>NC_057796.1:194448742-194779032 GCF_018294505.1 Triticum aestivum
GGATCCGAGGAACCCGTAGAATCTCCGGTGGACCGCATCAGCGATCTCCCAGACGACATCCTTGGGGAGATCATCTCGCTTCTCCCCACCAAGGATTGCTGCCGCACACAAGTCCTCTCAACTTGGTGGTGCTCTCTATGGCGCACCGCGCCCCTCAATGTCGACTGTCGTCATATATCTGTCCTTCCTGAATTTGATCTCCTCAGAGCCATCGTCTCCTCTCACCAGCAGGGCCCCGTTCAACACCTCTGCATCTCGACACGCTACCTGCTGTCCATACCCTGCACGGTGGAGGCTTGGCTGACATCCCTGAATTCGAAAAACTCCAGCAGTTTGAGTTCTACAATTACCACGAAAGTTTCATACCACGAACCGAACACCAAGATTTTTTGCCCACACCACCGTTGTCCATCTCGTGGTTTTCCTCCTCTCTCCACACCACCACCTTCGCCCGATGCCATCTACCAGACGATCTGGTACAAATGCTTCGACTCCCACTAATAGAAAAACCTTTCGCTTGTGGTGGTTTATCTGTCGGAGGCCTCACTGCACAACATCATCCACTCCAGTTGCCCTGCCTTGGAGCGCTTGCTGATTGTTTTGGGAATAGAAATCCCTATCAGTTGTCTCCAAATAAAGTCGCCTCACCTTAAAAGAACTGGAATTTGTTTTGGAGGCCAGCAGCTCATCATCGAAGATGCCCCTTCACTTCAAAGGTTGCTCCTTAATGATTGTTATAAACCTTCACAAATAACTGTCGTCTCTACGCCCAAACTAGCGACCTTGGGTGTAATTAGTGATCCGTTTAATGATCACAGGAAGTTGGTGTTTGGCTCCTCACTTTTTTAGGTACTGTATATTATCATCTACACATTTGTAATCATAAGCTGCATTTTTCATTTGTGCGCACAAGTTTTATATCATCTTGGAGTACACTTTGGGTACTAATACTATGTTATATGCTCAATGAAGAGTTCGTCCATGGATAGCCTATCAATGCTGCTGGATTCTATCAAGATCTTATATATCGGAATGTTTCATTTTGATTTGAACATAATTATTGGCATGCTGCGATGCTTTCGATCTCTGGAGAATTTATATATTGATGATTTCATGCACATTGAAAGCCCGTATATATTGTACTAGAATTAACCGTTAAAATGTCGCTCTTTTGACATACTCTTTTATCAGACCTTAACTGTTTTCAGTCTTCATGTCTACTTAGGCACTGCTAACACATGGAGAAAAACGTATAACCAATCAGTGGCGTAATAAGCACCAGGATTTAAACAGTTCTCATGACATTCGTTTGAGGACAATAACGATGGAAGGATATGCATCCAACCAGGAAAACATAAGCTTTGTCACATTCTTCCTGTTGAATGCGAGGTTACTATTGTCCATGAGGCTTAAGTTTTACAACAAGAGATTTCTCACGGACGGACACGTTGAACAGCAAAAAAAGAAGTTTCAGGTGGACAAATGGGCTTCTAAACATGCTCGGCTACTATTTACAACAAATTGTAGTCATCCTCCAATAATTTTTTTGCACATGATGTTGATTTTATGGATCAGACCGATCCATTGGTTTGTAACTGCCAAAAAGAGTGGTTGGGTTAGATGTTATTGCCATGTTCAATCTGGGTTTTGTCTAAATTTGATGGACAATTAATCCTTGGGCTTTTTGTACCGTATGTAAGCTTGAGTTACATGTTGTTGCCATCGTACTCCCCTCCGCCTGCCACTACACTGCCGCATCTTCCACAGCTCTTGTTCGTTCCCGTCTGAGGCCTCGCCGTCGTTCTCCGCCTTGGTTCGCTCGCTGTGCCAGCCGTCGTCTAGCGTTGTCAACATGGTCAACAACCGAGAGGAATCAAGAGATGACTATACATGGAGGGGTTGACAATAGGGACCCACCAGGGTCATTGCATTATGCAAGCAGGTGCCTCATTATTACAAGCCAAAAAATACTTCCTCCTAATTGTTTGACAACTAGGTCCCACGCCATTGTCAATGTAGTCAATAAATGATAAAATTACACAACGAGGGGATAACACCAGGGACCCAGCAGCTCGCCCAATTGTTTTTTAGTTTTAGAGACGGAGCTCAACTGCACGCTGTGCGGGGGCTGTGGCCCGTCTAGCCCACGCTTACGCTTTTATTTAAGCACATGACGAGCCCAGTTGATATCTTTTTTCTTTTTGAAAATGGCTAGCCCAGTTCTTTTTTTTGGAGAATACCCAACTGAGGCCTACTTGCTTTTCTCAGCCCGGCTGGGCTGCAAATCTTTCAAGATAAGGAGGGATGTAAGTAGTAAGAAATAGGCTTCCCCAGAAAATGGGCTATAAGTTGTAAGAAATGGGCTGTAAATTTTTAAACCAAAGCCTACTGGCAATTACATTCAAATACCGTTTTTTCTGGATTTCTCTACTCTTATAAAAAGCAGAGTTGGTGATGATGGTGTGTCTGCCATCCTGCAATATAGGTCGTCCGATCTATATCTAACGGATAGGAAGGAAACTATGACAATTTACCCGCACTCCTCTCCACATTTGCAGATAAGGCTTTCCCTCGTTCATCCTTTTCTCCCACAAGATAAACTACTCATACAAATGCATCTTGATGTTCCGTGCAACGCACGGGCATCTTGCTAGTCAAGATTTTAAATTTCATTCATTTTTTGCGGAGAATTGTTTTTGAATTTTATTTTGATATAATTTTTAAAAATTATTTTTAACGTGACTCAAAATTTTGTGATTAGAAGAGTTCGGACCCCACCAAAATATGCAAAATTTCATTGAATTTTTTAGCAGTGCCCAGAATATGGTCTGTAATGCTAATAAAATGAATATCGGCTTCAAAATATCTTTAAGAATTAGCAAATGGGCTGTAAATTATTGAAAATAATGGCTAATGGGATGTATGCTGTTTTCCACAGATTTGGAGGCTGACTTCTGGGCCTACTAGGTTGACGATAACGCTATCCAAAAAAATATTTTGACGCGTACGCAAGGCTTTGTCAACTTAGTCAACACAGAGCAGTGACTGTTGGATGTCCATCCAACGGCCGTCGTGCTTCTTCAATCTCTGATCTTCCTGCTCCAGCCGCCCAAACCAGCGCCGGCGGGACTGCCTGCTCCCTCCTCCCATGGCCGGCTGTGCTGCCGCCTGGCCATCCCTCTACCCACCCGCACATCCTGTTATTTTCTGGCGACGTCAGCCTTACCCTGCGACCGACCAGTCAGTGCTCGTACTCCCCTCAGCGTGGGCTTCCGCTGCTGTGGCTTCGCCCGCTTCGCCCGCTTCGCCCGCTCCGGGTCGTTCCCTTCCTGGGCGTCGCCCTCATCCATCTCGTTTGTGCTCTCCGCACGGCGTGGTCAACATGGTCAACAAACAACAACCATCGAAAGAGCGATGTAAGTGGAGAGGCTGACAGTAGGGACCCACACAAGCAAGTGCCTCCTTATTATGCGCAAAATAATGATTCCTCCACTGACAGCTGGGACCCACCTCTGTATTTCGCGAAAAAACTTTCCTCCCGCTGACAACTTGGACCCACTAACTATATCTTCACATGCAAGGAAGTGCCTCCTTATTACGCACAAAAAATGAATACTCCCCCTGCTAGCTGGGACCCACCATAGTGGGAGGCTGACTTGTGGGCTTACTAAGTTGACACAGACAAAGGGATTTGTCAACATAGTCAATATGAACGATTCTAGCTCCAGTGACCGTACGATGTCCGTCCAACGACCGTAGTGCTTCTTCAACCTCTGGTCTTCTTGCTCCAGCCGCCCAAACCAGCGTCGGTCGTGCCGCCTGCTCCTGCCTCCCGTGGCTGGCCATGCTGCCGCGGAGGCCTCACCACCCCCTACTACTCCCACCGCTGGCTAGGCCATCCCTCTACTCACCCACATCCCCTGTTATTCTGTGGCGACGACAGCCTCTCACCGCAGCCGAACCTGTCAACCATCATACTCCTCTCCGCGTGGGCATCCGCTGCCGCGTCTTCCCCGGCTCCGCGTCGTCCCCTTCCTAAGACTCACCACCGTCCACCGCCTTGGTGCTCTCGGCGTGGTGTGGTCAATGTGGTCAAGGAACGACTTCCATCGGAAGAGTACTGTACGTGGAGAGGCTGACAGCTGGGTCCACGGCCACAGCAAGGAAGTGCAACCTTATTACGCGTAAAATAATGATTCCTCCAACTGACAGCAGGGACCCACCGGACGGGCCATCGTATTTCGCGAAAAAAAGTTTCCCCCGTGACTGCTGGGACCCACCAGCTACATCTTCGCATGCAAGGGAGTGCGTCCATATTACGGGCAAAAAAATGATTCTCCCCCTGACAGCTGGGACCCACCAGCAATAACTTCGCATGCAAGGAAGTGCCTCCCTATCCTTCCTGACAGTCGGGACCCACCCGGTCAAAGCGTACGTAGAGTTGTCATTCTGGTCGCGAACGCGTAAGTACATACTGGTCGATCGGTCTGTCTGCAGGCTGCAGCGATGAACCGTGGCCGAGTAAGGAAGGGCACGGTCGTAGTAGAGGCGCGGACGTAGCATGTCACGCAGTCCAGTCAATATCGTGTACATGTACGTACAGCCAGGGTGCAAGAAAGTATATACGGCCACGTACGTACATACGGGCGGGGTCTCAAACGCCTACTCGCACATACGTACGACCAGGGCTCGTGTACATGGAGAGGCAGCAATGGCGTCCTGTTCATCGGCAACCAACCGGCTAGGTCGGAACGTAGAAACTGTGTCGTGTTCATAGGGAGGCAAAGGGATGCGTCGTGTTCATCGGGAGCCAACCGGCTTGGACGGAACAGCCGAAACGAGGCCTAGCGTACTGCAGAACGGAGGAAACGGCCTTGTGTTCGACCGCCTACGGTCGAAACAGGATCCTGTTCACCGGGAGGGGTCTGGTGTACCGCAAAATGGAGGAAACGGACTTGTGTTCGAGTGCCTACGGTCAAAATGGGGTCCTGTTGATTGGGAGGGGTGTGGCGTACCGCAAAACGGAGGAAATGGACTTCTCTTCGACCTCCTACGGTCGGAACGGGGGTTCTCTTCATTGGGAGGGTTGTGGCGTACTGCAAAACGGGACTCCACGGGCTACTGTTCATCCACCATCTACTAGCTCGCTCAAGCCTCCACGGGCTACTTTTCATCCACCGTCGACCTCCTCCAGCCTCCACCTGCGACTGTTCATCCACGACGTCTCCCTCTTGCCTCCACCAGCTACTGTTCATCCACGGGCTCCTGTATATCCCCTCCACCCCTCCTCCACCGGCTACTGTTCAACCAGCCCTCTCCACAGGGCCATGTTCAACCACCCCTCCACGGGCTACTGTTCGTCTAGCCCTCCACCGACTACTGTTCAACCAGCCCTCCACCGGCTGCTATCCATCCATCCCTCCACGGGGTCCTGTTCATCCACCCCAACCGGCTCGATCGGGGTCCTGTTCATCTAGCGGCAACTGCCTCTACTACCACGGGGTCCTGTTCATCCAACCCCCACCAGGAACTGTTCATCCAACCCCCAACAATGCTCACTGTTCATTAAGAGGCAATAGGTTCAATCGGCTTCAGTTTGCAGCAGTAGCAAAGGAATCGCTCGATCGGGTTCAGTTAACAGCCAGATCGATCGATCGCTCGGGTTCCGTAACACGTAGCCTGCAGTGCAATCGCTCGGGTTCAGTAGGCGAACGCCTCGCTTGGGTTCAGTTAGAGCCCAACGCCTCGCACCCACGCGCGTACGTGTACGAGAGAAACGCGCATCGCTCGGCCTCGACCACCCACCGTAACCGGGAACTCCCCGATATTTTCCTCGCCCTCGCTTCTACCACAGTTTTTTCCGTCATGGATGGCCCAAAGAATGTCATGCAGCTGCGTCTCCAGCCCGCCCAGGACGAAAAGCCATTTTCTATCATGATTTTTTGTCATAGAAGTAGGAGCCCACCACATCTATGATGATGCCAGATTTTGTCACAATTATCGTCATAGAAGTGTCATAAGCATGACAGATTTTTTTTCGTTCGGCCCAAAATGTCACGGATGTGTCTTTTTTTTGTAGTGAGGATGTCGCGTCCCATCTTAACACATTCATGGAATTATGCAATATTCAAAAGAAAAAAGATGTGGACAATGATGTTGTGAAGTTGAAATTATTTCCGTTTTCTTTTCGAGATCGTGCAAAAATTTGGTCTTCTTCTTTGCCTCGCAGTAGTATCGATTCTTGGAATAAGTGCAAGGATGCCTTTATTACTAAGTATTTTCCGCCCGCAAAAATTATTTCCTTAGAACCCAAATCATGAATTTCAAGCAACTTGAACATGAGCATGTTGCACAATCTTGGGAAAGGATGAAATTGATGCTAAGGAATTGCCCAACTCATGGGTTAAATCTTTGGATGATCATACAAATTTTTTATGCGGGGTTGAATTTTGTTTCTCGTAATCTTTTAGATTCCGCCGCGGGTGGTACTTTTATAGAAATTACTTTGGGTGAAGCCACCAAATTTCTTGATAATATCATGGCAAATTATTCGCAATGGCATACCGAAAGAGCTCCTACTAGTAAAAAAGTTAATTCAGTTGAAGAAATTTCTTCTTTGAGTGAAAAAGTTGATGCTCTTATGAAATTGGTTCCTAATAAAAGTGCTAATATTGATTTTAATGATGTGCCTTTGTCTACTTTGATTGAGCAAAATATTGATGCCATAGATGTGAATTTTATCTCTTGAAATAATTTCAATAACATTGCTTATAGAGGTAATTTTAATCCTAGGCCTTTTACTGGTAATTTGTCTAATAATTACGGTAATTCCTATGGTAATCCATCTTGAAATAATAGTAGGAACACCTCTGATCTTGAGAATAATATTAAAGAATTTATCAATACTCAAAAAGTTTTCAATACTACAATGGAAGAAAAGTTGAATAAGATTGATGATTTGTCTAGAAGTGTTGATAGAATTTCTCATGATGTGGAAAATCGGAAGATGAAATTTTTTGTGCCTAAGGATGAGGAATCAATTAAGCTCTTTATGTTTCTATGGATGAAAGTAAGAAAAGAACCACTATGCTTAGAGCTAGAAGAGAATTTTTAGAAAAAGCGTTTTCTAGTGATTGCTTTCATAAAAGTGATGAAGATCTTTAAATGGTTGGTCTTTCTTCTATTGATTCCTTGTTTAGTAAAATTAAAATTGATGATAAAGGGACTGGAGAATAGTCAACTTCATCTAGAAGGCGTCCCGATAATTCGGAGGGTGAAAATCTTTTTGAGAAAATTGATAAAAGTGGGTTTGAAGAGGTCAAGACTTTAACTAGTGATGTGCCCACTCTTTTGGATTATAAATACTTTAATTATGATAGTTGCTCTTTGATTGATTGTATTTCTTTGTTGCAATCCATGATGAATTCACCCCATGCTTATGAACAAAATAAAGCTTTTACTAAACATATTGTTGATGCTTTGATGAAAGCTTTGGAAGAAAAGTTGGAATTAGAAGTTTCAATTCCTAAAAAATTACATGATGAGTGGGAACCTACTATCAAAGTCAAGATTAAAAATTATGAGTTCTTTTATTTATGTGACTTGGGTGCTAGTGTTTCTACAATTCCGAAATCTTTATGTGATGTGCTTGGTCTAACCGATATTGAAGAATGTTCTTTAAATTTGCACTTGGCGGATTCTACTATTAAAAAGCCTATGGGAAGAATTAATGATGTTCTCATTCTTGCAAATAGGAATTATGTGCCCATATTGTTCTTGATATTGATTGCAATCCGTCTTGTCCAATTATTCTTGGTAGACCATTTTACGTACTATTGATGCCGTGATTGATATGAAAGAAGACAATATTAAATTTCAATTTCCACTAAGGAAGGGTATGGAACACTTCCCTAGAACAAGAATTAGGCCACTATATGAATCAATTATGAGGGCATCTTATGGATCTAGAACCAAAGATGACAATACATAGATCCTTGCTTTATGCCTAGCTAGGGGCGTAAAATGATAGCACTTGTTGGGAGGCAACCCAATGAATAAAATTTATTTTTCCTTTTTGCTTTATGTTCTTGAGTGTTTGCACAATTATGCTACTGTTATGATTGTGTTTTTTGTGTTTTAATTAGTGTTTGTGCCAAGCAAAGCCTTTAGGATCTTGTTGGGTGATAGTTGATTTGATCTTGTTCAAAAACAGAAACTTTTGCGCTCAGAAAAATAATTTTAATAAATCACAGAAATATGCTTTTGTTATGAATTTTTCACATAAGATTGATATAAAAATTGCCCACGTTGTCCTAATTTTGCAGAATGTTTGGAGTTACAGAAGTATTCAAAGTTTTCAGATTGCTACAGACTGTTCTGTTTTTGACAGATTCTGTTTTCTTTGCGTTGTGTGCTTGTTTTGATGATTCTATGGTTTTTGTTGAAGAGTTTTTGCCATAGAAAAGTTGGAATACAGTATATATAATGCAAGAATCAAATAAGAATTGGTTTTCTACAATACTTGTAGTAGTGATTTGCTTTCTTATACTAACGGATCTCACGAAGGTTTTGTTGAGTTTTGTGTGATTGAAGTTTTCAAGTTTTGGGTGATGTTACGATGGATGAAGGAATAAGGAGTAAGAAGAGCCTAAGCTTGGGGATGCCCATGGCATCCCAAGATATTATCCAAAGAGAAGCAAGCAACTAAGCTTGGGGATGCCCGAGTGGCATCCCCTCTTTCTTCTAACAACCATCGGTATTTTACTCGGAACTATATTTTTATTCGTCACATACTATGAGTTTTGCTTGGAGCGTATTGTATGATATGAGTCTTTGCTTGTTTTTATTTCTATATTAAGTCTTGAATCCTTGCTGGACACACCTATTTGAGAGAGCCAAAATTATTCCATGACTTGTTAGAATTGCTCTCTATGCTTCACTTAAATCTTTATGAGCTATGGAATTGCTCTAGTGCTTCACTTATATCTTTTTGAGCACGGTGTGCTTTGTTATTTTTGAAGAAATTCTCTCATGCTTCACTTAGATTTATTTGAGAGTTAGTAATTTTTTTAAGAAATTCTCTCTTTCTTCACTTAAATTAATTTGAGAGAAAGAAATATTATGCTCATGATCTTCACTTATATTTGTTTGAGCTTATCAAAAGCAACACATGAAAATTAGTCCCAAAGTGATAGATATCCAAGAAGGATTAATAAAAACTTTCACGAAGATCATTGGACAAAATAAACTTGATTCCTTGTAATAGTTTTGAGATATGATGATCTGATATGTGAGTCATGTTGATGAGTAATTATGCTTTAGTAAGAATATTGGTGTTAAGGTTTGTGATTCCCTATGCAAGCACGAAAGTCAATAGTTATGCAATGAAATTACATACTACTTGTGGTGCATTATTCGGTGTTAATTATGCTTAATGCTCGCTTATGAGTTTTTTCGTTTCTTGGTTGGTCGCTTCTCAATCTTTTTGCTAGCCCTCATTTGTACTAAGTATGATCACTACTTGTGCATCCAAAATCCTTTAAACCAGTTTTGCCATATGAGTCCACTATACCTACCTATATGCGGTATTTTCATGCCGTTCTAAGCAAATTTGCATGTGCCATCTCTAATTTTCAAAATAAATTTCTCTTTTGTGTGCTCATACCGCTCATGAAACGGTAGGGGGTGGCTAATATATTTCCATGCTAGATATGTTATTCTCACGATGAGTGTTTATTCACTTGTCATTGCGCGAGGGTAAGGCAAAGGTATTAGGGATGCCAAGTCCCGAAATGAAAACTGAATTTACTTTATGTTGTCAAATAATAAATTCCTTGGAAAGCGTTGGTATGGAAGGCACCCGTGGATATGGTTAGCCATGGAAAGTGAAAGTATGGTGGAAAAAGGAATAAACTTTAATTTCTGTGGGAACCGCCTATGATATATCTAGCATGGAAAGTATTTGGAACTTCTTGATCATTCTCGTTGACAGGAAAAGCATGCCTCCCAAAATGTTTTTATCTCTATCTTTTTCGCTTTGAGCTCTGGCACCTCTACAAATCCCTAGTTCTCTCTACGAAGGGCCTTTATTTTACTTTATGCAATTTTTATTTTAAATTTGAGTCTCCATCTTGTCTTATAAAGCACCAACTAAGGGGCACTATGATCGTACTTGAGCATTGGGTGTAGCTAATATGGGAGTGTGTTTCATGAATGGATCAATGATTGAGCATAATGGGCTAGGGATAACTTATTTTAGCATTGATATTTTGAAGGACATGGTTGCTTGTTGATATGCTTGAGTATTTAAGTCTCGTGTCAAAACTAGACTATTGCTTTGAACCATATAAAAGTCCAAATTTCCATGCTACAAAGAAAAGATTATGTGATGAATATGTTAGGCAGCATTCCACATCAAAAAATTTGTTTTTATCATTTACCTACTCGAGGACGAGCAGGAATTAAGCTTGGGGATGCTGATACGTCTCCAACGTATCTATAATTTGTGATTGTTCCATGCTGTTATATTATCATTCTTGGATGTTTTACAATCATTTTATAGTCATTTTATATCATTTTTTGGTACTAACCTATTGACATAGTGCCTAGTGCCAGTTGTTGTTTTCTGCATGTTTTTTACATCGCAGGAAATCAATATCAAACGGAGTCCAAACGCAGCGAAACTTTTTGTGGATTTTTTTATCAGAAGACATCTAGTGGGCCGGAGAAGCACCTGGGGGGTGCCCCGAGGGGGGCACAACCCACCAGGGCGTGCCTGGAGGCCTAGGCGCGCCCAGGTGGGTTGTGCCCACCTCGGTGGCCTCCCACACCGCCTCTTTGCTCTATAAATACCCCAATATTCCAGAAACCCTAGGGGAGTCAACGAAAATCAATTCCAGGTGCCGCAAGTTCCGTAAACCACAGATCCAATCTAGACACCATCACGGAGGGGTTCATCATGCCCATTGGTGCCTCTCCGATGATGCGTGAGTAGTTCTTTATAGACCTACCGGTCCGTAGTTAGTAGCTAGATGGCTTCCTCTCTCTCTCTTTTGATTCTCAATACAATGGTCTCTTGAAGATCCATACGATGTAACTCTTTTTGCGGTGTGTTTGTTGGGATCCGATGAACTTTGAGTTTATGATCAGATCTATCTTTTTATCCATTAAAGTTATTTGAATCTTCTTCGAACTCTTATATGCATGATTGCTTATAGCCTCGTATTTCTTCTCCGATATTTGGGTTTTGTTTGGCCAACTTGATCTATTTATCTTGCAATGGGAAGAGGTGCTTTGTGATGGGTTCGATCTTACGGTGCTTGATCCCAGTGACAGAAGGGGAACCGACACGTATGTATCGTTGCCATTAAGGATAACAAGATGGGGTCTATTTCTACATAAATAGATCTTGTCTTCATCATGTCATCGTTCTTATTGCATTACTCCGTTTTTTCATGAACTTAATACACTAGATGCATGCTGGATAGCGGTCGATGTGTGGAGTAATAGTAGTAGATACAGGCAGGAGTTGGTCTACTAATCTTGGACGTGATGCCCATATAATGATCATTGCCTGGATATCTTCATGATTATTAGAAGTTCTATCAATTGCCCAACAGTAATTTGTTCACCCATCGTTTGTTATTTTTCTCGAGAGAAGCCACTAGTGAAACCTACGGCCCCGGGTCTCTTCTTTATTATATTTGCCTTTGCGATCTATTTGCCTTTGCTTTTATTTTCAGATCTATTAAACCAAGAATACAAAAATACTTTGATGCACTTTATTTTATTTGGCGTTCGATCTATCAAATTATTACAACTTTCTCACGTCCGTTTGCCAAGTTCTGGCGCCGTTGCCCGAAAGGGATTGACAACCACTTTAACACGTCGGGTTGCGAGTATTTGTTATTTGTGTGCAGTTGCTATTTATGTAGTGTTTCTTGGTTCTCCTACTGGTTCGATAACCTTGGTCTCATCACTGGGGGAAATACCTATCGTTGCTGTGTTGCATCATCCCTTCCTCTTTGGGAAAATACCGACGTAGTCTAGCAGACATCAGATGCCGCCATGAACTTGGCCAGGGCAGGGCGCCCAAGAATTCCATTGTACGGTAGGGGGAGATCAACCACATCAAACACAATCTTCTCGGTCTGGTAGTTCAACTCTCCTCCAAATGTTATTGGCAACGTGATCTTTCCCTTAGGACGGCTTCTGCCGGGATTAACTCCTTGAAACGTGCCAATAGCCTTGAGCTCTTCCTTTGTTATCTGAAGCCTTCTAAGAACATGTGGGGATATCAGATTCAACCCAGCCCCGCCATCAACCAACATCTTTGTGACCTGGAGGTTACGGATTGTTGGGGAGACCAACAACGATAGGCATCCTACTGCGGTGGTGCGGTTAGGATGGTCCTCCTCATCAAAGATGATGGGCATGTGTGACCATTTGAGTGGTTTCCGTGAAGTTGCCACTGGCTCCACGACATTGACTTCTCGTGCCCACTGTTTAAGTTGGCGGTGACAGGAGTGCAAAGATGCACCCCCGACAATGCACAGGGCATCGGTGGCCTTCTGGAATTCCTGCTCACTGGTTTCCTCTTCATCTCCTCCATCACTCTCATCATTGCAAACTTCCTTCTCTCGACCCCTGGCGGGTTTTCCTTGGTTCCAGAAGGATTTGCCGAGGCGATTTACTTCACCGCCTCGGCCCTTTCCGCCAGCGGCATTCAGACCTTTTTCCCTATCACACTTCTCATATTCTGCTCTCTGCCTCTTGACAGGCTGTTCAACCTGATGACACTCTTGAAGATCGTAACCCTTGGTATGAATCTTGTAGTACAACCCATCGCCTTTCCCGGCCTTCTCGGCAGCCGCAGCCTCCCGGCTGTCAGCGCACACGGGAGCTTCCTTGCCAGGGGCTTCGGCTTTAGCCTTCTTGCCGGTACTAGGTGTACCCAATCCTTCGATAGCCATCACTGCCTTATCCTTGCGCCTCTTGCCGCGCTTCTTGTTCTTCTTCTGACTGGTGGATTCGGCGTCATCCTCTGTGTCGACGTTGATGCAATCCGCCTCTCCGGGTAGTTTCCTTCCCTCCTCCATCCGTGCACACTTGTCCACCTAGGTCTAAAGCTCCTTCAGAGTCTTGGGCAACCGCACGTTCATCTTGGAACGAATCTGGCGATTGCGCACATTGATTGGAAGGCAGCTATCACAGCCGCTGGATGGATATTCGGGATGTTCCCGTGGACTCTGCTGAACCTCTGCAAGTACTTCCAGAGAGTCTCTCCTTCCTTCTGTAGGAGAAGCTACAAGTCGCTGGGCCGCCCTGGTTCTTGATGGCCGCTGGTGAAGGCGCCAATGAACTCATGGCACAGGTCGGCCCATGACGAAATGGAGTTCTTCGGTAGGTGCATCAGCCAAGACCTCACATTGGACTTGAGTGCCAAAGGGAAGTACTTGGCAAACACCTTCTCATCTCTTCCCCCGGCAGCTTGAACAGCGATGGTGTAGATACTCACAAACTCTGCCGGATTTAGCCTCCCATCATACTTCTCGGGTATCTCTAGCTTGAACGTGTGAACAGACGGCCAACGGGCTTGCCGCAGCTCACGGGTAAAGGCAGGGCACCCAACCTCGAGTGCAGGCTCGTCAACGTCGGGACCATCGCACCCATCGGTCCGTCGGTGGTTGTCGCAGCGTCGCTCAATGATGACACGCGCGTCTCCCCTGCGCCGGTCCTCCGGGGCTCGCCGTTGGCCTGGACATGCTCGAGGGTCAGAAGAGGCCATCAAGACATTGTCAGGTTCCTGATTCTACCGCGCTCGCGCTGGTTGTCGTGGCGGGGACTGTACCGTGGGGGTGGCCCCTTCCGTATGACCAGCAGCGCGAGCCGTCATCGTCGCTTGGGGAGGCCGTGGCAGGCCAGCTCATTGTGAGCCCCCAGCCTCGGCGAAACCGAGCAGACTCGTGATGGTGGCACGCCACTCGTCCATCTGTTCGGCCGCTGGTAGAATCCTTAGCAGGAGCTGGGCCACTCCATGGCCTCCGTAGCAGTACTTGGCATGGGTGATGATGACGTGGACCGCACAGTCGCTCGGCTTCAGACGGTGCCAGCAGCAACATCACCACGTCCACGTTGTTGCGAGGCGGCCATTTGGATGTCATGGTGACGTGGTGAAGGCGCTTGAGGGCCAGCGGCTCCAATGGCGCAGCGACCTGGTCATCTTGCCCCGGGGGAGGCGCCCGTGCTGCGATCGCTCCCATGGTGGGGGCGGCCGGAGGGCGGTGATTCGCCCCGGACCGAGCACCATCGCTGCGGCTGCGCCCATCGGTGAGAGGAAGGGGCGTAGATGGAATAATCGCTTCACCCATACCTCGTGGAGCATGGCCGTCGAGATGTTGCTGATGCTGCTCTCCTCCGATGTCTCCTGCCCCTGCTTCGGCTGCGGGGGAAGTGGTGACGGTGCCGCCTGCTCCGACCACATCCCCAGCAGCGTCCACATCCTCGTGCGCCTCCGCATCCCCCGCGGTGTTGTTGGCCGCGGGCGGCGGAGCCTTCGAGGTGGACGGGTGAGCTGAAGCACCGGGTTTCTTCCTGGGTGCCATAGTCGATGGCGGCGTCGAAGACGAAGATGGCAATGAAGATGACGCGCTGCTCACGCTTTCAGGTTCGCACAAGTGATCCCCCTACCTGGCGCGCCAAAGATGTCGCGGGAAACCACGGCCACCTGTGGGACCAAAGGTCCCTTGCTGGTTTGGCGGGGGGATGTCACGTTGCACAAAGAGTAGAAGACCATGGGGCAGCACGGCAGAGATCACACGGGCAGTTTTACCCAGGTTCAGGCCGCCGCGAGGCGTAAAATCCTACTCCTGCTTTGGTGGATTGATGGTGGAAGAATGGTGGTGGAGCGTAGTACACTTGCCCGGGAGGGAAGCCTTGGGGCGATAGTGGCTACGCGCATATGAATGTGTGGGTGTCCAACCTTCTAACCCTCTCTACGATTGCCACGAGCCTCCTTTTATAGATTAAGGGGTCACCACAATGGCAAATCAATCATTATGCACTGATAAGATAGCAAACAATGCTATCATACCTAACTCTGCAGGCTGACAGAGTGCATTAAATGCGCCGCTCAACGTCACATCGTTGTTTGCCCGGCAAGCCTTACTGGGCTATTTTGCCAGCTTCGCGCCTACTCGCTCGACACGTCGCAGGACGGGTGTCGTCTGTAGGTATTTCCTGTAGAAAGAGGCCGCCATGTGGCGAATGGCTGCCACTTAGTCACTTTGCGGCTTGACACTGCATCGATCGACGACGTGCGTCGGGGTGAAGTAGCATACTGAGGTGGCCCTACCTCCATGAGTCCCGGCAGGCCCTGCCGGGATGTCTTGGGGGTTTCCTTCCAGGGCGGCCCCGTCCTTGCCAGGCTCGCCTGCCCGGCAAGGGAGGCTTTTCTCCTGGTGGTTTCTTACTTCTCTGGCTTGGTCTTGGTCCTCTTGATCTGCATGCTGGTCCAATGAAGATCTCGATCTCCTGTACCTTGGCCTAACCTTGGTGTTGTAATCTTGCTCCCGTGCCTGTGCACAGTCTGGGCAACGGACCCAGGGTTTGTTGCACCGACACGAATATTTGAGTTACAAGTTTGGCCTTCATTTAAAACAATGTGGAATGGTTTCACAACTCACGCCACCTGGAACACCACAGCATAATGGTGTGTCCGAACGTCGTAACTGTACTTTATTAGATACGATGCGTTCTATGGCGTCTCTTACCAATTTGCCACTGTCGTTTTGGGGTTATGCATTAAAGACAACTGCATTCACGTTAAATAGGGCAACGTCTAAATCCGTTGAGATGACACCGTGTGAACTATGGTTTGGCAAGAAACCTAAGCTGTCGTTTCTTAATGTTTGGGGATACGATGCTTATGTCAAAAGGCTTTAGCCTGATAAGCTCGAACCCAAAGCGGAGAAGTGTGTCTTCATAGGATACCCGAAAGAAACTATTGGGTATACCTTCCACCATAGATCCGAAGGCAAGATCTTTGTTGCTAAGAATGGGTCCTTTCTAGAGAAGAAGTTTCTCTCGAAAGAAGTGAGTAGGAGAGAAGTAGAACTTGATGAGGTAATTGTACCTTCTCTCAAAATTGGAAAGTAGTACATCAGAGAAAGTTGTTCCCGTGATGCCTACACCAACCAGGGAGGAAGCAAATGATGATGATCATGAAACTTCAGATCAAGTTACTACTGGACCTCGTAGGTCGACCATAACACGCTCCACACCAGAGTGGTGCGGCAATCCTGTCCTGGAAGTCATGTTGTTGGACAATGGCGAACCTACGAACTATGAAGAAGCTACGACAAGCCCAGATTCCAAAAAATGGCTTGAGGCCATGAAATCTGAGATAAGATCCATGTATGAGAACAAAGTGTGGACTTTCGTGGACTTGCCTGATGATCTGCAAGCCATTGAGAATAAATGGATTTTTAAGAAGAAGACGGACGCTGATGGTAATATCACTGTCTACAAAGCTCGACTTGTCGCAAAAGGTTTTCGAAAAGTTCAAGAGGTTTACTACAATGAGACTTTCTCACCCACAACAATGATTAAGTCTGTCCGAATCATGTTAGCAATTGCCACATTTTATGATTACCAAATCTAGCAAATGGATGTCAAAACTGCATTCCTTAACGGGTTTCTTACGGAAGAGTTGTATATGGTGCAACCAGAAGTTTTTTGTCGATCCTAAAGGTGCTAACAAAGTGTGCAAGCTCCAGTGTTCCATCTATGGACTGGTGCAAGCATCTTGGAGTTGGAATATATGCTTTGATGAGGTGATCAAAGCATTTGGTTTTATACAGACTTACGATGAAGCCTGTATTTACAAGAAAGTGAGTGGGAGCTCTCTAGCATTTCTGATATTATATGTGGATGACATATGGTGATTGGAAATGATATAGAATTTCTGGATAGCATAAATGGATATTTGAATAAGAATTTTTCAATGAAAGATCTCAGTGAAGCTGCTTACATATTGGGCATCAAGATGTATAGAAATAGATGAAGACGCTTGATAAGACTTTCAATGAGTACATACCTTAAAAAGATTTTGAAAGAGTTCAAAGTGGATCAGTCAAAGAAGGAGTTCTTGCCTGTATTGTAAGGAGTGAAGTTGAGTAAGACTCAAACCGCGACCACGGCAGAAGATAGAGAGAGAACGAAAGTCATTCCCTATGCCTCTGCCGTAGGTTCTATAAAGTATGCCATGCTGTGTACCAAACCTATTGTGTGCCTTGCCATGAGTCTGGCAAGGGGGTACAATAGTGATCCAGGAGTAGATCACTGGACAACGGTCAAAATTATCCTTAGATACCTAAAGAGGACTAAGGAAATGTTTCTCGGTTATGGAGGTGATAAAGAGTTCGTCATAAAGGGTTACGTCGATGCAAGCTTTGACACTGATCCGGATGACTCTGAGTCTCAATTTGGATACGTATTGAACGTGGGAGAAATTAGCTATAGTGGATACATGCAGATCATTGTAGACATAGAAATTTGCAAAAGACATACGGCTCTGAATGTGGCAGACCCATTGACAATTTTTCTCGCAAGCAAAACATGATCACACCTTAGTACTCTTTGAGTGTTAATCACATGGCATGTGAACTAGATTATTGACTCTAGTAAACTCTTTGGGTGTTAGTCACATGGCGATGTGAGCTATGGGTATTAATCACATGGCAATGTGACTAGATTATTGACTCTAGTGCAAGTGGGAGACTCATGGAAATATGCCCTTGAAGCAATAATAAAGTTGTTATTATTATATTTCCTTATTCATGCTAAAGGTTTATTATTCATGCTAGAATTGTATTGACCGGAAACTTAAATACATGTGTGGATACATAAACAAATACCGTGTCCCTAGTGAGCCTCTACTAGACTAACTCGTTGATCAAAAGATGGTTAAAGTTTCCTAACCCTAGACATGAGTTGTCATTTGATAACAAGATCACATCATTAGGAGAATGATGTGATGGACAAGACCCAACCGTTAGCATGGCATATGATCGTTCAATTTATTGCTACTGCTTTCTTAATGTCAAATACATGTTTCTTCGACCATGAGATCATGTAACTCCCGGACTCCGGAGAATGCCTTGTGTGCCATCAAACGTCACAACGTAACTGGGTGATCATAAAGGTGCTCTACAGGCATCTTCGAAGGTTTCTGTTGAGTTGGCATGGATCCAGACTGGGATTTGTCACTCCGTATGACGAAGAGGTATCTCTGGGCCCTCACGGTAATACAACATCACAAGAAGCTTGCAAGCATAGTGACTAAGGAGTTAGTTACAGGATGATGTATTACAGAACGAGTAAAGAGACTTGCTGGTAACGAGATTGAACTAGGTATAGAGATACCGACAATCGAATCTCGGGCAAGTAACATACCGACAGACAAAGGGAACTACGTATGTTGTCATAAAGGTTCGGCCGATAAAGATCTTCGTAGAATATGTAGGAACCAATATGGGCATGCATGTCACGCTATTGGTTATTGACTGGAGAAGCGTCTCGGTCATGTCTACATCATGCTCGAACCCGTAGGGTCCGCACGCTTAACGTTCGTTGACGATATAGTATTATATGAGTTATGTATGTTGGTGACCGAATGTTGTTCGGAGTCCCGGATGAGATCACTGACATGAAGAGAAGCTCCGGAATGGTCCGAAGGTAAAGATTGATATATAGGATGATATGGTTAGGCCAAGGCGTAAGGCCCATGGGGCTTTAGGTCGGTGCAAAAGGAAGTTTTGCAGAGGCCAGGGACCAAACGTCGGAGACGCTGGCGTCTGGCCCTGGGCCAGATGCCGAGGCCCATGGCATCTGGGCCAGATGCCAAGGACTATGGTGTCTGGTACTGGAAGTCTGAGAAGGACTCTTCCTTGCGGGCAAAACCGACTTTGAGGAGGCTCTTTCTCCATGTTACGACCCTAG
Organism: Triticum aestivum; assembly: GCF_018294505.1. Lineage (NCBI taxonomy): Eukaryota > Viridiplantae > Streptophyta > Magnoliopsida > Poales > Poaceae > Triticum > Triticum aestivum. The sequence continues at coordinate 194,467,742 of NC_057796.1, forward strand.
GGCTCAACATATAAATAGAGGGGCAGGGCTAGCACCCGGAACACATCAAGATTGACCAGGCCATGTGCCGGCAACCCTGCCCTCTAGTTTATCCTCCGTCATGGTTTCCGTTGTGCTTGGCGAAGCCCTGCGGAGATTGTTCTTCACCAACACCGTCACCACGTCGTCGTGCCGCTGGAACTCATCTAGTACTTCGCTCCTCTTGCTGGATCAAGAAGGTGTGGACGTCATCGAGATGAACATGTGCTGAACGCGGAGGTGCCATATGTTCGGTACTTGATCGGGACGGATCGCAAAGGTGTACGACTACATCAACTGCGTTGATATATGCTTCTGCTTAGCGATCTTCAAGGTTATGAAGATGCTCTCCCCCTCTCGTAGCTATGCATGTCCATGGATAGATGTTGCATGTGCGTAGAATTTTTTTGTTTCACATGCAACGTTCCAACAGATATGGACACCATGAACATAAATATCGTAGAGGCTATGTTGGTAATGTTCAACTACATGCGTGAACATGTGCCAAGCCAAGCCAAGCCACTTGAAACATTCAGAGGAGGATACCATGTCATCATACTACATCACAATCATTTTAATGGATGTTGACATCCAAGATAAATCATTATCCACTCCTAGCTACTTAAACATGGCATGAGAAACTATAATCTCTAATTTTCATTGCAAACATGTTTGATCATAATATGTTGAATCATGGATACTAGCTTAAACATATTTACAAAAAACAGAACAAGTTGAGTTCATACCTGTTTCTCTCTGCCACAGCCGGTTCATCAAATATCATAATTATTGCCTTTCACTTGCATGACCGAATGATATGAAAATAATAATAGTGCAAGAGTGCCGTGGACTAAGCTGGAATCTGCAAACATTTTATTCAGAAGGAGAAGACAAGCTAATATGGGCTCTTCGTTAGCCAAACAATAGTGCAAAAGAGAGCCACTCAACATTTTCATCGTGGTCTTCTCTTTGGTATGACTCAATAAAAAGAAAAGAATTTCAGAGAAACACACTGAAATGTTTGTGGAGTTTTTTAGTTTTTCTTGAAGAAAGCAAATTAAAGAGAAAGAAAAAACAAAAACGAGAAAAACTATTTACATGGGACAGCTCCCAACAAGCAAAAGAAGAACAAGGAAATCTTTTTGGGTTTTCTTTTTAATACTAAAACTGACTAAGTTAGAAAGAAAAACGAAAAGAAGCCAGAAACTTTTTTTGGATTTTCTCAAAGTTTTTCAAACACACAAGAAGAAAGCGAGAAAATAAATCTAGCATGGATAATACAATGAAAAAGTGTGAACACCGACAACTGGAATGAAATGTGTGGACATGAATGTGATGTCGGTGGAAATACGTACTCCCCCCAAGCTTAGGATTTTGGCACAACTTGGTAATCACCATCCGCGGCCTGCATAATAGTCAGAGTGGTAGCTCACAGAGGCTCTTGGTGCAACCTCCTCAACCCACCAAGCAACTGCGACCTCCGCATTGTGCGTGCGGGCCTCGTTCTCAAAAACATAATATCTCCCCTTCCTGTGATAATCAAAGAGAGCAGGTGCAGGCAAAACAGTATGCACAATGGTTTCTTTATTAAACCTCAAGTTATAAGTATAATCATTGATTTTGCCCTTAACGAACTTATGACGTTTCATGGCATCAAAGTCTAAGTACTGAGTAGGCAAGATGGGGTCATAAGACAGAGGTGTAACACCAACCTCTTTAGCCAAACGAGAAGCATAAATCCCACCATAAAAATAACCACTACCAGCGTTGTGTTGCAATCTGCGTGCAACAATCACTCCAAGGTTATATCGGTTAATACCGGTGAGAGCAGTGTATGAGGCTCAAGTCAGGAGCACATAGTGTACAACAATCTTGCTTGTCTATGATGCATTTGCCATTAAACTGTGCAAAGTATTGAATTGATGAGAAATGAATACTTTTTATTCTACCTTGTGTCACTCCTCTATCCTCACCATAACAAATATTAATAAAAAATCACTCATACTCAGATCTTGGTGGCTCGTCCAGCGAACCCCAAAATGGACTTTTACCACAAATCACTTCTAGAGGCAAGGTAAATGGACGGTCATAAAGTTTAAACGAAACTCTAGACTCACGAGGATGAAATTCAAATTCTTCAGTAAACATTTCTGTGAGGCTAAGATGTTGGATGCACTTATCCTCAATGTAGGGACCGAGCTCGGCGTTGTGAACATATTGCTCAAATTCTTCTTTAATACCTGCACTCACCATGAACTCGTCACACGGCCATAAGCATGATTTGATAGTGGCATCCCTTATTGAACTTGCACTTGGTTCAACATAAGATCGACGTATCGATCCACTACTAGATGATGCCTCCATGGACCTCTTCCTTGAAGAACTTCTAAGGAATTGCATTTTATTTGCGAACGATTTCTGAAAAAATTTGGGACACAAAACTTTGTCAACAAAACTTCACAATATTGAAAGCAACTACTCATAAGGATGCATAGAGGCCATATTAAGCATTGAAACTACTTGGAACTCTAAGAATTCAACATGCAAGCTCATCTAAAGCAGCACCAAGAGTAGCTAATTATTCAAAATATAAACCACTAAAGCAAAAACTAATTGGAGAAATGGAGGAGTCACATACCAAGTAGCAATCCCCCAAAATAGTCCCAGAAACGGAGCTTCGAGCAAAGAGATCGAAATCCGCTGGTTTGACAGCAAGAACACAAGAGAGAGAGAGCAATGGTGATTTTTTTCTGGAGGTAGAAGATGACATGGACGAAAGAGATAAGTGAGGGGCCCCACATGGGGACCACAACCCACCAGGGCGCGCCTGGGGCTGCTAGCGCGCCCTGGTGTCTTGTGGGTACCAGGTGCACCCCCCTCTGATGTTATCTGCACCAAAATTTCATAAATAATCAGAAAAAATAGTATTGAATTTTCAGGGCATTCTGCGAACTTTTATTTTTGGGTCATTTTTTAAATTGCACGGAAAATTCAGAAAACACACAAGAAATGGCATTTTATTTTATTTAACTAAGAAAAACAGAAAACAAAAGGTGAGAGCAGAAGGTTGTGCTTACTAAATTCATCAACTTCATACCTCTAAAAAATGATCCATTAATAAGGTTGATCAAGTCTTATTAACAACCACCTTCGATTAGCATGAAATCGAAGAATTTTCCTAAAACACTAAGTTACCTCAACGGGGGTGTGCATATCCCCAACAATAAACATTTCATATTTGTTTTTGGCAGTAGGTAGAGGTAGTTGAAAACTTCCAATAGTGAGTGTCGGAGATTTTTCAATAACATTAATACCATTCACTTGGAACTGTTTCTTCGGAAAGTGCACTGTATGCTCAATACCATTGATATGAAAAGTGACCTTGCTTTTATTGCAATCAATAACAGCCCCTGCAGTATTCAAGAAGGGTCTACCAAGGATAGTTGACATGTTGTCGTCCTCGGGCATCTCACGTATAAAAAAGTCAGTTAAGATAGTAACATTTGCAACAACAACGGGCACATGCTCACAAATACCGATAGGTATGGCAGTCGATTTGTCAGCCATTTGCAAAGATATTTCAGTAGGTGTGAGTTTATTCAAATCAAGTCTTTTATATAAGGAGAAAGTCATAACACTAACACCAGCTCCTAAATCACACAAAGCAGTTTTTACATGATTTCTTTTCATGGAGCAAGGTATAGTTGGTATTCCTGGGTCTCCAAGTTTTTTAGGTACTCCATCCTTAAAAGAATAATTAGCAAGCATGGTGGAGATTTCAGCTTCAGTTTTTTTCTCTTATTAGTGATGGTGTCTTTCATGTATTTTGCATAAGGGGCCATCTTTAAAATATTAGTCAAGCGAGTGCGCAAAAAGACTAGCCTAAGCATTTCAGCAAAGCGTTCAAATTCTTCATCATCTTTTTTCTTAGATGGTTTAGGTGGAAAGGGCATGGGTTTTTGAACCCATGGTTTTCTTTCTCTTCCATGTTTTCTAGCAACAAAGTCTCTTTTATCATATCTTTTATTTTTAGGTTGTGGGTTATCAAGATCAACAGTTGGTTCTATTTCAACATCATTATCGGGTTCTTTAGCATTGTCTGGTTGAGTGTCTTCATGAACATCATCATTATCTTTTTCATTATTACTAGGTGAATGCTCATTACCATATTGAGTTTCAGCATCAGAAATAGAAACATCATTATTATTTTCAGGAGGTTTTTCTATTTTAGGTTAACTAGAGGTATGCAAAGTCCTATCATTTTTCTTTTTCTTCTTCTTTTTAGAAGAACTAGGTTCATCAGTATTAATTCTTTGAGAGTCTTTTTCAATTCTTTTAGGGTGTCCCTCAGGATAAAGTGGTTTCTGAGTCATTCTACCTCCTCTAGTTACTACTCTAATAGCATGATCATTCATATTATTATTCATTTCATCAAGCAACTCTCTTTGAGATTTAGCAACTTATTCTAGCTGATTTTGGACCATAGAAGCATGTTATCCTACACCTCTTACATCATTAGATATTCTAAGCAAAAAGTCACTCAAGCTAGCAATCATATTAGAATTGTATTTCAATTGGTTCATAACATTTTCATTGAAGTGATCTTGTTTTCTAATGTAGTTGTCAAACTCATAAAGGCATTAACTAGGATGTTTATTGTAGGGGATATCACTTTCATCAAATTTCATTACAGAGTTTACCTCTACCACCTTTGGTGGTGGCATGTCAAGTCCATGTATTTCTTCAATAGGAGGTAAATTTTTAACATCCTCTGCTTTAATACCTTTTTCCTTCATACTTTCCTTTGCCTCTTGCATATCTTCGGGACTGAGATATAAGATACCCCTCTTCTTTGGAGTGGGCTTAGGCGGTGGTTCAGGAAGAGTCCAATCATCAAAAAAATTCAATATATTATTCAATAATTCCTCAGCTTGTTCAACAGTCCGTTCCCTGAAAACACAACCAACACAACTATCTAGGAAGTCCCTAGAAGCATCGGTTAGTCCATTATAGAAGATATCAAGTATTTCATTTTTCCTAAGAGGATGATCATGCAAAGCATTGAGCAATTGGAAAAGCCTCCTCCAAGCTTGTGGGAGACTCTCTTCTTCAATTTGCACAAAGTAAAATATTTCCTGTAAGGCAGCTTGTTTCTTATAAGTAGGAAAGTATTTTTCAAAGAAATAGATCATATCCTGGGGACTACGCACACAACCAGGAGCAAGAGTATTGTACCATATCTTAGCATCACCCTTTAATGCGAACGAAATAATTTGAGAATACAATAGTAGCGAATTTTTTCATCATGAGCAAAAAGGGTGGCTATATCATTTAACTTAGTAAGATGTGCCACTACAGTTTCAGTTTCATAACCATGGAAAGGATCAGATTCAACTAAAGTAATTAACTCTGGGTTGATAGAGAATTCATAATCCTTATTGTCAACAAAGATAGGTGAAGTAGCAAACTTAGGATCACATTTCATTCTAGCATTCAGAGATTTCTCCTTTAGTTTGCATAATAATTTCTTAAGATCATCTCTATCATTGCAAGCAAGAAAATCTCTAGCTATCTCCTCATCCATAACATAACCTTCAGGTACCTTACGTAATTCATATCTAGGAGAGCTAGGTCTAATAGGTGTTTCAAGATTTTCAGTTTCTAGTACTTCACCAGTTTCAATAATTTCATCAGTTTCAGCATTCTCAATATCTTTAGCTCTAGCAATTTGTTCATCAAGAAATTCACCTAGTGGCATATTATCATCAAGCAAGGTACTAGCATCATCATAAGCATCATGAATAACTTGCAACATATCAGGATTAATAGCATGCGGTGGTGTTGCAAGTTTACTCAAAATAGAAGGTGAGTCAAGTGCAGAGCTAGATGGCAGTTCCATACCTCCCCTCGTCTTAGAGAAAAAAATCTTAGTCTTGGTATCCTTCAGATTCTTCATAGTGATAAATAGATAATAATACCAAGTGACTCAACAAATATAGCTATGCTCCCCGGCAATGGCGCCAGAAAAAGGTCTTGATAACCCACAAGTATAGGGGATCGCAACAGTTTTTGAGGGTAGAGTATTCAACCCAAATTTATAGATTCGACACAAGGGGAGCCAAAGAATATTTGTAAGTATTAGTATTTGAGTTGTCAATTCAACCACACCTGGAGATTAAATATCTGCAGCAATATGATCAGTAGCACAGTAATATGATACTTTTGATAGGAATGGTAATAGTAGCAGTAACGGTAACAGTGATAGCAATGATTTTGTAGCAAGTGTAACAGTAGCAACAGCAGTAGTAACTTAGCAAGAACATTATATGGAAAAGTTGTAGGGATTGGATCGGTGATTTCGTTGGATGATATTCATCATTTAACAGTCACAACCTAGGGCGATACAAAACTAGCTCCAGTTCATAAATATAATGTAGGCACGTATTTCGTAAATAGTCATACATGCTTATGGAAAGAATTTGCATGACATCTTTTGTCCTACCCTCCCGTGGCAGCGGGGTCCATAAGGAAACTATGGGATATTAAGGTATACTTTTAATAGAGAACCGGAATAAAGCATTAACACATAGTGAATACATGAACTCATCAAACTACGGTCATCACCGAAAAGTATCCCGATTATTGTCACCCCGGGGTTTACGGATCATAGCATGTAATAGGTGAATATGACTTGCAAAATCGGATCTAGAACATATATATAATGGTAAAAACATAAATGGTTTGGATCTGAAATCATGGCACCCGGGCCCAAAGTGACAAGCATTAAGCATGGCAAAGTCATAACAACATCAATCTCAGAACATAATGGATATTAGGGATCAAGCCCTAACAAAAGTAACTCGATTACATGATGAATCTCATCCAACTCCTCACCGACTAGCAAGCCGGCGAAGGAATTACTCACTCCCGGTGGGGATCATCATGGAATTGGCGATGAAGGAGGGTTGGTGATGACGAAGATGGAAGACCCCCCTCTCCGGAGCCCCAAACAGACTCTAGATCCGGCCTCCCGATGAAGAACAGGAGGTGGCGGCGGCTCTGTCTCGTGAAAACGCGGTAATTCTTCCTCCTTGATTTTTCTCTCCAAATATAGGTATTTATGGAGTCGGAATCAGGGTCTGCGGGGCCACCAGGTGGGCACAACTCACCTGGGCACGCCTAGAGGGGGGCGCCCTGGTGGGTTGTGCTGACCCAGGGGCGCCTCCGGTGGTTCTTGGCTCCAGTATTTTTCTTTTATTGTAAAATAAATCTCCAAAAAGTTTCGTTCCATTCCGAGAACTTTTATTTCTGCACAAAAACAACACCATGGTAGTTATGCTGAAAACAGCGTCAGTCCGGGTTAGTTTCATCCAAATCATGCAAATTAGAGTCCAAACCAAGAGCAAAAGCATTAGGAAAATTAGATACGACGGAGACCTATCATTGGCACGCCCGTTGTCTCTGTTAAAATAGGAGATCATTGTTATCATGGCTTATGTGATCTGGGTGCTAGTGTGAGTGCTATCCCGTTTACTTATATCAAGAAATTATGAATGATATTGCACCTGCTGAGATAGTAGACATTGATGTTACTAATAAGCTTGCCAATAGAGATACTATCACACCACCTGGGATTGTTAGAGATGTTGAAGTCTTGTGTGGGAAATAAAATACCCTACTGATTTTCTAGTTCTTAGTTCCCCACAAGATGATTTTTGTCCCATTATATTTGGTAGACCTTTCTTAAATACTGTTAGTGTAAGTTTTGGTGATGTGTCTCATGAGTTTAATTTCTCTAAATTTCATAGACAACCTCGTGATAAAGAATTACTTAGTAAGGATGAAATTATTGGTCTTGCTTCTATTGATGTCCCTCTACTGATCCTTTTGAACAATATTTGCTAAACCATGAAAATGACATGCATATGAATGAAAGAAACGAAATACATAAGATACTCTTTAAACAAATGCCCGTTTTGTAACACAATTTACCTGTTGAAACCCTTGGAGATCCTCTTCCACCCAAGAGCGATCCTGTGTTTGAGCTCAAACAATTACCTGATACTCTGAAATATGCTTATCTCGATGAGAAGAAGATATATCCTGTTATTGTTAGTGCTAACCTTTCAGAGCGTGAAGAAAAGAGATTATTGAAAACTCTAAGGAAGCACCATGCCTATTGCATATACTCTTGATGATCTTAAGGGCATTAGTCCCACTGTATGTCAGCATAAATTAATAGGGAACCTGATGCTAAACCAGTTGTTCATCACCAGTGGCGGTTAAATCCAAAGATGAAAGAAGTAGTAAGAAATGAAATATTAAATCTTCTGGAAGGAAGTATAATCTATCCTATAGCTGATAGTAGATGGGTAAGTCTTGTTCATTGTGTCCCTAAAAAGGGAGGTATTACTGTTGTTCCTAATGATAAAATGAACTTATCCCACAGAATTATCACAGGTTATAGAATGGTAATTGATTTTAGAAAATTAAACAATGCTACTAGGAAAGATCATTATCCTCTACCTTTTATTGATCAAATGCTAGAAAGACTATCAAAACATACACATTTCTTATTTCTAGATGGATACTCTGGTTTTTCCCAAATACCTGTATCACAAGAGGATCAAGAAAAAATACTTTTATATGCCCTTTTGGTACTTTTTCTTATAGACGTATGCCTTTTAGTTTATGCAATGCACCTGCTACCTTTCAAAGATGTATGACTGCTATATTCTCTGACTTTTGTTAAAAGATTGTTGAGGTTTTCATGGATCATTTTTTCGTATACAGAACTTCTTTTGATGATTGCTTAAGCAACCTTGATCGAGTTTTACAGAGATGTGAAGAAACTAATCTTGTCTTGAATTGGGAGAAGTGCTACTTTATGGTTAATGAAGGTATTGTCTTGGGGCATAAAATCTCCGAAAGAGGTATTGAAATCGATAAAGCTAAAGTTGATGCAATTGAAAAAATGTCGTGTCCTAAAGATATCAAAGGTATAAGAAGTTTCCTTGGTCATTCCAGTTTATATAGGACATTTATTAAAGACTTCTCTAAAATTTCTAGGCCTCTCACTAATCTTTTGCAAAAAGATGTTTCATTTGTTTTTTATGACGATTGTGTAGAAGCATTTGAAATACTTAAGAAAGCCTTAATCTCTACACCTATTGTTCAACCACTTGATTGGAACCTACCCTTTGAAATTATGTGCAATGCAAGTGATTATGCTGTTGGTGCTGTTCTAGGACAAAGAGTGGATAAGAAATTAAATGTTATCTATTATGCTAGTAAAACTCTAGACAATGCTCAAAGAAATTATGCTACAACTAAAAAAGAATTTTTAGCAGTTGTGTTTGCTTGTGACAAATTCAGATCTTACATAGTTGATTCTAAAGTAATTGTTCACACTGATCATACTGCTATTAAATACCTTATGGAAAAGAAAGAAGCTAAACCTAGACTTATTAGATGGGTTCTCTTACTACAAGAATTTGATTTACATATTACTGATAGAAAAGGAGCTGAGAACCTCATAGGCTAGAAAATATTCTTGACGACCTAATACCTATTGATGATAGCTTTCCTGATGAACAACTGGCTATCATAAATGCTTCTCGTAATATTCCTTGGTATGTTGATTATGCCAATTATATTGTTGCTAAATTTATACCAACTAGTTTCACATACCAACAAAAGAAAAAGTTTTTCTATAATTTAAGACATTACTTCTGGGATGACTCACTCCTTTATAAAGAAGGAGTAGATGGTGTTATTAGACATTGTGTACCTGAGCATGAACAGGAACAAATCCTACGCAAGTGTCACTCCGAGGCTTACGGAGGACACCACGCTGGAGACAAAACTGCACACAAGGTATTACAATCAGGTTTTTATTGGCCTAATCTTTTCAAAGATGCCCGTAAGTTTGTCTTGTCTTGTGATGAATGTCAAAGAATTGGTAACATTAGTAGACGTCAAGAAATGCCTATGAATTATTCACTTGTTATTGAACCATTTGATGTTTGGGGATTTGATTATATGGGACCTTTTCCTTCCTCTAATGGGTATACAGATATTTTAGTTGTTGTTGATTACGTTACTAAGTGGGTAGAAGCTATTCCAACTAGTAGTGTTGATCATAACACTTCTATTAAAATGCGTAAAGATGTTATTTTCCCAAGGTTTGGAGTCCCTAGATATTTAATGACTGATGGTGGTTCACATTTTATTCATGGTGCTTTCCGTAAATTGCTTGCTAAGTATGATGTTAACCATATAATTGCATCTCCATACCATCCTCAGTCTAGTGGTCAGGTAGAATTAAGTAATAGAGAAATAAAATTGATCTTGCAAAAGACTATTAATAGATCTAGAAAGAATTGGTCTAAGAAACTTGATGATGCATTATGGGCTTATAGAACTGCTTATAAAAACCCTATGGGTATGTCTCCATATAAAATGGTTTATGGAAAAACATGTCACCTACCTATAGAATTAGAACATAAAGCTTATTGGGAAATAAAAGAACTCAACTATGACTTCAAACTTGCCGTTGAAAAGAGGTTATTTGACATTAGCTCACTTGATGAATGGAGAACCCAAACCTATGAAAATGCCAAGTTGTTTAAAGAAAAGGTTAAAAGATGGCATGACCAAAGAATAAAAAGCGAGAATTTAATGTAGGTGACCAAGTCTTGCTATACAATTCTCGTCTAAGATTTTGGCAGGAAAACTTCTCTGCAAATGGGAAGGTCCTTACATTATTGAAGAAGTTTATCATTCCGGTGCCATCAAGATCAACAATGTCGAGGGCAATACCTCGAAGGTGGTGAATGGGAAAAGAATCAAACATTATATCTTAGGTATGCCCATAAATGTTGGAACTAATATTATCCATACCATAACACCGAAGGAGTACATAAGGGAAACTTTCTAGAATGCTCCAGAACCCTGAAAAGGAATAGATATGTGATACGGTAAGTAAACCGACTCCAAAAGTTTTCTAAAAGCAATTTTACTCTGTTTTGGAATATTAAAAAAATAGGAAAATAGAAAGTAGTCTGAAAAGTGCACGAGCAAGCGACAAGCCTGGGGGCGCGCCCTACCCCCTGGGCGCGCCTCCCAAGCTTGTGGCCAGCTCGTGCGCTCTTCGGACTCCATTTTCTCCCAGAATACTTGTTTTACATGGTAAAAATTCATTATATAATTTCCAAAGGTTTTGACCACGGTACCACGGCAATATTTTTTGTTCTTGTTTCGAGCTATTTCGGCAGCAGATTTAGAGTAAGATGTCTTCACAAGAGTCAGTCGGGGAGAGTCGGGGAGAGTCGGATCTCTCACCCAACACTGGATCCAAGAGCATATAGCGAAGCTAATCCCTTTACGTGGTCAACAGAGGAAGATATGGAAGCCGACCAAAAAAGAGTGGATGCCATGGAAGAGGATCAAGAAGTCACTTCTCTCCCTCAACCTAGAGCCCCGCTTGTGGAACTTGATGACTCGGTCCTCCCAAATTCGGTCAAACCACCCGGTGCTAAATTTATATCTTACAATAACTTGAAAAAGAGTGTTGCTTCTTCCTCTGCAGCAAGGATGCATCCATGGGTGGACGGTGCTTTAACTATCACCGGAAAGCTATGTAAGGAGACTATGGATCTCAAACAGCAAGTCAATAGGCTTGAGGAGGAAAATCGCATCCTGAGGGGCATCATTGCCAAGAACATCACACCACCACCTCCGAAGAAGGATACTTGAGTACATGGGTATGGGCAGCCCCCTTGGCTTGTGCCAAGCTTGGGGGAGGTGCCCTGATGTCATATCACCATCACATCTTTATCTTTATCGTTTATCTTAGTTCAATCTTTTTGGTTAAATCTTGATCTAGTAGAATAAAAGTTTTAGTATGATCTATTCTTTGAGTTTTGCTTTGAGTTCTATCTATGTAATTGAGTGTGAGAGTTATATAATAAAGATTAGTTTTGAGTTGAGGGCTTTGCCTTCTTGCTTTGATCTTGGAAAATAAAAAGAATAAAAGAAATAAAAAGATCATGTATAATCTTATGGAGAGTGATGACTTCACATATAAGAAGTATGATGCATGCAATTTGTTGAGGATTGACAAAAATAGTATTGGTCATTGTTGCAATTAGTAGGAAGTTATAAAGAAAGAGAGGTTTCACATATAAATACACTATCTTGGACATCTTTTGTGATTGTGAGCATTCATTAAAATATTATATGCTAATAAGTTGATGTTACACAAGGAAGACAACATAATGTGTTATGTTCCCTTATATCCGAATAGAAGTTATATTGTCATGGATCCTCCAACATATTGAGCTTGCTTCTCATCCTATGCTAGCCAAAAATTCTGCACTAAGTAGAGACACTACTTGTGCATCCAACAACCTTTAACCCAGTTTTGCCATGAGAGTCCACTATATCTACCTATGGATTGAGTAAGGCCCTTCAAGTAAGTTGTCATCGGTGCAAGCAATAAAAATTGCCCTCTAAATATGTATGATCTTTTAGTGTGAGTAAAATAAACTTTATACAAACTTGTGATGGAGAAGAAATAAAAATGACAGACTGCATAATAAAGGTTTTATCACAAGCGGCAATATAAAGTGACGTTCTTTTGCATTAAGATTTCGTGCATCCAACCAAAAATTGCATGATAACCTCTGCTTCCATTTGCGAATGGCCTATCTTTTATTTCACTTTCTACCTTTATGCAAGAGTCATGGTGATTTTCACCCTTCCTTTTATATTTTCTCTTTTTGGCAAGCACTATGTGTTGGAGAAAGATCTAGACATACATATCCACTCGGATGTAGGTGATCACGAGTTATTTTTCTTGATGTTACCCTAGAGGTAAATGGTTGGGAGGCAAAACTATAAGCCCCTATCTTCCTATGTGTCCGATTGAAGCTTTGATCTCATAAGTATCGCGTGAGTGTTAGCAATTATGAAAGACTAAAAGATGGTTGAGTATGTGAACTTGCTAAATAAAAGCTCTTACGTTGACTCCTTCCGATGTTATGATAAATTGCAATTGCTTCAATGACCAAGATCATAGTTTGTTAGTTCTCAATAAAGTTTATTGGTCTATACTTTACCTTGTGAACGAATTACTGCTTTGGCATAAGAAGTTATATCACAATATATTGTTGTTCTAAAGATGATCATGATGCTCTCATGTACGTATTTTATTTTATCAACACTTCTATCTCTAAACATGTGGTCATGATTATCAATTTCGGTTTTCTCTTGAGGACAAGCGAGGTCTAAGCTTGGGGGAGTGGATACGTCCATTTTGCATCATGTTTTTATGTTGATATTTATTGCATTATGGACTATTATTTCACTTTATGACAAAATTCTTATGCCTTTTCTCTTTTTTTACAAGGTTTACATGAAGAGGGAGAATACCGGCAGCTGGAATTCTGGACCGGAAAGGTGCAAATCTGAGATACCTATTCTGCACAACTCCAAATGTCCTGAAACTTTACAAAGAATTGTTTTGGAATATATAAAAAAATATCGGTCGAAGAAACAACAAAAGGGGACCCACCAGGTGGCCACAAGCCTGGGGAGCACGCCCTACGCCAAGGGCGTGCCCCCTGGCCAGCCCCCGGTGTCCATCTTCTGCTATATGAAAGGTTTTGACCTAGAAAACAAATCATAAGAAAGCTTTCGGGACGAAGTGCCGCCGTCTCGAGGCGGAACCTGGGCAGAAGCAATCTAGGGCTCCGACGAACCTATTCTGCTGGGGAAACTTCCCTCCGGGAGGGGGAAATCCAAGCCATCACATCACCAACGATCCTCTCATCGAGGGAGGGTCAATCTTCATCAACATCTTCACCAGCACCATCTCCTCTCAAACCCTAGTTCATCTCTTGTATTCAATCTATGCCTCAGAACCTCAAATTGGTACCTGGGGGTTGCTAGTAGTGTTGATTACGCTTCGTAGTTGATGCTAGTTGGTTTATTTGGTGGAAGATCATATGTCCAGATCCTTATTGATATTAAATACCCCTATGATCTTGAACATGAGCATGCTTTGTGAGTAGTTACGTTCGTTCCTGAGGACATGGGAGAAGTCTTGTTATAAGTAATCATGTGAATTTTGTATTCGTTCGATATTTTGATGAGATGTATGTTGTCTTTCCTCTAGTGGTGTTATGTGAACGTCGACTACATGACACTTCACACCATGATTTGGGCCTAGGGTAAGATATTGGGAAGTAGCAAGTAGATGATGGGTTGCTAGAGTGACAGAAGCTTAAACCCTAGTTTATGTGTTGCTTCGTAAGGGGTTGATTGGGATCCACATGTTTCATGCTATGGTTAGATTTATCTTAATTCTTCTTTCATAGTTGCAGATGCTTGCGAGAGGGGTTAATCATAAGTGGGAGGCTTGTCCAAGTAAGGAAAGCACCGGTGCACCCAAGAACATAAGAGCATGATGAAAACTAACTTGCGATAATTTCCATGTGTCCTCGGGGGCGCTTTGCTTGATATAAGAGTTTGTCCAGGCTTATCATTTGCTACAAAAAGGATTGAGCCACCTTGCCGCACCTTTGGTACACTTGTTAGTTGTTACACGTTACGGATTATCTTACTACCAAATTATCTGTTACCGATACTTTCAGTGCCTGCAGAAAATACCTTGCTGAAAATTGCTTGTCATTTCCTTCTGCTCCTCATTGGGTTCGACACTCTTACATATCGAGAGGACTACGATTGATCCCCTATACTTGTGGGTCATCAGTAGCCCAGAGCCCACCACACAGCTTCAAGACCCGTAGGCCGCAACCACTCGTCCATCGTGACGCAATTGAGAGAGGAGGGTATGAGGGAGAGGAGCAGTCAACAACATGGATCGTGGGAGATGAGCAGCTGGCGATGCGGTGCGTGAGAGGAACAATCAGCAACGCGGATCGAGGGAGAATAGCAGTCGCTGGCGCAGTACAGATAGGAAGAGGTGATGTAATTTGTGAACGAGAGGAGAGGGCAATGCAACATTCTGCGGCATTCCTTCGTTTTGGAGGAACAACTACATTACGGGTCTGGGTCAGATATTCCCTTGGTGGGAACCAGTGGGTTCTGTTTCTAGCTGTGTATGAATCACGTTGTGAAAGAAGCCATTACTTCACTGCCCAAAGTTGTCTTATTGTTGTAGCTCTGGTTTGGACTATCGATGGAAAATCTAATTCTTATGGTGGAGATCATATGGCCTTTTTGCTTTTTAGAATGGTTGATTGATTTATCTTGTCTGCTTGTTCTATCTGTGTAGCTGGGATCCAAGCTTTTCCTTCGATGGGATGCATGGGAAGCTGCACTGTTGTACAAGTCATCGGTCATTACAGAGAAGATTATAGCCACAAACAAAGTGAAGAGGCCACGGCAGGAGAATAGGGGCCTAAAAAATCACTGGCGATGGCGGATAGTTGTCGAGGAAGGCTTGGCAAGGGTTGTTTTCTTGCAGTCAGGCAAATGAGATCCTTTTCACGATGGGATGCAGCCTAGGTTCCGGTTATAGAAGGTGTTGGTCTGGTTTATGAGCATTGTTGTTAGATGCTCTTTATCTGTGTCGAGGTGTAATCATCGTGGTTAGCTAGTAGTTTGTGCTTGATAGTTCAATATGTATCATCGCCTCAGAGCTCAAACCAATGCATGTTGTTTTAGTTCGTCGCTCCTGTGTTTGCCATGGTCAGATGTGAAAAATAGAACATGTCTGGCACGCAATGAGATGTTGTTTATTTGTTGCTCATGTTTGGTGTCGCTTAGTGATGTTCAGCCCCGGGGGTGTGGTGCGGATAGCTACGAGGGGCTTTATCCATCCCATCATGTGACTGTCCGCTGTGCACGGTGAAAATAGGGGTGGCGGTGGCAAAAGGCATCCACGTGTGCAGCCAAGTCAGTCATTACACGCGCGCCCACTCTATGCAGTTGTCCCCGACAGGTTCCATAGCCTGGTTAGCCTCGGTCGCGATCATTAAGGGAGCCCAAGAGTGGTAGCCAAGTTAGGCCACCGCCTCAAAGCTCAGACCAACGTGTCTTGTTTTCACTCGTTGCTCTTGATTTTGTCATTGGTTAGACGTGATAAAATAGAACATGTGTCACACGCAATGAAACCACGAATTAATGTCGCTAGCTGTCGCGGGTGGACATGATCATCTAAGGGGCCACTGGCCCCTTGTGGTCTGGCAAGGGTGAGATCGCGTTACACAAAGAGCGGAGGCCATTAGGCAGCACGACGACGATGAAATTCTGATTTTTACCCAGGTTCAGGCCGTTGTGAAGCGTAAAACCCTACTCCTGCTTTGGTGGATTGAATGGAGAAACACTATGACACGCAACGCTCAAGCCCGACAGGGTGGCCTCGGCGAGAGCTACTACGCGAGTACAAGTGTGTAAGAGTCTGAATCCTTATCTAGGTCGCCTTGGACCTCCTTTTATAGCTCAAGGGGTAACCATAGTGGCAAAACATACATTATCTTATAATTAGATAGCCAACAATGCTATCATACCTAACTTTGGCACTTAGGACAAAATGCCATAAATGTTACCTTAGGTTTCATGCGGGGGTGCATCCCTGGCAAGCTTATGTCGCCGCTTAGCCATCTTTTGCTTAACATCTTGACACGCCATTGGACGGGTGTCCAATGGGTGTGATCCGTCTCCCAGCAAACTGTCGCGTGCTTAATGACTACCACTTAATCATCTGGGGGGCTTGACACAGCATCGATAAGTGATTGGTGTTGTGGTGCAGTGGAGCGGCGGAGTGGTGGTGCCTTGGCGAGGGTTTGGTATTGGCGGCCTCGGCAGGCCTGCCGGGGCAATCTTGGACTTGTTCCCGGGGCGGCCTCGACCTGGCCGGGCTCTCCTGCCCGCCAAGGGAGCCCTTCCCAAGGTGATATCTTGTTGTCTTACTCCTCTTAATGCTCTCCTTGATCTTAGGAAGAGTGGCTTCTCTGCTTTAGCTTTGCGTTACATGTTGGTACTGGATGTGACTTGGGCCAGTGCTTGATGGGTCCAGCTATATTGCGACAGCCATTTCCCCCGGCAAGCCCTGGCCATCGGGGCGGTGGCTTTCCGTCCATGGACAAGTCAGGGGAAATGAACACCCCTATTTGTGTACCCCGACAGAAGCCCCCGGGCCTGAGCCAGACGTGTCGCTGGGCACGTCGGGTTAGGACCCAAACAGTCCACGGACACGCGTCGAAGAAGTGTTGTCCATGCAGTTTTCGTCATGATGACCGGTCAATCCCACGTCCACTCCGCGTAATTACCGTGGGTCGTGGGGTCATGGAACAGTAGCCGTTTAGTGGGTAATGTGCCTGCAAAAATGGTAACTTCACGCAACAGATAGTGAAGAGCCAGCGCCCCCCCCCCCCCGCACGTTCCCAATAAAAAGGCAGCGCAAAGGGGCACTTCTCATTCGCATCCATTTCTTCTCCCTTCATCTTCCTCCTCAAGCCAAGAAACCACCTTTGCCGCCATTATCCAACCCCAAAGCTTTGTTGGATCTTCTACTTCTCCTGCTAGTCAAGAGATGGGGCGGAAGACGGGCGCCGTGAAGGGGAAGCAAGCGGTCGCCCGCCAAAGATGTCGCGGCGGAGGAGAGGAGGAAAAAGGCAGAGGAGCTGGACAAGCGGCGATGGGAGAACTTGGTTTTATCCCTCACACATCTGGATAGCAACACCTTGATCCCGAGGTATGCCTATATGCGGGGAAGGGCAACCATGAAGGGGCACAGAGCGCCCGTGATTCTGCCGGATGGGAACACAATTCCATCAGATTCGTATCGCTTCTTCTGCGTGTAGTTTCTTTGCAGTCTCTCTTCCCCTTTTTCTGACTTCTTTTGCGCTATGATGATGGTGTACGGTTTTCATCTCCTGGACTTTACGCCCAATGCAATGGCGTGCATGCAATCTTCGCCCACTTGTGCAAGAATTTTGTTGGAGTCCCCCCCCAACGTGGATTTGTTCAGGCACTTCTTCATCCCATAGATAGAAGATAGATCTCACCGCTCAGGAAACATAAGCTGGATTCCTCGGGGCAAGAAGGAAGAATGGGACTATCTCCCTAGCCATCAGCAAGGAAAGTGGGAGGAATGGAGGGCGGACTGGTGCTGGATCCAGGACAAAGAGGCCCCTGAGTTCTGCGTGGCGCGGACTGGATGCGTCACACGCAGAAGCGATTGGAGCAAGTTGGGCCTCACCGATGATAGGCTCCGCCCGGCGCTGAATAGGATCGCCCGCCTCAAAGGTGCCGGGCTAACCGTTGAACATGTGGGGGCTGACTTTCTCCGGCGCTGCATTGCGTCGTTGCAGAAAAGGGACAGGTTTGCTTGGGAATATAAGAACTCTACCGACAGGATGCGACTGTACCCAGGCCCCGCCAACAACCTGTCAGTGTATGGCCATGGCTGGTTGTGTGAACAGCTGTTTGGCAACCTTGGGCCATTCCATCTACCGACAAAGGTTGTTCCCCTGCACCTTAACTCTGCCCTAGACCAAATCCTGAAATGGATGCCTGATTGCAATGCCTTTGGGGTCAAAGCTGATTGGGGACTGCCTCCCCTAGACGACGAGATTGAATGGGTCTCTAGTTTGGAAGAGAGGGCCTCCAGGGTGGAGGACGACCTTGTCAAGCGCACTTCCAGGGCAGAGGCAGCATTTATTGCAACCAGGATTGCAAAAGACAGAGAGCTCTAGGACACCGGGGGAATGGGGCCCGGAGAGGAGGAGGATCCTGAGGCGAGGGCTCTGCTAATGAAGGGAGTGAAGAGCGTGCTGTGGAGGAGGCTGCCAGACTTGACCCTGCCGGGGCCGGGACTTCCCAAGCCACGGCGGTAGGGGTCCAAGAAGAGGGCGAGGTTGAGGAGGCAAGGCAACCCGAGGTGGAGGAGGAAGGGCTCGAAATGGGTCCTCAAGCCCCAGAGCCAGGTTGGCACCTTCGTAAGCGGGTTAGCTAGGAGGCAGTGGCTCCTATTCCTCGCGGGTCACAAAAAGGGTGAAGAAGACAGCCACCAAGGGCGACAAGCAAGAAGTGGAACACTGCCAATCCCTTCGCCTTTCTCAGGCCAAGACTCCGCCCGCCAAGCGACGGGCAGTCACGGGGGTCGATCCTAGCTCCCAGTCAAGTCCAACTTCTTCGCCAAGCTCGATCCTGCCAGAGGTCTCGGCCCCGCCGACGAGTTCATTGTTGTCGGGAAGTTCTGCTCCTCCGACTCTGAAAAGGAGCAGACCAACTCCTCCACTCGCGTCCTGTGAGCGGAGCGGCATGCTCAGGGACCCAGAGTAAGCAGGACGACCAAGCTTTTTGTTGTAGTATTCTTCACTCGACTCTTAATTTTAATCTCGACTTGTTGATTTGGCAGGGATGAAGAACCCCTTGCTCAGCGGGCCAAACGGACCAAGCACGCGGTGGTACCAGTTCTTTCAACAAGTGCGGGTCTGGCGGGGAATAATGCAAGGGATCCCATGCCTAGCCCCCAGCCCAGCCCCCGGCGAGAAGGCATGGGGCACATTTGCCAGCTCGTGGAGATGTAGAGGAGCATCCCTCGATCCTCGGCAAAGAGTTGGGGGAGAGTCAACGAGGCTGAGCCCACCAGGAGGGGTCTAGTTTCCAAGGGTCCCCGTTGGTTGAAATACAAGCAAAGGAGTCTCCGGCAAGGGCCTCCACCGAGGGGTCCGCTCACGGCGAGATCACTGCCACCGAAGAGGTGGTCGTAGATCGCGCGCTGGCAACCAATGTTGTCGGGAAAGGAGACGTTTCCTTCCAGCAGCCACCACCAGGTAACCCACTTGTCTTGACTTCTACTCGCTGGAATTCCTTATTCTCCTGGTTCTGATGTAGAAGTGTCTGGCTTCTCATTACCCCATCTATTTGACTTCGTCTGCAGACTCGTCAATTGAGGAACCCGAGCTCTTGGAAGAGGTGGCCAACATTGGGAAAAGTGTTGCCGAGGAAGCAGCCAGGATTTCTGCCGCGGAAGGCCACGAGCAGACTGTTGAGGATATTCAGGAATTCTTGAAAGAAGCAGAGAAAAACCCCGACATCATATCTGGCCCGGAAACTGTTGTCAAGGAGAAGGCTCCTCTCCAATCTATGGAACCCCTTCCCATGAACTATCCTCAGGCAGCAGCTCTGCAATCTTCCCCAAGCAAACTAGCACTAATCCTTGCTCAACCCGGGCCGGCCACTCCTGGCTCATCTGTTTCAGCGGGCGCGGATTTTGATGAAGAAATCAGATGCATACTAGCACCGTTGTCTCAGAGAGTTGAAGAAGCTGGCAATTCTGCTGATAGCGCCAAGGATTTAGATTTCCTGGAATCCATGGCAGCAAGGTTCAAGGATGTGCAGAACAGGTATAGCCTCAAGTGGCAAGCAGTTAAGGAGCAGTGCAACTCTGTTGACTTTATGGACCAGAAGCTGAGGGATAAAGGTAACGAACTGTGCGAGTGGTGCAAGAAGAGGTCCCATTCCCTCATGCGGCAAGAGGAGGTGCTGACCATGGCCAAGGAAGACCTTGCTGCCCGGGAGGCCCACCCGGTTGGTGGAGTGCGAGGTGCTCCTAAACACTAAGGAGAAAGATATGTCTGCCTGGGAAGGAACGCTCGAAGCTACTCTCCGCGACAAGGATGAGGAGCTGGAAGCCCTTGTCCAGCAGTGCACCAAGGATTTGGCGGATAAGCACAAGGACACTCTCAACACGCTCACCCTTGAATCCTCTGCCCAATTATAGAAAGTTGTCGACGAGCTAGCTACCGTATCTGCCGCCAAGGCTGATCTTGAAAACCAAGTAAGCAAGTGTTGGGGAACATAGCATGCAATTTCAAAAATTTCCTACGGTCACGCGAGATCTATCTAGGAGATGCATAGCAACGAGATGGGGAGAGTGTGTCCACGTACCCACATAGACCGAAAGCGGAAGCGTTAGCTTAACGCGGTTGATGTAGTCAAACGTCTTCTTGATTCAACCGGTCAAGCACCGAACGTACGGCACTTCTAAGTTCTGCACACATTCAGCTCAATGACGTCCCTAGAACTCTTGATCCATCAAAGTGTCGAGGGAGAGTTTCTTCAGCACGACGGCGTGGTGACGGTGATGGTGATGTGATCCGCGCAGGGCTTCGCCTAAGCACTACGATAATATGACCGGAGGAGTAAATTGTGGAGGGGGGCACCGCACACGGCTAAAAGAACAATTGATGTGCTTTGGGGTGCCCCCTACCCCCGTATATAAAGGAGGAGGGGAGGAGGCCGCCGGCCCTAGGGGGCGGGCCATGGGGGCGGGAAACCGACTAGGACTCCAAGTCCTATTCGGCCCCCCTCCTTCTAATGGAGGGGAAAGGGGGAAGGAGAGGAGAGGGAGAAGGAAAGGGGGGCCGCGCCCCCTCCCCTTGTCCTATTCGGACTCCCCTTGGGGGGTGCCACCCCCTTGTGGGCTGCCCTCTCTCTCCACCTATGGCCCATGAGGCCCAATACTTTCCCCGGGGGGTTCCGGTAACCTCCCGGTACTCCGATAAATATCTGAAACGCTGCGGAACCATTCTGATGTCCGAATACTATCGTCCAATATATCAATATTTACCTCTCGACCATTTCGAGACTCCTCGTCATGTCCGTGATCTCATCTGGGACTCCGAACAAACTTCGGTCACCAAAACACATAACTCATAATACAAATCGTCATCGAACGTTAAAAGTGCAGACCCTGCGGGTTCGAGAACTATGTAGACATGACTGAGACACCTCTCCGGTCAATAACCAATAGCGGAACCTGGATGCTCATATTGGCTCCCACATATTCTACGAAGATCTTTATCGGTCGAACCGTTATGACAACATACGTTATTCCCTTTGTCATCGGTATGTTACTTGCCCGAGATTCGATTGTCGGTATCATTATACCTAGTTCAATCTCGTTACCGGCAAGTTTCTTTACTCGTTCCGTAATGCATCATCCCGTAACTAACTCATTAGTCACATTGCTTGCAAGGCTTATCATGATGTGCATTACCGAGAGGGCCCAGAGATACCTCTCCGATACCCGGAGTGACAAATCCTAATCTCAATCTATGCCAACCCAACAAAACACCTTCGGAGATACCTGTAGAGCATCTTTATAATCACCCATTTACGTTGTGACGTTTGATAGCACACAAGGTATTCCTCCGGTATTCGGGAGTTGCATAATCTCATAGTCAAAGGAACATGTATAAGTCATGAAGAAAGCAATAGCAATAAAACTTAACGATCATTATGCTAAGCTAACGGATGGGTCTTGTCCATCACATCATTCTCCTAATGATGTGATCCTGTTCATCAAATGACGACACATGTCTATGGTTAGGAAACTTAACCATCTTTGATTAATGAGCTAGTCTAGTAGAGGCTTTACTAGGGACACTATTGTCTATGTATCCACACATGTATCAAGTTTCTGGTTAATACAATTCTAGCATGAATAATAGATATTTATCATGATATAAGGAAATATAAATAACAACTTTATTATTGCCTCTAGGGCATATTTCTTTCAGCAAGCTGACAGAGGAACTTGCCGGGAGTAGCAAGGAGATCGAGTCCCTCAAAGAGGAACCACGGAAAGCAGAGGCCACGCTGGAGGGCGTGCAATCACAGCTTTCCTCGAAGAGCCAGGACCTTGATACTACCAACGGCGCCATCTCTAGTATGAAAGCTAGGCTTGCCTCTCTAGAGCAGGAGCTGGAATCTGCCGGTTGCCGTGAGAAGCTGCTGATGACAGATTTAACCAAGGCGAGAACTCTCCAAAAAGACACAGAAGACAAGCTGGAGAACCAAATTCAGCAGTGCGACCTCTAGATTAGGAGCATGGTTGATATTGCCGAGCGCCTCACTACTCAGATTGCCAACATGGATATGAAGAGCTGGGCTTTCTCTACCGGCAAGCATGAAGTTCCAAGTGTCAAGCTGACACTCTTCTTTGAAGGCCTGATCGAGGGGTTGAAGATGTATGAAGACGACAGGGTCGCCTGCTTCGCCGACGAATCCCGGAAGCTTGCTCGCGACGCCCTTTTTCTAGTTTTGAGCAATCTCGCCTTCTTCCACCCGAACCTCGACCTCTCCGATGGCTTCAAGAAGTTGCCGCCAGGTGCCGACATCTCTGTCGTCACGGAGAAGGCCAACCCCCTTGCAGATAGGGTCCTTTCCGTCCCAAGAGTCCAGGGAGGTCGCCGGACCAAGCCTTAGGCCACCCTTGTTATCGTGTTGCCCTTTACTAAGACACAACATGCATCCCATATTAAGTTCCGCACTATTTTCGTTTTAATGCTTGCTGAACTGATGTTTGTATGCAAGCGCATGCTATCCCCTTCGTTTCTCCACCGGTATTTGTATGGTTGGTTTCCTTGCATACTTTGGTTTCCCGCCAACAGCATGCTGCCGCGATTGCTTTGAGGAGCGGGTCCTTAGCATTCAGTTGGCGAGGACACGCTGTCGGTGAGTTTTTCCTTAACAATCTTTGATGCAACCACCTGCCTCGTTGAGCAGACTCGAAACAAAGAAAGGGCACAAAAAAATACGGTAAGGTTCCATCGTGGAGAGGTCTTGCCATACGATACCTTGGTTGTTCGAGGGATGCGCGAATGCAAGCTCTAGGGAGAGTTCATAAGCATTTCAAGTTAGCTTTTGTCCACGCTCTCCTTCTGTCGGGGTGCATACTTGCTTATGCACATCATCCCTTTCTCCACCCTTGGTCGCCCCCCTCCTTGCGTCTTCCGGCGAAATTACGTATTTAATTCCTCTTTCACCCTGAAAAGAGGGAGAAAACGGGAAAGGGATGAAATGGAGGAACCTGGCGGTTCGTTAGTCACATGCTTAACCTCGGTACGAGCCGAGGGGGCAACGCAAACATTTGCAATTGACGAAACATCATGAACAAAAGAAAAATGGGGCCCTCCCCTCTCTCCCTTCCTTCCAAGGGCCCATTATCGACCAGTGTGACAGACACGTTGGTGCACAGGGCCTTGCCGCGGTTTGCTTGCCGGGGGTACCAACCGACGGATTCGCTCCAGCATTCAACTCAGTATTTACCCTTGGCGGGACAAATGTAGGACCGAGCTTTCATGCAGGCTCATCAACGCCGGCGGCAACGCCACCGTGCAACCTGACCATTGGTGAGGAAGGAGGGAAAGGGAGGCCATAAACGCACCGTTCTTTCACCCGTCAGACTGAGCGGCACCTCCTAGGATGTGTGCGCTTGATCGAGGATCGCGAGAAGGAGGGCGCTGCTACCTCGTCCGCCTCCTTTTCTGACCACCGATGGCACGATGGTCTCACGGTTCGTGCCAGCCGTGCCACCCATGGGCCCGACGTCCCATGCTCTCGACGCCGCCGTCGCCGTGGTGGAGATGCGTGATGGCGTCTCGGAAAGAAGGAGCCAGGGAGCAGCACTGCTCCTCTTCTTCGAAGCCATGGACGAAGAAAGTGACGACGAAGATCGATGCGCTGGTCACAACCTCAGATTCACACAAGCGCCTCTCCCCCTACCTGGCGCGCCAAAGATGTCGTGGGTGGACACGATCACCTATGGGGCCACTAGCCCCTTGTTGTCCGGCAAGGGGGAGATCATGTTACACAAATAGCGAAGGCCATGAGGCAGCACGATGATGATGACACTCGGATTTTTACCCAGGTTTAGGCCGCTGTGAAGCGTAAAACCCTACTCCTGCTTTGGTGGATTGAATGGAGGAACACTATGACACGCAGCGCTCAAGCCCGGCAGGGTGGCCTCGGGGAGAGCTACTACGCGACTACAAGTGTGTATGAGTCTGAATCCTTCTCTAGGTCGCCTTGGACCTCCTTTTATAGCTCAAGGGGTAACCACAATGGCAAAACAGACATTATCTTATGATTAGATAGCCAACAATGCTATCATACCTAACTCTATCACTTAGGACAAAATGCCATAAATGCTACCTTAGGTGTCATGCGGGGTGCATCCCCGGCAAGCTTATCTCGTCGCTTAGCCATCTTTTGCTTATGATCTTGACACGCCCCTGGACGGGTGTCTAATGGGTATGATTCGTCTCCCAGCAAGTTCTCCCAGCAAGTTGCCATGTGCTTAATGACTGCCACTTAATCGCCTGGGGGGCTTGACACCGCATCGATAAGTGACTGGTGGCTTGGTGCGGTGGAGCGGTGGTGCCTTGGCGAGGGTTTGGTATTGGCGGCCCTGGCAGGCCTGCCGAGGCAATCTTGGACTTGTTCCCGGGGCGGCCTCGTCCTGGCCGGGCTCTCCTGCCTGGCAAGGGAGCCCTTCCCAAGGTGATATCTTGTTGTCTTGCTCCTCTTAATGCTATCCTTGATCTCACGAAGAGCGGCTTCTCTGGTTTAGCTTTGTGTTACATGTTGGTATTGGATGTGACTTGGGCCAGTGCTTCATGGGTCTAGCAATATTGCGACAGCCATTTCCCCCGGCAAGCCCTGGCCATCGGGGCGGAGGCTTTCCGTCCGTGCACAAGTCAGGGGAAATGAACACCCCTGTTTGTCTACCCCGACACTAGCCATGAGAATGGATAATTGGTTTCTTTGCTCATATCTTGTCGTTCTTAACCGTCTTGTTGTTGGGTAGCACAGTAGAAAATAAAACATTCTGTCCTACGTACAAGACAAGGACCACTATGAAGATGCATATAAGGTTAGATCTGACCATTACCAACTCGGAGTGCAGCGGAAGTAGAGTTGGTGAAGATCGTTGGTGCAGATTCCCGCAACTAGGATTTACAACCTCCCAACCGCGAGAATTTCTCCCTCAAACAAAGATCGAAAGCACGATCTCTCCACCGGGTTACACGCATTGTTGAAAATATGCCCTAGAGGCAATAATAAAATGGTTATTATTATATTTCCGTGTTCATGATAATTGTCTATTGTTCATGCTATAATTGTGTTATCCGGAAATCGTAATACATGTGTGAATACATAGACCACAACATGTCCCTAGTGAGCCTCTAGTTGACTAGCTCGTTGATCAACAAATAGTTATGGTTTCCTGACTATGGACATTGGATGTCATTGATAACGGGATCACATCATTAGGAGAATGATGTGATGGACAAGACCCAATCCTAAGCATAGCACAAGATCGTGTAGTTCGTTTGCTAGAGCTTTTCCAAATGTCAAGTATCATTTCCTTAGACCATGAGATTGTGCAACTCCCGGATACCATAGGAGTGCTTTGGGTGTGCCAAACGTCACAACGTAACTGGGTGGCTATAAAGGTGCACTACGGGTATCTCCGAAAGTGTCTGTTGGGTTGGCACGAATCGAGACTGGGATTTGTCACTCCGTATGACGGAGAGGTATCTCTGGGCCCACTCGGTAATGCATCATCATAATGAGCTCAATGTGACCAAGTGTTTGGTCACGGGATCATGCATTACGGTACGAGTAAAGTGACTTGCCGGTAACGAGATTGAACAAGGTATTGGGATACCGACGATCGAATCTCGGGCAAGTAACGTACCGATTGACAAAGGGAATTGCATACGGGATTGATTGAATCCTCGACATCGTGGTTCATCTGATGATATCATCATGGAACATGTGGGAGCCAACATGGGTATCCAGATCCCGCTGTTGGTTATTGACCGGAGAGTCGTCTCGGTCATGTCTGCATGTCTCCCGAACCCGTAGGGTCCACACACTTAAGGTTCGGTGACGCTAGAGTTGTAGAGATATTAGTATGTGGTTAACCGAAAGTTGTTCGGAGTCCCGGATGAGATCCCGGACGTCACGAGGAGTTCCGGAATGGTCCGGAGGTAAAGATTTATATATGGGAAGTCCTATTTTGGCCACCGGAAAATGTTCGGGATTTTTCGGTATTGTACCGGGAAGGTTCTAGAAGGTTCTGAAGTGGGGCCCACCTGCATGGGGGACCCACATGAACGTGGGTAGTGGGGGCAAGGCCCCACACCCCTGGTCAAGGCGCACCAAGATCCCACCTTAGAAGGACTAAGATCATATGCCGAAGGGATAAGATCAAGATCCCTAAAAAAGGGGGATAACAATCGGTGGGGAAGGGAAATGATGGGATTTCTTTCCCCCACCTTTGCCAACGCCCCAATGGACTTAGAGGGCAATAAACCAGCCCCCTCCACCCCTATATATAGTGGGGAGGCGCATGGGAGCAGCACCCCAAGCCCTGGCGCCTCCCTCCCTCCCATGACACCTCTTCCTCCCCGCTTGCGCTTGGCGAAGCCCTGCCGGGATCCCGCTACTTCCACCACCACGCCGTCGTGCTGCTGGATCTCCATCAACTTCTCCTCCCCCTTGCTGGATCAAGAAGGAGGAGACGTCCCCGCTCCGTACGTGTGTTGAACGCAGAGGTGCCGTCCGTTCGGCGCTAGGACCATCGGTGATTTGGATCACGACGAGTACGACTCCATCAACCCCGTTCTCTTGAACGCTTCCGTGCGCGATCTACAAGGGTATGTAGATGCACTCCCCTCTCTCGTTGCTAGATGACTCCATAGATTGATCTTGGTGATACATAGAAAATTTTAAATTTCTGCTACGATCCCCAACAGTGGCATCATGAGCTAGGTCTATGCGTAGTTTCTATGCACGAGTAGAACACAAACTTGTTGTGGGCGTAGATGTTGTCAATTTTCTTGCCACTACTAGTCTTATCTTGTTTCGGCGGCATCGTGGGATGAAGCGGCCCGTACTGACCTTATACGTACGCTTACGTGAGACAGGTTCCACCGACTGACATGCACTAGTTGCATAAGGTGGCTAGCGGGTGTCTGTCTCTCCCACTTTAGTCGAATCGGATTTGATGAAAAGGGTCCTTATGAAGGGTAAATAGAAGTTGGCATATCACGTTGTGGTTTTACGTAGGTAAGAAACGTTCTTGCTAGAAACCTATAGAAGCCACGTAAAAACATGCAACAACAATTAGAGGACGTCTAACTTGTTTTTGCAGCATATGCCTTGTGATGTGATATGGCCAAAAGGATGTGATGAATGATATATATGTGATGTATGAGATTGATCATGTTCTTGTAATAGGAATCACGACTTGCTTGTCGATGAGTATGACAACCGGCAGGAGCCATAGGAGTTGTCTTTATTTTTTGTATGACCTGCGTGTCATTGAATAACGCCATGTAAATTACTTTACTTTATTGCTAAACATGTTAGCCATAGAAGTAGAAGTAATCGTTGGCGTGACAACTTCATGAAGACACGATGATGGAGATCATGATGATGGAGATCATGGTGTCATGCCGGTGACGAAGATGATCATGGCGCCCCGAAGATGGAGATCAAAGGAGCAATATGATACTGGCCATATCATGTCACTATTTGATTGCATGTGATGTTTATCATGTTTTACATCTTATTTGCTTAGAACGACGGTAGCTTAAATAAGATGATCCCTCGCAATAATTTCAAGAAAGTGTTCCCCCTAACTGTGCACCGTTGCGAAGGTTCGTTGTTTCGAAGCACCACGTGATGATCGGGTGTGATAGATTCTAACGTTCGAATACAACGGGTGTAAGCCAGATTTACACACGCAATACACTTAGGTTGACTTGACGAGCCTAGCATGTACAGACATGGCCTCGGAACACGGAAGACCGAAAGGTCGAGCATGAGTCGTATAGAAGATACGATCAACATGAAGATGTTCACCGATGTTGACTAGTCCGTCTCACGTGATGATCGGACACGGCCTAGTTGACTCGGATCATGTTTCACTTAGATGACTAGAGGGATGTCTATCTGAGTGGGAGTTCATTGAATAATTTGATTAGATGAACTTAATTATCATGAACTTAGTCTAAAATCTTTACAATATGTCTTGTAGATCAAATGGCCCACGCTAATGTTGCCCTCAACTTCAACGCGTTCCTAGAGAAAACCAAACTGAAAGATGATGGCAGCAACTATACGGACTGGGTCCGGAACCTGAGGATCATCCTCATTGCTGCCAAGAAAGATTATGTCCTAGAAGCACCGCTAGGTGACGCACCCATCCCAGAGAACCAAGACGTTATGAACGCTTGGCAGCAGCGTGCTGATGATTACTCCCTCGTTCAGTGCGGCATGCTTTACAGCTTAGAACCGGGGCTCCAAAAGCGTTTTGAGCAACACGGAGCATATGAGATGTTCGAAGAGCTGAAAATGGTTTTCCAAGCTCATGCCCGGGTCGAGAGATATGAAGTCTCCGACAAGTTCTTCAGTTGTAAGATGGAGGAAAATAGTTCTGTCAGTGAGCACATACTCAAAATGTCTGGGTTACACAACCGCTTGACTCAGCTGGGAGTTAATCTCCTGGATGACGCGGTCATTGACAGAATCCTTCAGTCGCTTCCACCGAGCTACAAGAGCTTTGTGATGAACTTCAATATGCAGGGGATGGAAAAGACCATTCCTGAGGTATATTCAATGCTGAAATCAGCGGAGGTGGAGATCAAAAAGGAACATCAAGTGTTGATGGTGAATAAAACCACTAAGTTCAAGAAAGGCAAGGGTAAGAAGAACTTCAAGAAGGACGGCAAGGGAGTTGCCGCGCCCGGTAAGCCAGTTGCCGGGAAGAAGCCAAAGAATGGACCCAAGCCTGAGACTGAGTGCTTTTATTGCAAGGGAAGTGGTCACTGGAAGCGGAACTGCCCCAAGTACTTAGCAGACAAGAAGGCCGGCAACACCAAAGGTATATGTGATATACATGTTATTGATGTGTACCTTACCAGCACTCGTAGTAGCTCCTGGGTATTTGATACCGGTGCGGTTGCTCATATTTGTAACTCAAAGCAGGAGCTGCGGAATAAACGGAGACTGGCAAAGGACGAGGTGACGATGCGTGTCGGGAATGGTTCCAAGGTCGATGTGATCGCCGTCGGCACGCTACCTCTACATTTACCTACGGGATTAGTTTTAAACCTCAATAATTGTTATTTAGTGCCAGCTTTGAGCATGAACATTGTATCAGGATCTCGTTTAATTCGAGATGGCTACTCATTTAAATCCGAGAATAATGGTTGTTCTATTTATATGAGAGATATGTTTTATGGTCATGCCCCGCTGGTTAATGGTTTATTCTTAATGAATCTCGAACGTAGTGTTACACATATTCATAGTGTGAATACCAAAAGATGTAAGGTTGATAATGATAGTCCCACATACTTGTGGCACTGCCGTCTTGGTCACATTGTTGTCAAACGCATCAACAAGCTCCATGCAGATGGACTTTTGGAGTCTCTTGATTACGAATCATTTGACACGTGCGAACCATGCCTCATGGGTAAGATGACCAAGACTCCGTTCTCTGGAACAATGGAGCGAGCAACCAACTTATTGGAAATCATACATACTGATGTGTGCGGTCCAATGAGTGTTGAGGCTCGCGGTGGCTATCGTTATGTTCTCACCCTCACTGATGACTTGAGTAGATATGGGTATGTCTACCTAATGAAACACAAGTCTGAGACCTTTGAAAAGTTCAAGGAATTTCACAGTGAGGTTGAGAATCAACGTGACAGGAAAATAAAGTTCTTACGATCAGATCGTGGAGGGGAATATTTGAGTCACGAATTTGGCACACACTTATGGAAATGTGGAATAGTTTCACAACTCACGCCGCCTGGAACACCTCAGCGAAATGGTGTGTCCGAACGTCGTAATCGCACTCTATTGGATATGGTGCGATCTATGATGTCTCTTACCGATCTACCGCTCTCATTTTGGGGCTATGCTTTAGAGACTGCCGCATTCACTTTAAATAGGGCTCCGTCGAAATCCGTTGAGATGACACCGTATGAATTATGGTTTGGGAAGAAACCTAAGCTGTCGTTTCTAAAAGTTTGGGGATGCGATGCTTATGTCAAGAAACTTCAACCTGAAAAGCTCGAACCCAAGTCGGAAAAATGCGTCTTCATAGGATACCCTAAGGAAACCATTGGGTATACCTTCTACCTCAGATCCGAAGGCAAGATCTTTGTTGCCAAGAACGGGTCCTTTCTGGAGAAAGAGTTTCTCTCGAAAGAAGTAAGTGGGAGGAAAGTGGAACTTGATGAAGTACTACCTCTTGAACCGGAAAGTAGCGCAGCTCAGGAAGATGTTCCTGTGGTGCCTGCACCGACTAGAGAGGAAGTTAATGATGATGATGATCAAGGTACTTCGGATCAAGCTCCTACTGAACTTCGTAGGTCCACAAGGACACGTTCCGCGCCAGAGTGGTACGGCAACCCTGTCTTGGAAATCATGTTGTTAGACAACGGTGAACCTTCGAACTATGAAGAAGCAATGGCGGGCCCAGATTCCGACAAATGGCTTGAAGCCATGCAATCCGAGATAGGATCCATGTATGAAAACAAAGTGTGGACTTTGACAGACTTGCCCGATGATCGGCGAGCGATAGAAAACAAATGGATCTTTAAGAAGAAGACAGACGCGGATGGTAATGTTACCATCTATAAAGCTTGACTTGTCGCTAAGGGTTATCGACAAGTTCAAGGGGTTGACTACGATGAGACTTTCTCACCCGTAGCGAAGCTGAAGTCCGTCCAAATCATGTTAGCAATTGCCGCATACTATGATTATGAGATATGGCAAATGGACGCCAAAACGGCATTCCTTAACGGCTTTCTTAAGGAAGGATTGTATATGATGCAGCTGGAAGGTTTTGTCGATCCTAAGAATGCTAACAAGGTATGCAAGCTCCAGCGCTCCATCTATGGGCTGGTGCAAGCATCTCGGAGTTGGAACATTCGATTTGATGAGATGATCAAAGCGTTTGGGTTTACACAGACTTATGGAGAAGCCTGTGTTTACAAGAAAGTGAGTGGGAGCTCTGTAGCATTTCTCATATTATATGTGGATGACATACTGTTGATGGGAAATGATATAGAATTCTTGGGAAGCATAAAGGCCTACTTGAACAAGTGTTTTTCAATGAAGGACCTTGGAGAAGCTGCTTATATATTAGGCATCAAGATCTATAGAGATAGATCAAGACGCCTCATTGGTCTTTCACAAAGTACGTACCTTGACAAGATATTGAAGAAGTTCAATATGGATCAGTCCAAGAAGGGGTTCTTGCCTGTATTGCAAGGTGTGCAATTGAGCACGGCTCAATGCCCGACCACGGCAGAAGATAGAGAAAAGATGAGTGTCGTCCCCTATGCCTCGGCCATAGGGTCTATTATGTATGCCATGCTGTGTACCAGACCTGATGTAAACCTTGCCGTAAGTTTGGTAGGAAGGTACCAAAGTAATCCCGGCATGGAACACTGGACAGCGGTCAAGAATATCCTGAAGTACCTGAAGAGGACTAAGGATATGTTTCTCGTTTATGGAGGTGACGAAGAGCTCGTCGTAAAGGGTTACGTCGATGCTAGCTTCGACACAGATCTGGATGACTCTAAGTCACAAACCGGATACGTGTATATTTTGAATGGTGGGGCAGTAAGCTGGTGCAGTTGCAAGCAAAGCGTTGTGGCGGGATCTACATGTGAAGCGGAATACATGGCGGCCTCAGAGGCAGCACAAGAAGCAATCTGGGTGAAGGAGTTCATTACCGACCTAGGAGTTATTCCCAATGCGTCGGGCCCGATGACTCTCTTAACTTCTGTGACAACACTGGAGCTATTGCCCTTGCCAAGGAGCCCAGGTTTCACAGGAAGACCAGGCATATCAAGCGTCGCTTCAACTCCATTCGTGAAAATGTTCAAAATGGAGACATAGATATTTGTAAAGTACATACGGACCTGAATGTAGCAGATCCGTTGACTAAACCTCTCCCTAGAGCAAAACATGATCAACACCAGAACTCTATGGGTGTTCGATTCATCACAATGTAACTAGATTATTGACTCTAGTGCAAGTGGGAGACTGTTGGAAATATGCCCTAGAGGCAATAATAAAATGGTTATTATTATATTTCCTTGTTCATGATAATTGTCTATTGTTCATGCTATAATTGTGTTATCCGGAAATCGTAATACATGTGTGAATACATAGACCACAACATGTCCCTAGTGAGCCTCTAGTTGACTAGCTCGTTGATCAACAGATAGTCATGGTTTCCTGACTATGGACATTGGATGTCATTGATAACGGGATCACATCATTAGGAGAATGATGTGATGGACAAGACCCAATCCTAAGCATAGCACAAGATCGTGTAGTTCGTTTGCTAGAGCTTTTCCAAATGTCAAGTATCATTTCCTTAGACCATGAGATTGTGCAACTCCCGGATACCATAGGAGTGCTTTGGGTGTGCCAAACGTCACAACGTAACTGGGTGGCTATAAAGGTGCACTACGGGTATCTCCGAAAGTGTTTGTTGGGTTGGCACGAATCGAGACTGGGATTTGTCACTCCGTATGACGGAGAGGTATCTCTGGGCCCACTCGGTAATGCATCATCATAATGAGCTCAATGTGACCAAGTGTTTGGCCACGGGATCATGCATTACGGTACGAGTAAAGTGACTTGCCGGTAACGAGATTGAACAAGGTATTGGGATACCGACGATCGAATCTCGGGCAAGTAACGTACCGATTGACAAAGGGAATTGCATACGGGATTGATTGAATCCTCGACATCGTGGTTCATCCGATGAGATCATCGTGGAACATGTGGGAGCCAACATGGGTATCCAGATCCCGCTGTTGGTTATTGACCGGAGAGTCGTCTCAGTCATGTCTGCATGTCTCCCGAACCCGTAGGGTCTACACACTTAAGGTTCGGTGACGCTGGAGTTGTAGAGATATTAGTATGCGGTTAACTGAAAGTTGTTCGGAGTCCCGGATGAGATCCCGGACGTCACGAGGAGTTCCGGAATGGTCCGGAGGTAAAGATTTATATATGGGAAGTCCTATTTTGGCCACCGAAAAATGTTCGGGATTTTTCGGTATTGTACCGGGAAGGTTCTAGAAGGTTCCGAAGTGGGGCCCACCTGCATGGGGGACCCACATGAACGTGGGTAGTGGGGGCAAGGCCCCACACCCCTGGTCAAGGCGCACCAAGATCCCACCTTAGAAGGAATAAGATCATATCCCGAAGGGATCAGATCAAGATCCCTAAAAAAGGGGGATAACAATCGGTGGGAAAAGAAAATGATGGGATTTCTTTCCCCCACCTTTGCCAACTCCCCAATGGACTTGGAGGGCAAGAAACCAGCCCCCTCCACCCCTATATATAGTGGGGAGGCGCATGGGAGCAGCACCCCAATCCCTGGCGCCTCCCTCCCTCCCGTGACACCTCTTCCTCCCCGCTTGCGCTTGGCGAAGCCCTGCCGGGATCCCGCTACTTCCACCACCACGCCGTCGTGCTGCTGGATCTCCATCAACTTCTCCTCCCCCCTTGCTAGATCAAGAAGGAGGAGACGTCCCCGCTCCGTACGTGTGTTGAACGCGGAGGTGCCGTCCGTTCGGCGCTAGGATCATCGGTGATTTGGATCACGACGACTACGACTCCATCAACCCCGTTCTCTTGAACGCTTCCGCGCGTGATCTACAAGGGTATGTAGATGCACTCCCCTCTCTCTCTCGTTGCTAGATGACTCCATAGATTCATCTTGGTGATACGTAGAAAATTTTAAATTTCTGCTACGATCCCCAACACGCATACGGTGTCAGCAATCCGGCGGCGCTTCGTCGTCCAGAACTAATCGTTGCCAGACACTAGTGAGCGGTGGAGCAGCTGAAAGGATCGGTATGGTCGACTAGAGGGGGTGAATAAGCGACTAACATTTTTTAACTCTTCTGCAAATTTGAGGCCCAATAATAAATAGGTTGTCTGTGTTGGAAATATGCCCTAGAGGCAATAATAAATGGTTATTATTATATTTTTTTGTTCATGGTAATTTTCTATTGTTCATGCTATAATTGTGTTATTCGGAAATCGTAATGCATGTGTGAATACATAGACCAATACGTGTCCCTAGTAAGCCTCTAGTTGACTAGCTCGTTGATCAACAGATAGTCATGGTTTCCTGACTATGGACATTGGATGTCATTGATAACGGGACACATCATTAGGAGAATGATGTGATGGACAAGACCCAATCCTAAGCATAGCTCAAAGATCGTGTAGTTCATTTGCTAGAGCTTTTCCAATGTCAAGTATCTTCTCCTTAGACCATGAGATCGTGCAACTCCCGGATACCGTAGGAGTACTTTGGGTGTGCCAAACGTCACAACGTAACTGGATGACTATAAAGGTACACTACGGGTATCTCCGAAAGTGTCTGTTGGGTTGGCACGGATCAAGACTGGGATTTGTCACTCCGTATGACGGAGAGGTATCTCTGGGCCCACTCGGTAATGCATCATCATCATGAGCTCAATGTGACTAAGGAGTTAGTCACGGGATCATGCATTGCGGTACGAGTAAAGAGACTTGCCGGTAACGAGATTGAACAAGGTATTGGGATACCGACGATCGAATCTCGGGCAAGTAACATACCGATTGACAAAGGGAATCGTATACGGGATTGATTGAATCCTCGACATCGTGGTTCATCCGATGAGATCATCGTGGAACATGTGGGAGCCAACATGGGTATCCAGATCCCGCTGTTGGTTATTGACCGGAGAGGCGTCTCGGTCATGTCTGCATGTCTCCCGAACCCGTAGGGTCTACACACTTAAGGTTCGGTGACGCTAGGGTTGTAGAGATATGAGTATGCGGAAACCCGAAAGTTGTTCGGAGTCCCGGATGAGATCCCGGACGTCACGAGGAGTTCCGGAATGGTCCGGAGGTGAAGAATTGTATATAGGAAGTCAAGTTTCGGCCACCGGGAAAGTTTCGGGGGTCACCGGTATTGTACCGGGACCACCGGAAGGGTCCCGGGGGTCCACCGGGTGGGGCCACCTATCCCGGAGGGCCCCATGGGCTGAAGTGGGAAGGGAACCAGCCCTTAGTGGGCTGGGGCGCCCCCCATGGGCCTCCCCCCTGCGCCTAGGGTTGGAAACCCTAGGGTGGGGGGGCGCCCCACTTGCCTTGGGGGGCAAGTCTCCTCCCTGGCCGCCGCCCCCCCATCCAGATGGGTTCCTGGCCGGCGCCCCCCTCCCAGGGGGGCCTATATAAAGGGGGGAGGGAGGGCAGTAGTACTGCAGCCTTTGGCGCCTCCCTCCTCCCCTGCAACACCTCTCCCTCTCGCAGAAGCTCGGTGAAGCCCTGCCGAGATCCCGCTACATCCACCACCACGCCGTCGTGCTGCTGGATCTCCATCAACCTCTCCTTCCCCCTTGCTGGATCAAGAAGGAGGAGACGTCGCTGCTCCGTACGTGTGTTGAACGCGGAGGTGCCGTCCGTTCGGCACTCGGTCATCGGTGATTTGGATCACAGCGAGTACGACTCCATCAACCTCGTTCATTGGAACGCTTCCGCTCGCGATCTACAAGGGTATGTAGATGCACTCCTTTCCCCTCGTTGCTAGTATACTCCATAGATGGATCTTGGTGAGCGTAGGAAAATTTTAAAATTCTGCTACGATCCCCAACAGTCTGGATATGTAACTAGGGGACAACCTATATGACAAGCTTAACAAGAAACATGTGCTAGCAAGAGTAGACACGAGATAATAGCTAGCACGAAGTAAAGGACTGAAATAACCGCAAGTGGAGTCGATGGAGACGATAATGTGTTCTGAAGTTCCCTCCTTTGGATGCTCAAACACACAAGAGTAACAAGTTGATGAAGATGTAAGAGCCGGGGAGCGCAAAATGGTTTGGTAGGAATGTAGATCGGGTGAATCTCCTCCTATCCCCGAGATATTGGAGAGTTTGGGTGGATGGGGATGGAGAATTGGAGATATCAAGCTTTTTCATGTCTGGAAATGGAGAGGGAAAGCTAGAAGAGATTAGGGTTAGGAGGTGGAAGAAGGGGGATTTTATACCCTCAATGGGAGATGTTACCGTTGCACTGCCGCAACATCGGGTACCCCGACAAAAGGGGTCCAGGTACCCGGATTATGCAGAGACTTTGCACCCTAGCCCGGGCACCCGGGGGACAAAATCACCAGGCACCCAGACATAACAGGTGTCGGGCAAGCACAATGACCGGGCACGCGGGGGTCCAAGACCTCGGGCACCTGGACTGATCAGAGAGGAGCGCGCACCCCTACACCCGAACCAAAAGGAGAGGGTCACATCTTTGGTGAAAAACCCTTCCGGTGATCATGATATAAATGTGGAAAATGAATATGGAATATGACTGTGTTTCCCATCTCCTTAAACTTTGTAAGCCCTCTTAATAGTACGGATGTTCCTACGACTCAAAAAGTAATCGAAAAACTTTCTGAGCTTCCGAAGAGCACCGTTGATCAGTCCCTTTAGTGATCCAGTAAAAGAGCAGAAAGGATTCTCGCCTTTTCCCTAGAGGTGACCCCGAGTTATCGAACCCACGAGAGGAAGGCACCTTAAAGTCAAGGTTTCTACCCAACTTTTGTACACCATGATCCAAAGTTTCTCCGTGCCTAACCTCTCTATTGCAGATAACAACCATTTAGATTCAACTCTTTCATGACTCCAATATGTTTTTTTCAAGGAATAGTTACTTCACACAAAATCGATCATAACTTGTGTGTGACCGAAACACCACTCACAGCACTCTCCTATGCTCTTCACTGGGAACGATAACTATTGGGATACTTACACGAAGGTGCTATGCTACCTTGTGTGTCTTGCATGCCATCAAGTGTGAGTTGAGCCATGTATTAACAAAGTAGTACTTCTTGTAGCTAGCTATTATACATGTTGGCTATAGATGACATGGCAACTATATATAGCCGACACTTGGCTCTACTACTAACCTTGCTCTAATGGACGCATGCTATTTTATATACAATTATCAAAGTTACTTGTTAATTTATTATTAATATGTCTACATACAAAATGAATTTAAGTTTGTCCATCAAATTAGTATTTACTAGCTAGTTGTTTGTGTGTTGCAATGGGGACATACATAGTCTTGTGGTTCAGTATGAATCGTGTCTCATATATAACTTTACCCACTATCTCCGCCTCTTCAATCCTATCTCATCACCTATGTGAATGATCCATCCTTGGAAGCATTCATAAGAAGATTTAGTACTATCAAATGGTATATGCTAATGTGGTGTTTAGTATCCTGCGTGGATTTTTTGGGCACTTTGCATTGTGACCCGACTTAACCATGTTGAGTGAAAACAGAAAAAAAAACATGTTCTCGAGAGGCGTGCGAAGCCGACATAGTAGACATAGTATCCGATGGGTCTCACAGAGAACAGAACTGTTCACTCTCTCGTTTAATTTACATCCAATCCGCATCACACACTAATCGTTTCACATTCACCTTGCACCATGCCAAGGCTCCACTCCAGCTCCCATTGATTCGTCCTCCACATGTTGTAGCCTCTTTTTTATCTTCAGGAGACAGTAGCAGTTCGCTCGAAGAACCCTCGTTTCCTTCGTCTCACACGTAGCACAACATTTCCATTCCCCCTCACACCGCTTCAAAATTCATGGACTCCCAAATCTCTAAGACCTCCATCGAGTACAGCGTTTGAATGATTACCGATGATGGGTTCAAAGTCACCGAGCTAGATGTTGAGTACACTACAACGTTCCCGTGGTCGCCTGTGCCGCCTCTGTGTCCACCTCCACCTCAATTTCTGCAAACAGGACGTCACTCTTTGGCCGTAGGACGTGCAGCCGCCCTCACTCGCGGTGGATGTCACATGCGCTACACATGGACTGGTACAACGGCCGCCGCTCATCCAGAAAGGCCATATTGTCCGCGACCATGGCTACGACGACATCCCTGTTCGCCTGTTCGTCAGTGATTTGTCCCTCTGTGAGCCGGTGGTGCTTGAGAAGCCGCATGTTGTATCGTTACTCCTCCTGCAACATCCGGAACACGGAGACCGGCGGCACAAGCTGCGCTGGTTGCTCCTCCTCCGCCATGACCACCTCGTAGTGCGCCTGCGCCATGGTGAAGTCGGCAAATGACGCGGGCGTGTTATCGGTCTCCTCCGTCCATCACTCGGTCCTTGTCCTTTGCGGTCTCCTCCGACAAGCTTGAAGGCAGTACGGCCTCAATGCGTCGTGCGCGCCGGGCCTGCCAGACGTTTGCATGGGCCGTCATCTCGTGCTTGTGCTCCACAGCACGCTGCTGGTCGCCGTCATTGCACCGCTGGGTTTCATGGACGGAGGAGGAAGGAGAAGCAGAGGTGGTGCATTTGCGATGTGCGCAACCGTGTTTATGTAGCGGGTGCCGGTCAGGCCAAACGACAGTTTGAATGCGGGCG
Source organism: Triticum aestivum (assembly GCF_018294505.1). Taxonomy (NCBI): domain Eukaryota; kingdom Viridiplantae; phylum Streptophyta; class Magnoliopsida; order Poales; family Poaceae; genus Triticum; species Triticum aestivum. The sequence goes on from NC_057796.1 coordinate 194,507,067, forward strand.
TGAACAGATGGTTTCTCGATCGTCGCGCATGTTATATGCCGGGTAGGCGTACGGACGGACTATCGGTTTCAATGCAGTAGAAAGCCGTCACGTCGCCCGGTCCGATCATGTCACTCTGAGCTGGCATTGAACGCGGGGAGTGAGCGAGCAAAAGCATCATGAACGAATAGGCGCTGCCAACACTCTCGGCCGGCATGCACCTTCAATGCCCCACATGCTGCAAAGCTGTCGTGTCCGCTCTGGACCGGCAAGAACGCGGTTCCTTTTTCCGAAAGGACGGTTGGAGCGGTAGCGGGCACGCGGGAGGGATTCTGGATAGGACCGCTTGTCGGACGCGTACATGATGAGATCCAGACTTCCGCAATGCCTTTGGTTTGCTTCCGATTTGCGGCAAAAGTGAACGGATGGACACGTCCACCGACAAATACGAATCGAAGTTAGATGACAAAATGCATCCGAAGAGCTCGGTGCAACGTTTGAAGGCTATTTGAGGTTCAGCGTCGACGCTGCCCCGGTACATTCAATCTGGTCGCGAGAGAGTGTGGATTCGTTGGATCTGGGATACGCACAGGAAGTCTGGCTGATCGACCGGGCGTCTCCGGCCGGCCCACTCAATAAGTTAATAGTGCAACTCTCATGTCAACCTTCCGATATGATAAACATAAACAATCGCCACGGATCATTCGCTACGGGATTCAGCTTGTTTAGAAACGTCCATTTCACTCGATCGGATCCTCCATCGGAAGATATGTAACACTACGAGCGGCGGACAGTGACATGCATCGGATGCAAGTTAATGCAGATCAGAATCTTCGTAAAAAAGAAAAGCCTTGACCATGTTACTGCAATTTAAAAGCCTCGCGAGATAGCCGCGCGGGCATCATCGATCTGATCGATGCGCAACTGTAGCTGCACCACCTCACGTGCCCTGCGTGCGATTCAGTTTCCTGATGCTTTCGTTTTCACACATACACAGTTCCTATATAAGAACTACGCCAGTAAGCAAAGCAGGAGCACATATAATTGCTTGTCACCTTCACCACCTCGTTGATTAATTAGCTTCGTTTCTGCTGAGGCTCCATGACAATGGAGGCGTCCAAATCTCTACCCGCTTTCGTCGTGATTGTCACGACGCTTCTCGTCGCGCCGACCTACGCGGGCTGGTCCACGGGATCGGCCACGTTCTACGGAGGCAGCGACGCCTCCGGCACCATGGGTACGTAACCTAATGATCCGTGCAGGTGTACCCGGATGTTCGGTCGTCCAGTTAATGCTGAACTGCATCTAATGGTGCTTGCTCTTGATGTGTGCGCTGCGTTCGTATGTGTCTGCAGGCGGCGCGTGCGGGTACGGTAACCTCTACAGTACGGGGTACGGCACGAACACAGCGGCGCTGAGCTCCGCGATGTTCAGCGACGGCGCGTCGTGCGGGCAGTGCTTCCAGATTGCATGCGACTCCCAGTCCGACCCGCGGAACTGCCGGCAGGGCGCCTCCGTCACAGTCACGACCACCAACCTTTGCCCGGCCAACTACGCGCTCCCCAGCGACAACGGGGGCTGGTGCAACCCGCCGCGTGCGCACTTCGACATGGCCCAGCCAGCATGGCTCCAGATTGGCATCTACCAGGCCGGCATCATCCCGGTGCTCTACCAGCGCGTGTCGTGCGTGAAGCAGGGCGGGGTGCGCTTCACCATCAACGGGAAGAACTACTTTGAGCTGGTGCTCGTCACCAACGTCGCCGGGAGCGGTTCGGTGAAGGCGGTCTGGGTGAAGAGCGCCACCACCGGCGAGGTGCCCATGAGCAGGAACTGGGGCTCAAACTGGCAGTCGCTCGCGGGGCTTGCCGGGCAGCAGCTCACCTTCGGCGTCACGACCACCGGCGGCCAGACCATCGTCTTCCCGAACGTCGTGCCGCCCAACTGGGGTTTCGGCCAGTCCTTCATCAGCAACCTGCAGTTCTCCTACTGACCACAGAGAGACACGTAGATGGATGACATTATCGTACATGCCGCGACTGGGGCCGCGACTTGGTGGGAAAGAGCTTTCGCTGCTAGCTTGTTGCTGCACGCGTACACGGCATGGTGTTGGTGCATTTCTCGTTTTGTCTGTCGATTTTTGTGTGCGTAATTTCACTAGTATTAATTCACTCCTCTTGACAGGCCAGTGACTGTATAGCTATGTATTGTTCAGGAATGTCCAATGTGTATGTGTTGCTTACTGTATGGCGCATGTTATGCCTCAGCAGAAATATTTCTCTCGACTACCCGCAAAAAAAAAAAAAAAAAAAATCTACAGTCGTGCGAGCTCCCAGGTATGGTTGAATAGGAGAGGGTGTATACGATAGAGAAGGTCCTTGTGCACCGATAAAGTGACACAACGATATTTTTTTAAATAGATTGGCTCATCGAAGCACAACATACGCCCTATGAGCAGAGTTATTGAGAGTGATGCTCGGCGCACCAAACAATTAGAGTGTTACTTTTTTCAAAGTCTCACGGCTTCCCGTAGTTCGAGCCATACTAAGAGCGTGTTCGGTAGCCCATTGGCTTCTCAAATCCTTACCTCCAAGCCCGGAGCAGACCCGAACGGGTCAACTCCTGGTTATTCAAAAAAGAAGCGGGCGAACGGTGTAGTGCAAATTTGCAGGAGCGGTGGAGTGAGAAAAATCGAGCTCCACAAAAACGAGGAAGCTGGAGTTGAAGAGAATTATGTTGCCCTGCCACCGCCAAGTGACTCATTCGACCAAAGCATCACGTACCGATTCGCTCCAGGTCGTCTCTCTTGTCGCGGGCAGTCCCTCCCCCACCAGGCCTATGGCCCAGCCCATCTTTTCCAAACCTTTTGGATTGCTTAGCCTGCTCCTGATGGGCCACAAAGGGGTGATTTTATGGGCTTCAAGCTCGCTACCTCGTCCGAGCGAGAAGTCGTGACGCCGAACAGATCGCTCAATCCGGGATCGACTGCGAGAAGCTGGTCCTAGATTTGTGGCGTCGGAGTTGAAGATTTTCTGGCCATGGAGGGCTTCCGAACACGCCCTAAGTTTCTCGGAGCATGACTCTCGGCCTCCGGTCGAGCCTCAACTCTTAAGGAGGGGGAGATTCTCCTCTGGAGTTTATTTAACTAGAGAGTGAACGATTTACATGCTCATGGGGGCAGTGGCGAATCTAGTGGGGGTGCCGTGGGTGCCTGGCACTCCCTCCAAAGTTGTAAAATAAATTTTGCTACTATATACTTAACACTAAATATCCATCAAGTTGTTGCTATTTTTAGACTATTTGTTGAGATTATGATGATGTTTAGTGTAAACTTTGAACTGTGACACCCCAAGCGTGCGATTCTAGGTCCACCACTGCATGGGGTGCGTTATATGACTAGGGATCCTTGACAAATGACCAAAGTTACCCTGGAAAGAAGAAGGTGGGAGAGTAGAACTAGGTAATTTATTCATTGGCCTATGAGCCTCTAGTTTTTTTTTGGAAAAGAAGGATAACCCCTGGCCTCTGCATCAATCGATGCATGCAGCCATATTATTAAATAAAATCGTAGGAGGGGAGTTATGGCCCATGAAGGGGAAATTCTCTTCACCACGTAAAGGCTTTCTTACTTGGCTTTGGTTTCTTTGCTCCTTTCACTTGTTCTTTTAGGTGCTCTTTATCCTTTAACCTATTGATGATCATGAAGATTTGTTTTGAACTTTTGCTGACTGCGATGACTTGATTGGACCCATGGTGGCTTGTTTGGACTTTTGTTGACCTTCACTTGTGTTGACTGTCATTGTCTTTTGTTAACCGTCCATGTGGAGTTCCACGTAGAATTGAGGTGGGACCTCGGGTATACCTTCTTTAGAAAAGACACCCAAAGGGCACCTCATATATGATATTTATCAAGGAAAATAGTAGACAATACAAACGAAGGACAAACAAGATACCAAACGGCCTGTAAAAAAATGAAATTACATTAAAAAACATATTGGTCATCTTCTTTCTTTGCTTGCTCGCCATCCGCCGGAGCTTGGAAAATACAATAAACAGATAGTAAGGGATACAAACAACTACTAGATCTCATTGTTCGCAATGACTTGCTATTGCGGTCTTCAAAGCCTTGTGTGGAGATGGCATTTGTAGGTGTTCAAAAAACATCAGTTGGGGCAGCACCCCATGCAGTGCAGTCTCACAATTCTTCACCACCAATTCCCAGGGTTTAGAACCTAGAACTTGTTGTAACAAAACGAATGAAGAGATCGAAGTGGCAAAACCAAACAACCAATTTCTTTCCTTCATAGACACACCAACTGTCAAGAGTCGAAAAGAACTAACTAATCTGACAACACCTACTCTTGCAGGCCCTTCATTGACGCTGAATTTGATGGCATTGAGGTATGGAGAGGCCGGAGAGACCTTATTCCAATGCATCATCACAGATGCCACCTCGCCTATACCGCTAGGGGAATAAAAATCTAAGGAAAATAAGAGCTAAAAAGCAATGAAGAGCAGGTTCCACACTCCTCTAGCCTCCTCTACTACCAACGTAACAACAAGATAAAAGAGAGGAGGGGGATGATATGGCAGCATGATGAGGACATTAATACCATTGTTACACCCACAACCCCTGATGTTATACATACTGGACCAATTATTATTCCTCGCGCACGCCAATTGAATTACCAGGTACTTTCGTTTCTTGGTAACAATTCTAATGTTAATGAGAATATGATGCTGCCTAACTTAGATACATTTGTGTTGATTACTAATGAAGGGCTTAGCATGGACAAGAGAGATGAACACTGGAGCAGGATCAAGCATGGAGATGAAGGCACGCGCGAAGGGAACCAGAACGGCGTTTCTAGTGCAGATTTCAGCACTTTGAAGCCTCCTTGATAACATACAAGGACATGGACGAAATATACATATGCCCTTTCATAAATTTCATCCATAGCTTATTTTAGGTGCTGCGCCACCTTATTTTTGGGTCAGGCCCATGTAATTTCGGAATACAACTTTCTAGGTTGTTTTTAGAGTCCGTATGTGTGGGGAAATAGAATTAGGGTTGGTTTCAGACCCCTCCTCCAAGGGGTCACGAAATTCCCCCCTATTCCTCCATATATACAACCCTTAGGGCGTCGTTTAAACTTTGAGTTTTGTTTAGATTAAAGTTTGCTATAGTTGCAACTCACGTACTTCGTTTGTGTTCAACGACCATACCAAGACGTCACAGAACCCCACTTTCATCAATAGAGTTTTCCTCTTATATTCGAAATATCCAGGTTGCAATCTCAGTTTCTTGCTTGTTCTTCGTTTGCTCGCAGGAAATAGACCCCCGTGGTCAGGTTGATCGTACTCTGGCATGGTCAATAACCCCTCGAAAGTTGGTTTAGTGATTGCTAAGGCGCGACGTCTTCGTACGTTCGTAGTCGGATCGTCAAAGTCGACTCCCACAGAAAACGATAGCTATCTCATCGAAACATCGGGACACCTTCGCCTCTATCAAGTGGTATCAGATTTCCAGGTTGCTTGATGAGATTTTCCAGTTTTCGTAGTTTAGGTCGAGTATGTTCTTCATACCTATAGTCCACGAAAAAGCCAAAAAAATTAGGGTTAGTTCATCATATCTGAACCAATCTGAGCCGCATATTCTTTTTAGAGTTTTGCTTTGTTGAATTTGCGGTTGCATCGTCGTGTCAAGTTGCTGGTCTTAGTGTCTAGTCCTTTATTAGAGTTTCGAGTTCTGTTCACGTAGTCACGCCGCTGTCGCACCATCGTCACCAGCGCTGTCATATACCACCATCGTCACCAGCGCTGCCATATACCACCATCGTCGTCACCGCTGCCATATACCACCATCGTCATCGCCGCTGCCATATACCACATATCCGCCGCCATCACGCTAATCCGTGTCCACCTCCATCACAGATTCGCCAATCTCCGCCATAGTCCTAGTCCGAGTCCAGTATGTGTTGCTTTGTTTTCGATTTCAAGATCATGACATACTACGAGTCGTGACCAAGTCGGACTCCCCAACTTCCGTGCCACCCGTAGAAGAAAAATAGTTCCAAAATCAAAAAAGAAACTAAGTCTGGAAAATTCTGGCTATGCAATTTTTTGACCATTTGTAGACTTTTTCGAAAAAATTGTTGCGGAGGAAAAAAAGAGAGGAAAAAAGTGCCAAAAAATGGTGGAAAGAAAAAAAAAGATTCAGAGTGTGCTCTTCCCTTGTTTTACGTATAGTGCCATGATTTTGTTAGTGTTCTAGGCTCGCATCTCTAGTACGGTCTAGTCTAGGACCAGCACAGGACCATCGTTGAGCGTTTATTCAACGTTGCATCTCTGAATTGATTATTGCTGACCTTTCTGCTACCATATTATAAGCCATCCCAGCTCCACATACATCTATGTCGTGCATTTGACACCACCTGGCAATCGCTATATCCAAGCTTTTGAGAGTTTTGACTACAACGGTTGCCGATCACCGCCTACTGCTTGGTAAGAACTGGTAAGACTTTGAGATTCGCTTGACGGATTTGTGACACACCACCACCACTTCCTAGTAGTCTGAAGGATCATATTCTTGTGTGTTTCTATTGCTGCTAACCATGGCAGGATCATAAGCCGACGAGACTGACTGGAAGAACATGACGCACAAACAGCTACATGATAAATTTCAGCAAATGATTAGTGGACAGGTGCAAGATGCGCTAAACAGTTTTGAAGAGGCCATGGAGAAGATAGATCGCACTGAGAAGATGTTCGAAACAAAGCTCGATAACAAGTATAATGAATTGCTCGCGTGTATTCCACAACCACCACCGGTTGCACCTGTCGCACCTCTGCAACAGCGACAACAACAACAACAATGCTTCTGTGCCTCCTGCTGCTGCCAATGAGGAGGACGTTTACGAGGCCGATTACGAGGATGAGATCATAACTATGTGCAACCACTAGCACCACCACCAGGTCGTCCTCATGCCTATAATCGCAACGGTAGGGCTGCACCACCGATTATGACCATGTTCCTAAACTGAAATTGAACATTCCATCATTTGAGGGTCGATACATCCCTGATGTCTATCTTACTTGGGAGTTAGAAACTGAACAATGTTTCACATGCTTACAATATCACTACAAAAAAAGACGCATCCGTGACATTTTGGGCCGAACGAAATTTTTTTCTGTCATACTTATGACACTTCTATGACGATAATTGTGACAAAACCCGGTATCATCATAGATGTGCTGGGGTCCTACTTCTATGACAAAAAATCATGACAGAAAATGGGCTTTTCGTCCTGTGCGGGCCGGAGGCGCAGCTGCATGACATTCTTTGGGTCGTCCATGACGGAAAAAACCGTGGTAGAAGCGAGGGCGAGGAAAATATCGGGGTGTTCCCGGTTACGGTGGGTGGTCGGGGCCGAGCGATGCACGTTTATCTCGTACACGCACGCGCGTGGGTGCGAGGCGTTGGGCTCTAACTGAACCCGAGCGATTGCACTGCAGGCTACGCGTTACTGAACCCGAGCATCGATCGATGGCTGTTAACTGAACCCGATCGAGCAATTCCTTCGCTACTGCTACTAACTGAAGCCAATCGATGCTGCATCTGGATGAAGAGTGAGCGTTGCTGGGGGGTTTGGATGAACAGTTCCCGGTGGGGGTGGATAACAGGACCCCGTGGTGTTGCCTCTGGATGAACAGGACCCCATCGATCGAGCCGGTTGGGGCTGGATGAACAGGACCCTGTGGAGGGCTGGATGAACAGGACCACCTCGTGGAGGGATGGATGAACAATACACGGTGGAGGGCTGGATGAACAGTAGCCCATGGAGGGGTGGTTGAACAAGATCCCGTGGAGAGGGCTGGTTGAACAGTAGCTGGTGGACTAGCGCGCGGTGGAGGCTAGATGAACAGGAGCCCGTAGATGAACAGTCGCAGGTGGAGGCTGGAGGAGGTCGACGGTGGATGAACAGTAGCCTGTGGAGGCTGGAGGGGGTCGATGGTGGAGATGAACAGTATCCCATGGAGTCACGTTTTGCGGTACGCCACACCCCTCCCGATGAACAGGACCCCCGTTTCGACCGTAGTGCTCCAACACAAGTCAGTTTCCTCCGTTTTGCGGCACGCCACACCCCTCCCGATCAACAGGACCCCCGTTTCGACCGTAGGAGGTCCGTTTCCTCCGTTTTGCGGTACGCCAGACCCCTCCCAATGAACGGGATCCCGTTTCGACCGTGGCTGGTCGAACACAAGGACGTTTCCTCCGTTCTGCGGTACGCCAGGCCTCGCTTCCATCGGCTGTTCCGTCCAAGCCCTCCCGATGAACACGACGACGCATTCTGTTCCGACCCAGCCGGTTGGCTCTCCGTTCCGACCCAGCCATGTACACGAGCCCTGGCCGTACATATGCGCGAGTAGGCGTTCGAGACCCTGCCCGTATGTATGTACGTGACCGTATTTTCTTTCTTGCACACTGGTCGTTGTACGTGCGTGTACATGCTACGTGCGCGCCTCTACTACGACACGTGCGTGCCTCTACATCGACCAGTATGTACGTACACGTTCGCGACCAGAATGACAACGCTACGTACGCTTCGACCAGGTGAGTCCCGACTGTCAGGCATTTCCTTGCGTGCGAAGATGTAGCTGGTAGGTCCCAGCAGTCAGGGGGGCGAATCATTTTTTTTGCCCGGATGCACTTCCTTGCATGCGAAGATGTAGCTGGTGGGTCCCAGCAGTCAGTGGGAAATGTTTTTTTCATGAAATACGGTGGCCCATTCGGTGGGTCCCCACTGTCAGGTGGAGGAATAATTATTTTGCGCGTAATAAGGAGGCACTTCCTTGCTGCGGCCGTGGACCCAGCTATCAGCCTCTCCACGTACAGTCCGTGTCCGATGGAAGCCGTTCCTTGACCACGTTGACCACGCCGCACCGAGAGCACCAGGGCGGTGGATGACGGCGAGGCCTAGGAACGGGACGACGCGGAGCTGGGGAAGACGCGGTAGTGGAAGCCCGCGCGGAGAGGAGTACGAGGGTTCACTGGTTCGGCTGCGGTGTGAGGCTGTCGTCGCCGCAGAATAACAGGGGGTGTGGGTGAGTGGAGGGATGGTCTGGCCAGCGGTGGGAGTAGTAGGGGGTGGTGAGGCCTCCGCGACAGCACAACCGGGAGGCAGGAGCACGAGGCACGACCGGCGCTGGTTTGGGCGGCTGGAGCAAGAAGACCAGAGGTTGAAGAAGCACTACGGCCGTTGGTTGGACATCGTACGGTCACTAGAGCTAGAATCGTGCATATTGACTAAGTTGACAAAGCCCTCCGTCCCCGTCAACTTAGTAGGCCCACAATCAGCCTGCCACTATACTGGGTCCCAGCTAACAGGGGGAGTGTTCATTTTTTTGTGCGTAATAAGGATGCACTTCCTTGCGTGCGAAGATATAGCTGGTGGGTCCGAGCTGTCAGCGGCGGTAACATTTTTTTTGCGAAATACGATGGCCCGTCCGGTGGGTCCCCGCTGTCAGGTGGAGGAATAATTATTTTGCGCGTAATAAGGAGGCACTTCCTTGCTGCGGCCGTGGACCCAGCTGTCAGCCTCTCCACATACAGTCCACGTCCGATGGAAGCCATTTCTTGACCACGTTGACCACGCCGCGCCAAGAGCACCAGGGCGGTGGACGACGGCGAGGCCTAGGAAGGGGACAACGCGGAGCTGGGGAAGACGCGGCAGTGGAAGCCCGCGCGAAGAGGAGTACGACGGTTCACTGGTTCGGCTGCGGTGTGAGGTTGCCGTCGTCGCAGAATAATAGGGGGTGTGGGTGAGTGGAGGGATGGCCTGGCCAGCGGTGGGAGTAGTAGGGGCGGTGAGGCCTCCACGGCAGCACAGCCGGCCACGGGAGGCAGGAGCAGGCGGCACGACCGGTGCTGCTTTGGGCGGCTGGAGCAAGAAGACCAGAGGTTGAAGAAGCACTACGGCCGTTGGATGGACATCGTACGGTCACTGCAGCTAGAATCATTCATATTGACTAAGTTGACAAAGCCCTTGGTACGCGTCAACTTAGTAGGCCCACAGGTCAGCTTCCGAAACGGTGCGCCCCAGATGTCAGGGGGAGGAATCATTTTCTGGGCGGGTGAAGCTAGAATATCCGAGATTGAAGAAGAAGCACGGCATCCGTTGGATGAACATCCAACGGCCAATGCTGCTAGAACCGTGTGTTGACTATAATAAGTTGACAAAGCCTTGCATACGCGTCAACTTCTTTTTTTAGGGGACGCGTCAACTTAGTAGGCCCACAAGTGTGTGGCAGAGAACTTATAGCCCATTTGCGATTTGTAAGAATGTACATCCCATTTTTGAATTCTAATGAAATTTACTACGGCCCATTTACAGTTTGTTAAAAGTACAACCCATTTTCTAGCTAGGACAACGATTAATAATTTCAACCAACCGTTCAAGACAGAATTCAATAAAATTTCCCACATTTTGATGGGATCCGAAATATTATTATCCCGAAATTTCTAGTCAGATTAAATATAAATTTGTATTGCGTAAAAATCTAACGAAACATTGCGCGCGCAACAATTAAAAATTAAGATTTTTAAAATCCATAAATAATATTTTATAAACTAATTTCGTGCTTGGTGCATTTTTTATAGTTACTGCCCAGTTTTTATAATTACATCCCATTTATTATTTTTTAAAGCCCATTTCCCTGTTAAGCCTAATGCATCCCTCCTAGGAAAGATTTGCAGCCCAGCGGGGCAGAGAATAACAAGTTGACCTTGCCTGGGTATTCCTCAAAAAACGTATAGCTGGGCTAGCCATTTTCATCTTGAAAAAATTAATATCTGGGCTGGATATCTGTCCTAGGCTAGACGGGCCATAGCCCGCCCAGTTAATACCCTGCTCTCCTCTGAACAACAACGAAAACATCGCCAAGAAAAACTCTGCAGTGCTCACGCCTCAAAAACACAAATGCTGCTCGAGCTGCTTGGTCCCAGCTGTCGGCCGCACCTTGTGCAATTCTCTCATTTATATTGACTACATAGGTTGACAATGGTGTGGGACCGTGATGTCAGGAAACCAGGAGGAAGCAAAAAAATATAGTTGTACATAATAAGGAGGCACTTGCGTACGTACGGCTATGGCCCTAGTGGGTCCCTACTGTCATCCAGTCAAAATAAAGTAATCTCCTGAATCCTCATGTTCATTGACCATGTTAACAATGCTCGGCACCACGGTGAGCGCAACAACTCGAAGGACGACGGAGAGGGCCTCGCGGGCCCTACGGATGATCTGATATAGCACCCGCTGCTCATTCAGGAAGCCAGGATCATCGGACACCTATGAGCACCTTCGAGAGACTGAGACGGCATGAAACGGTAAGGCCACACTTGGGAGCTCTGGTTTATTTCACACCTGTATTAAGATACAAGTGTAATTTACTCGTCATCGGAAACAACGCGTAAAATACAGGCGTAATGAAACCGAGGGCCCGAGGTCTATAAGTAAAACCGGCGGGTTACGCGTGTAATTTGAGAGACCGGTGTATATTTTACTAGTCGAAATCGACCAACCAAGCGCTTCGCCCGAGACCATCTGCTTTTATTTACAAGCGTCAGTTTTACAAGCGGTTTTGGTTGGAAAACGACGATCCAATCACGGCCTAAGATGGTGAGTTGGTCGGAAGATCATATGGTTTCACGTCTAACCTACCCGACTTGTCGTATAGGCTATGAATGAAACATAAGACGATGAACTTCTTAAGCACGGAAACAACAGAAGAGGATGATCTTCCTAACAAGCAAATCACTGGCATTAGATCGACATGCAAAACAATACGAAGCATTATTCTCAGGAGGCACGGTGAACAGCTCGTGATGCCGCATGCCACAACATTCCAAGCTCAACTTTGCAATCAAACACAAGGCCTGGCATTACATAGACAATATTCAGAACAAACTCTTAAAATATCTTACATAAGTCAACATTCATGTGACTATGCATCTCAGCAGAGTAAATATTTACTTCTGAACTGAAGACAGGAATAGGAAAAAACGATCGACGTTGCTCACAGCAAAGGGCGTCCCACTCAAAAATATCAAATGCATGTCTTCTGGCTAACATCAATGAGCAAAAATTGACAAGGTTTTCCAATTCCAATATATTAAACTAATGTCAACTTTGACAAGCTTTTCCCATTCAAAATATGTAATGCCTATGATTGTGGAACGGGCAGGGTTTGTCATCAGTTTGTCATCTGATAGTCCGGTGGCTCAAGGTGACGACGAATGATTAGAGAACCATTCGATGTATTGTGCATGATGAAGTATTATGGAGGACACGAACCATCTGAACATTTTGTGCAGTTCCACTAAAATCAAGCTGAGCATCCCTGTGGATTTCGTATTTATATGCTGCCAGAAAACAAAGACACATCAGCACACACATGAATATTGGCCCCAGTGTCAACCCACCAATCGGTGGACTAACAAACTGAAAGTACGGTAAACAGATTACCATACCCAGATGCCCCATCATTGTTGCTTAGAGTGACATTGACAGACTTGGAGTCCTGTCCTGGCTTCTTGGTACTTGTTTGGGCACTTGTTTGCCCAGTGTTCCTCCGAACCACAAGTAAAGCAGCCATCTCTCTTTTTGTCTTTCTTCTTAGCCTTCTTAATGGCCGACGCTGGTAGCACCATTCAAACATATAGTCCGGTGGCTCAAGGTGACGACGAATGATTAGAGAACCATTCGATGTATTGTGCATGATGAAGTATTATGGAGGACACAAACCATCTGGACATTTTGTGCAGTTCCACTAAAATCAAGCTGAGCATCCCTATGGATATCGTATTTATATGCTGCAAGAAAACAAAGACACAGCAGCACACACATTAATACTGGCCCAGTGTCAACCCACCAATCGGTGGACTAACAAACTGAAAGTACGGTAAACAGATTACCATACCGAGATGCCCCATCATTGTTGCTTAGAATGACATTGACAGATTTGGAGTCCTGTCCTGGCTTCCTGTACTTGTTTGGGCACTTTTTGCCCAGTGCACTCCACGTGTTGTAGAGTTTCCTATGCTCTCTGCAGACTAGTCATGTCACCAGCGTCTACTAATACTCTGTAAAGCTTCTCGATCATTCCTTGTGTAATGTAGCGCAAACAGTGACTGCTTCTTTCTGCAAAGTGGTAAGACCAACTGGACCCACTAATGCAGCAGTTTGCCTTAGACACATTGGCTCCTTTTGTGCAGTTCAACTAAAATCAAAGTCGGAATAAAACCGAGCTTTAATTTTGATATCCCTGTAAGCAACAAAAGGTATAAGGGAAACAATTACTGAGAAATAACGGTTGATGACTTGTACTCCCAGAAGAAAAACATCTACTGATCTACCTTATCTTAATGGGAAACAAAGCAGGAGAGTAGCAATTCTCAATCAGTGTGATTCATTCATATTAACTGAGACATTATCTTAACAATGCCTTGTTTCAACATGTATAAAGAACGACAAAGCAGAAAAGTATCATTCCTAAAACAATGCGACTGATTCATTTTAACAGAGACATTATCTTAACAATACCTTGGTTAAACATGTAGAAAGAACTACAAAGCAGGATAGTACCATTTGTAAAACACTGTAACTGATATATAATAACAGAGACATTATCTGAACAATACATTTCTTAAACATGTACTCCGGCCGATCCCTAACAGAAATGGTACTCCCGCCGATCCCTAACAAGTGTTGCAGTTTTGAACTAAGATTCAGTAGTTAATTCTGAGGAAAGTCGGTACTGACCTTTCAAGACCAAGATTTGAAACAACTCGTGAGGAAGACCTCAGAGAGATCTCAACACATATATGGAAATCCGGTCTCATTTTGTGCAGTTCCACCAAAATTAAGCGAAGCAAAATGTCGCAATAGCAACAAGTTGAATAGATATCCCTGTTTTAACAGAGGCAAAAAAGGAATCAATTACTGGCCAATAAAGGAGGATGAAACATGCGGCCACAAAAATGGTAATCCCGCCAATCCCTAACAAGTGTTGCAGTTTTGAAATAAGATTCAGTAGTTAATTCTGAGAGTGGCATTGCTTAATTTTACCAGCGGCATTAGATTAACAAAAAGCATAAACAGTTCCAGGGGAGAGTGGGCGCAACAACAACATGTGCTTCCATCTACTTATAAAGGGGGTGATGCAGAGTTTGTTGTAACAAAGCAACAAGCATAATGTCTGGGTTGGTCCCATTTTTGTTCACTACTTAATGGGAAAAGACAGCAATACAATAGCTTCAATTCAACATTTATTTAAAACAGTACCAATACAAGTAGCACAGCATCTCAAAACACACTGCACGATCATGTGGATGAAGGCAAGTACCAACCTGTCATGACGCACACAAGATCACGTACGAATCTGCCAACACGAATAGGAAATCCAATCTCGTTTTGTGCAGTTACTCTGAAATCAAGTAAAGTCGCCGGTGTGACATTTAAGTTTGCTATAGCAACAAGTTGAATAGATATCCCTGATTTAACAGAGGCAAAAAAGGAAACAATTACTGCCAATAAAGGAGGATGAAACATGCGGCCACAAAAAGAAGCATCTACCTTATCTTGATGGAAAACAAAGTATAGGACAGTAGCATTTCTAAAACGGTTGCATTGATTCATATTAACAGAGAAATTCTCTTAAAATAGTTCAGTAGTTAATTCTGAGAGTGGCATTGCTTAAAATACAATAGCTTCAATTCAACATTTATTTAAAACAGTACCAATACAAGTAGCACAACATCTCAAAACACACTGCACGATCATGTGGATGGGACATGGGACATGCCAGCACCATGTGCGTCCACACGTATAAATGGGTGATGCAGAGTATGTAGCCAAGCAGCATATCTGCGTTGGTCCCATATTTGTTCTCTTTGAAACTTTTTCCGATGTGAGGGCAGCAAATCTAGTCCTGCACAAACTACCCGACCCCCCCAGTTTCTTTCCCTTTTCAACAAATGTGTGTACTGGGTTACCCCCTTTTTCCCTTTTCGACCAACAAAGCGGCTGGATAGCTAGTCTATACTACTTTCCCTCCCTCCTTTCCTCATTGAACCACGTCCTAGATTCATGCTCCACCCCACCGCACCCTTCTTTCCTCTTTGAACCAAGACCTAGATTCGACTACAGAATTGAAAAAGATCAGCATGCAGCTAGACCAATGACGGTTTCAAAGAAACTTATACCTTAGGGTCGTCGGGATGTGGCAAGGCGTGCGGCGGGAGGTCGGATCTGCCCACACTACGTACGACAGCGAGGAAGAAGGGGTCGGTGGCCTTCCCGCACAGGCGCTGGGTGAAAGAGAAAAGCGCAGCCGGCAGTGGATTGCCTCCCTCGCCGAAGGCGATAGAGTGAACGCTACACCTCCTCCCCGTCCCGGTGCGACGGGATCCGGACGCCTCCTTCGCCAGCTGTGAGGGGGGTGAGAGAGACAGAGGCCACAACGCAGTCTTGTTTAGATCTGGTGAAGAGGGTGAGAGACAGTGAATATAGCAAACCCTAGCAAAGGAACGCTGAGCCTCCAGCGTGTGTGTGTGTATATATATAGTGCGGCGAGAGTGTGGAGAGTGCAAACCCTAGTGAACAAGCGCTGAGGCTCCAGCTTATATATATATACTGTAGTACGGACTGAGCTCCGGTGCCTTAACTGCACCTGCTTTTGGCTGTATGACAGGTGGGCCAGCCACATTTTGGGCCCACCTGTCATAAACCCAAAGGCAGGTGCACTAAAGTCAATGAAGTTGCGTCCATATAGTACTCGTGTATACGACTAATATATAGTGGAGTGGTTTTCTTATTCTCTCCATAACAATCGTTTTAAATTGTGTAAGTACGAAACGAAACTCTTTATTTAACGTACCAGTGAAGAAAACTACTACTCCCTCTGTTCCTAAATATTTGTCTTTCTAGAGATTTCAACAAATGACTACATACGGAGCAAAATGAGTGAATCTACACTGTAAAAAATGTCTATATACATCCGTATGTGGTAGTCCATTGCAAACCACTTGAAAGACAAATATTTAGGAACGGAGGGAGTACTTCCGATGAACTAACGATCCACGCGTCCTGGTCGCACTTCCTGTCCTTCACGTGCGGTACACTACCCTCCCTTAAGTGAACAACCACACATGCGCCAAATTATCGGAAACGTGTGAGAGTGTGTACAAATAAAGAATTTTAATTTCAATTATCGGAAAGGTTTGAGAGTATGTACAGTTTGCCCTCTCTAATAATTATGGTTTGTTGTGTTCGGCCTAAACTTGGTCAAACTTTACAAAGTTTGACTTCAGTCAAATCTAATATGCGGAGTAAATAAAAATGGAGGGCTACTACGTCCATCCGGGTTTTTAGTCCACACCATTTTTTTAATCAAAGTTAATAGCTGGACAAATAAAATTACAGGGGAGCTGGAGACAAAGTTGTGAGAAGGCTTAGAAATCAATACAAAACTTATGCTCTTAGTACCAACGTCGATCCTTCTTCGAGGAAACATTTGGTTCATAGCCAATTGTGTGATAAAATTGCACCAACGTGAAAGACGACTGCGTCTCCAACGCAACCAAGGTGAACTGACGAAGGATATCATCTTTGTGGGTAACAAGCAAAGAGCACTGATGGAAGACAGCTTGTTTTTCATTGAAAATCGATCAGCTTCACCAGCCGACGCAACCATGAGGCGCAACCATGAGCATCGATAGGTCATCGTGGTGATGCATCATCCATTTGGCATCAAGTTTGGGTGAGGCACCTATGAAGTTCGACAAATCCTCACTGTGGTCTGTTTCTTCTCAGTAGTCAAGCTCGAGGAAGGAAGAACCACGTGGCAGAGGACAGTGAGGCGGAACAACAATGGCCATCCAATTTTGTGCAGTTCCACTAAAATTGAGGAAGACATGCCCGGGTATGGAGATACGCATCGCTGTTTCCAAAAATATAAAAAAGGGATATAGTGTTGTTACTTTGTTTTACAAGATTAACAACGACATCTCAATTGTCAATAAGAATTATGAAAAGTACACCAACAAACAGAAGCATCATGATTATCTTGATGGGAACTAAACCAGGATACCCGAGAAAAAAAGCATTTCTTCATTTAACCAGTGATAGTATTAGATTAGCAGCAGCAATAGGAGCATATGGACAATGACCGCACAACCACCATGTACTTTTTGTCGAAACAACATGTATACCTCCACCGAGGCATAAATCAGGACAACTTTTCGAGTGGCATTTCCTCTATAATAGTAGGTGATGTTGGACCAGCCGACGAACCCTAGCTACTATACATGGGGAGCTGGGGAGTAGTCGCATAGAAGAAAACCCGCATGCAGCGACCTGGGGAGCTGGACCAGTACAAGAAGTTATACCTCAGGTGGGCGAGATGTCGCTTAGGCGGGCGGGCGGATCTGCCCACACGACGACAGCGAACAAGGGCGTGGAGGACCTTCGTCCGCGCCAGCGCCGGCTCCGAGAGGACGGTGCGCATCGGCTTCCTCCATCGCCGACGGCGACAACGTCAACGCTGCACCTCCTCACCTCCCGCAGCGGACGGGATTCGGCCGGATCTGTGACCACCGGTGAGGAGAGAGATAGTGTGGACACTGTCATCTTGTTTTGATATGGAGAGGGTGAGAGAGCGAGACGCGAGAAACTCTATCAAACAAGAGGCTATAATGGAGTAAAACAATCTCTCCATAGCAGTGGTTTTAAATAGAATACGCGCGTTCCCGGAAAAAAGAAACGAAAACTGGCGGACAATTTTTTAACGTACCAAGAAAGAAAACTCGATCAAAAACACGCCCCCGCTTCCAGGTCGCGAGAGTCGTCGCGCACACACACATAGACATAGACATGCATATCCGTGTTTACGTAAAATTCCATTTCCATCTCCATCTCCAATCATATTTGTCCAACTGGCACATTATTTACGTTGTTAATTATATACGCGGCAATATTAACGTACAACATCTCTTGTTTGCGGGCGTCCGGACCGCTGCCACGGCCGCTCCTGACCAACCCGAACCCTCTTCATCACCCGCGCGTGCTTCCCGCCCGAAACGGTCAGTGCCGCATTCATGCCCGGCCAGAGCGGACGCGACCTCTCACTGGCGCCGGCATTGAAGCGGCGCGCCGGCCGAGAGAGCGTCGCCCGCGCCGCTTCCTGGTGCACGCGACTGCTCCGCGTTCAAAGGTCGCAATAGCCGGCCACAACATGCATGTAAAAAGTTCTTGGGAGTCCGTGCTACAGCTAGCTGTCCTCCCCCAACTCGTCAATCTCTTCCAGTAGTACTAGTACTCCATGGCGCGATCCATCGACAAGCAGGCGGGAAAGTTATCGTATACTCGGTTTGCGGTGAGTGGCATGCCGAGCGACCGTGTGGGGTCGAGCCGTGGAGGAGGGTGAGACACGAACGCGACAGACGTGATTTAAACGTTGGTTTTGCTCGATGGCGCGATCCAACGAAACGAAACGTTGGTTTCTCTCCGTTTCCATTTTTTCTCCGGAAAAACGGAAACTTTCCACTCCATTTTCATTCCTACTCCAAGGTTGCCCCGTTACAACATTCCATCAAATACAAAGGAAAACTAACACGCATGCTGATGCATCTCAATGATTCACAGATCATAGCCAATATTTACTTCACAACTAAAGACAAAAGTTGTGAGAGCGTGTACGAAAGAAAAACTACTGATGGGGTCACTACGACTTAAACCCTAAACCCTAAACAGGATTTAATTTCCTGGCCAGGTAGAACCTGTCGAAGGAAAGACGGCTGGCACCCTCGGATCATACGATGCTTTTGTGCAGTTCCACTAAAATCGAGCTGAGCATCCCTGATGGCAAAGATATTGAAGAAGTGTGATTAGAATAATAGTACTGGCACTAGTTCATGAGACATAAACTCATCACAAGTAGAAGCCGGTAGAAGTAGAGAAAGATCGACATGGAGATGGAGCTACGTGGGGAGCTGCGGCAGTGGAGCAAGCCGGCTCCAAAAGGAAGATGGACTACCTGGGACGTCGGGCTGTAGCTAGAAGGGCGGTTGGGACGCGGCATCGGCCCATACCGCGGTGACCCCCGATTGGGACGCACCGACTGTGGATTTTCTCCCTCGCCGATGTCGACCGCGTCTACGCAGAACATTGTTCCCTTCCCCCAGCTGCGGGATCAGGCCGGATATGTGACCAGCGGTGTGGCCACCGTCGTTCTATGCTTGTGAAGAGAGCAACCCAAGCAAGCAGGCTTGTAGCTTAGGCTCCTGCTAGTGTATATATAGTGGTTTTCTTTTTCTCTCCATATCAACCATTTTATATTGCGTACGTGTCATTGAAGAGTGAAATGATGGTTGCTTCTTCCGACTAACTTACTGTGTGATTTGACTGCTCCTTTAGTGGCCCCTACACGTACTCCCCCTACGTGTATGCAACAGTCACACGTACACATGGACGCAAAAACGCGCGCGACGCCCTAATGCATGCATGTCCGAGCACACGACGGAACACACACGGTCACGCTCAAGTGCTCAACCTACACGTGCATGCACACACATACTCAGCCAGGGTGAGCTAGTGACCGTATAAACACCGGAAAATGTATATATTGAGCGCAATGAGCGTATTATGAAGTCCACTGACCGTATTTTTACAAATATACAGTGACAGACAGTGTATTTATCTCGTT
Organism: Triticum aestivum; assembly: GCF_018294505.1. Classification (NCBI taxonomy): domain Eukaryota; kingdom Viridiplantae; phylum Streptophyta; class Magnoliopsida; order Poales; family Poaceae; genus Triticum; species Triticum aestivum. The sequence continues at coordinate 194,526,804 of NC_057796.1, forward strand.
TGAAATTAAGCCATATTAACCGGAGAGGAGGCAGTATGGACTAGCATTACTTTGCTGTGTCCCGTCAACTTGCCGAACGAGGAGAAGCTTGCAGGACGGGAGAAGCTTGCGCGCGGTGGCTCGCAGGACAAGGAGAAACTTTTGACTAATGCAAGCTCTCCTTCGCTCAGGCGGTGGACGTGCAACAGTTAATTCGGTGTCAGATTGCCAGAAGCATACACTATACTAGTACTATTATTGTTGCACTTCCCGAAGAGGCGAACAGCCAAGCGCAAAGTTTACTAGTACTAGTACTACTACTATAGTCTATAGAGGTATGTACTATACTAGTACTAGGAACCGGATGGAGGAGCGTCTGCACTCTTATTATATTTTTAAAATGTGATAAAGCAATCTTCAACACATTTGGTTCTCTTCGAGGGTTCTCGCATGTGATAATGGAAGTTGATTGCATGGAACACTCGCCACAATTCTCGCTTAATTCTGGCTCATATCCTGTTACAAATAGGAGCGCTCGGTAATATTTCCTCTTTTTTTGTTATTCAGCATGTAAACAGGTCAGCAAACCTTGCGGCGCATCTTTGTGCGAACCGTGCTTGCTGCACTTTGAATGTGGCCGAGAGCTGGCTTGATGAAACACCTCGCTTCCTACTTCTTTTTTTGCGGGGTACCTCGCTTCCTAGTGACCAGTGTCTTGGCTGATCGTCCTAAGAATGCTTATATATGAATAAAGCTCTCTCATTTACCCGCAAAAAAGATTAAGCCATATTAACCGGAAAGGAGGGAGTATGGACTAGCACTACTTGTTGGTGTGTCCCGTCAACTCGCAGAACGAGGAGAAGCTTGCAGGACAAGGTGAAGCTCGCTTACGCCTTTTGACTAATGCAACGTACCCTCGCCCAGGCGGTGGACATGCATCAGTTCATTCGGTGTCAGATTGCCAGAGGCATACACTGTAGTACCGAACATGCGGAGTACCATCATTGTTCGACTTCACGAAGAGGCGAAGAGCCAAGCGCAAGGTTTAGTAGTACGAGTAGTACTACTACTAGAACCGCATGGTGGAGCCTCTGTACTCTTATTTTTTTAATCTCTGATAAAGTACACATTTATTCCGGAGAAGGGCGGAAAACGGCAGCCCAACATGTAATGATGATATCGATCAACCATGCTCGAATATATCTTGGCCTCCGTGCGAGCCCGTCTGTGTGTTCTCGCTCCTCGTCTCTCTCAAGGAACGGCGGGTTGGCCATTTTGCCGTCAATTGAGATCGGTTTGCTCACACTCCGGTCCCACATGTCAGTGATATGCCAAGAGGAGGTGCGTTGACCGACTGGCCATACGCGTACTTGGTTTTGCACCTTCATACTACTCCTCCCTCCGTCACAGTTTACAGGGCGCGCTTCATTATGATGCATTTCTCTCAATGCATTTCCACCACCAGAGAGACTTTAGACGCGTTTGGTTTAATGCTCAATTAATTAGGGCGTGGTAACCGCAATTTTCTCTCGATGTAGTACTACGGAGTGGAGTAAGTGCATGCATGTGTGTACCCGGGGTGGAAGCACTGCATGCATGTGTGTACGCATTATTTCCTCTAGTAATAGACGCCGTGCTATAACTACCAATGCTATTTTTCAGGCCGATCGCTAGTCGCCTTGGTCCCAGAGATTTTCTCTTTTTCTGAAGCGCGCTCTATAAACAGTGACGGATGGAGTAGTATGAGCGGATTCAAAGAAGAGCGTATTGATGGTTGCTTCTTCCGAGCAACTTACAGTGGGAAAGGTGGGGCTTATGATTTGACTGCTCATTACTCACTATTAATGCGGCGCAACGACCGGTCTGAGTCTCCCATGCGGCTGTGCACTACCCCCTCGGTTCTTAAATATACTCCGGAGTATTTGTCTTTCTAGAGATTTCAACGAGTGACTACTCAAATATTTGTCTTTTTAGAGATTCAAATGGACTACTACATACGGATGTATATAGACATATTTTAGAGTGTAGATTCACTCATTTTGCTCCGTATGTAGTCACTTGTTGAAATCTCTAGAAAGACAAATATTTAGGAACGGAGGGAGTACACATACGAAGCAAAATGAGTGAATCTACACTCTAAAATATGCCCATTTGAAATTTGTAAAAAGACAAATATTTAGGAACGAAGGAGTATAATTTTGTGCATGGCACATGGACCCGGATGCCGAAGAGGCTTCTGGCAATGCTATCAAGCTTCCAGCATTTGTTTACATAATTGACGTACTATACAAATAATTTTCCAGCGACATGAAATTGTACAATGGTGTGAGCTTTCAGCTTTTGTTTCGTGTGTCTTGCCATCGATGCTCTTTCGGAAACAATAAAAAACTAACTTCCTTGCTAATCAGAGCTAATATTTACATCACAACTGAAGACAAAGTTGTGAGAAGGTGTTAAATTAAAATTGATCCATGCTTTCATTGGCAGCAACGTCCCCCCAGCTCTGTCTAAATCAACAAGGCATGTTGGGAAAAAAGTAGCTGTCTGGAGCATGCAACATTCCGATCATTTTGTGCAGTTCCACTAAAATAGAGCTGAGCGTCCCTGTTCCAAAGATATTAAGTGTGATTACGATAATAGAGGACTGCTGATGAAACAATAAACACACAAATAGAAGCCGGTCACCTTTGCAGTCTCTCTTAAGACTAACTAGTTGGAGAAGATTAGGCTCGGAGTTGGATGAGGAGGATAGAGCAAAACCAATCTCCCTTTGTGCAGTCGCACTGAAATGTAGAGACGTTGCCCGTGTGACATTTTGGTAGAACTGCACAAAACACTCTTAAGAAAAAAGTGATTTGTGTAGTTCACCAAAAGGTCGCAATAGCAACGAGGTGAAATAGATAGCCCTGTTTGCAAAAAAGAGGTAGAAAGGAAACAATTACTGGCCAATAACAGTTGATGACACATGCGACGACAAAAAAGAAGCATATTCCTTGTCCTAAGGGAAGATAACAACACAGTTGTGTTTGTCTAAAACGGTGTGAGGACGAGATTGCAATATGGAAAGTACGCCGGACGAGCTACGTTTTGGGCAAAGAACTATGGAAGATCCACATGCAGCGACGTGGGAAGACGGGCAGTGGAGCAAGGCCGGAGGGGATACCTGGAGGTCGTCGGGATGTAACTAGGTGAGCGGCGGCGGGCGGAATCTGCCCATACTGCGGCAGCGAGCAGGTGGCGTAGGCCCTACCACGCCGGAGCTTGGTCAGAGAGAATGGCGTGTACCGCAGATCGGGACGTGCTGCCTCGGCGCCGTCGAACGGAGAAACGATGCACGTCCTCCCTTTCCGCCGGCGGACGGGATGCGGCCGGATCAGTGACCAACGGTGAGAGAGAGAGAGAGGCCACCGCAGCCTTGTGTGAGATACTCTGAAGAGAGACAAACCAGGCAGGCAGGCTCCATTGTATATAGTGGAGCGGACTACCTTTTTCTCCATAAAAATCGTTTTATATTCTGTGTACGTGCCATTGAGCGATATAACTTTATTTAAAAATAACGCGCCAACGCATCAAGTCGAACTTTGTTTCGTGCACGCGTGGTACACGACCTCCGTAGGTAAACAACCGCTACACGCGTTCAAATTAGCACGTGGGCTGCCATTTCGTACAGAAATGAGCTCCACCGTGTACCCGCGCGGGTGTGGCTGGGCACGAAGCGTGAGTACGTGCACGGTGCACCTATTCTCTTCTTGTATACGTACACCACCTACGTGGGGTTGTGTGAGAGAGATACAAACGTAGAGAGATATAGTGTGTGGGTTCGTGAGAGTTTTTTTGGGGGGGGTGGGGTCAATCAAAAAATGTAACATATGCAATGTGTGTGAAATAGAGTCCTGGATATATCATATATATAGAGGGGGCGATCCACGAGAAGAGAGTGGAGGTATCATCGGCTTGAGGTGTCCATAGAATCGAAGAGAGGGATGATGTGTGTGTGTGCGCGCGCGCGATCGATAAAGAGTGCCATCGAATTTGTGTGTGCCCACGTCAAAGATATAGAGTGGCTGGCCTACTGGAACGTGAGAGGGGACAGGTGCAGTTTGTCTCTGTGGCATGGATACCTACCTACAGCGCTCGACTATCGGTGTGTGGTGGGGGGGGAGGGAGGCCTAATTAACTATAGAGGTACAATGGCTGGTATATGTGTGGAGGAGGAGAGAGGCCTACCTCATGTATTAAGGGAGATCGATCTACCTCATGTATTAAGGGAGATCGATCGGCATCCATGCATATGTGTAGGAGAGGAATAAGGTTGGGAGAGAGACAGAGCTAGAGTGTTGGAGGGGGTGGTAGTGGAGTTGCTTCTAACAAATGGTGGGATAGGCTTGCTAGACAACCGGAGGGCACGCCTGCAATATCAATAAGAGAGGGGATGGCTGCCTGTCTGTGCACGTGCGTGTGAGAGACGGGTCAGGAGGCATGCACGAATGATGAGGGGGGCGATATGGCTGTGGTAAGCAGACATAACTACATAGGAAGATCAATCGTCCTTTGTCAGAGAAAGGAGAGACATAACTTGTGAGGTACGTCGATCGATGGGGGGGGAATAGTTAAAGTCGACCTAGGTATATGTTGGGAGATCGATCGGTATACATGCATGTGTGTGTTAGAAGCAAATGAGGCACGGGGAGAAGGATAGAGAGAGAGGGATGCATCTAGGAGGTGGTGCGAGAGTCATACTATATCGAGGGGGAGGAGTGTGCGAGTACGAGATCGATGAAAAGAGTGGTGGGAGTGAGGCATGGACGGTGATAAGAGAAGAGGGGAAGCTTGTGTTTTGTGCTAGGCACACCTGGCTAGAGAGGCATATCGATCGATGTGTGCCGTAAAGAAGGAGCTGGGGGGCCTACACACACCGTGGGTGAACGACCTAAAGTGAAAAGACGAATTTGCGCGATGGAGCTAGAGAATGCTGAGGGAGGGTGAGAGGGATGCGGGCGTGTGCATGCACGAGAGAAAGTTAGCGCTAGCTAGCTACAAAGATAAGAGGATTGTGTGGGTGTAAAAGACGAATAGAGATCATACTTCATTATAAAAAGCGAATTCGGATATTTGAAGAATTTATCATAGTGTTTTAAACCGACGCATGTGTGAATATATATAACGGTGATACACATGGTGTGGTTATGAACATGTTATACTACATATAATATATTTTATCTCTACTCTTATAAAAACGGAGTTGTTGATGATGGTGTGCCTGCCATCCTGCAATATAGGCCGTCCGATTTATATCTGACGGATAGGAAGGAAACTATGGCAATTTTGAAAAAAGATACCCACACCCCTCTCCATATTTGCAAATTAGGCCTCCCCTTGATCATGTTGATGTTCTGTGGAACGCATGGGCATCTTGCTAGTACTACGTATAATATATAGAACATTGATCATAATTTGGGCTAATGTGTGGCTTTTGCAGCTCAGGTCTAAATACTTGTCATAATGTAGGGGGCGGGGCACTATACTATGTGTGATAAACACGGTGTACACGTATGGAACATGGTTTAGATTATGAATATATAGTTAGTACATCAAATGTACTATTATTTGGAATCAACATCAAGTGTATTCAAAAAATAGAATTCGAGTTCATGTAGTACACATAGTTCATATCTATCTCTATAGTAATCATGTGGTGTGTTATTAAGGTAATAGACGAATGATGGTTGAAGTTGGCAACAATCATGATTGTAGATTCTTATTGAAATAGAGAAACGAATTCAAATTCAGTTCGAATTGCAGCGGTAGTATAGACATTTGGAATGCACTAAAATGTTGGTATGAGTAGGTTACATGCATTATACACCAAGCGAAAAAAATTAATTGGACATAACATGGATTCATACGCTTTGAATAGCATTTTTATAGTAAAATGGGGCAAGACTCTCTCTTTGTGTGGTGTGAATAGTTTTATTTTTTTCGTTTTCTTTTTTGTTGAGGGAAGTGCGAATTGATTTGGTACGTACAAGTACAATATTACACGTTAGGCTTGTCCCTAAAATTCAACCCGCGCCTTGTTATATCCCGAAAATTCAGATATCGTGCTCCCAAAACTGGCGCCTTCACAACCCGCACCTTGCTATCCCGAAATTACAACGCGCGCCTTCACAATAGGCTAGCGTTAATTGCTTGCTTATTTATTTCTAATTGTCTTGTTTAGTTGTTTGCTTGTAGTCACTGCAGTTCTTTTTCTGTGTTTTTCTAGTGGCCACCATAACCTATTTTTGGAAACTAGGCCAAAATAATCATGGCAACACACGGACTGTTGTAACCATGGGCCTCCTGCGGGCCGTACGATCCATGGGCCTTCTACGGGCCGTAGGATCCATTTGACTTCTATACGGGCCGTAGGATCCATGGGCCTTCTACGGGCCGTACGATTCATGGGCCTTTTACGGGCCGTAGGATCCATGGGCCTTCTACGGGGCGTATCATCATTTCACAAATCATGAGCCATACTATTCATGGACAATAACGGGCCATTAATAGGCCGTATTTGATAACTCTATGAAAACAGCCCAACGGGGTTTTTTACATGAAAACAGCCCAACGTATTAACGGGCCACAAACGGGCCAACTGTAACCATGGGCTGAATTTGGCCCACAAGTAGAAAATGACAGTAACGGGCCGTAAGTAACCGAATGCTGGAAATGAGCCCAAGAATAAATGGGCCCTGAGAAGGCCGAAAGATAACATGGGCTGGAAACGGCCCAACGGAATAATGGGCCGTTAATGGGTATAAAGTGATACACTATTCGTTATGGGCCAGTTTTACCACGGGCCGTTAAGGGGCCGAGGGTTACTAAGGGCCTCATATGGGCCGAAAGACATCATGGGCCATACATGGGCCGGAAGTTAAAACGGGCTGGAATTATATTGGACGGCCCAAATGACGCTACTGGGCGTAATTCGGATAGGCCGTAAACGGGCCCTGGGTTAGCGGGCTGTAAATGGGCTATATGCGAACAGGCCGTTAACAGGCTTGCCGTGGGCCGGCCCACCACCTTTTGACCAAGTCAAACGGGTCGGCCTTTTCACATGAATGGGCCTCTGTTGGGCCATGCCATGTGTTGACGTATCATAGGCGCTTTGGGTCCAATGAGTGGATGACATCTGTCCCAACGGTGAGCCGACACGTGTTTCCTCCAGCCAATGATGATTTTACACGTGGAAAATCCCCATTGGTCGGGGCTGTTAACGGGTTATCGGATCCAAAACCGGACCCGATAGCTTAACGGCGTTCCGTTACGGTGGATGCCACGTGTCGGTCACCCTTGACGAAAGTACTTCTGTGACGCGCGATTTATCGTCATGGAAGTGGACACATCCGTGATGATAATTTTGGTAATGTCATGGAACAATTCTACGACAACACAGGTATGACTATCTTGATTCTGTCATAAAATTGTCATGGATGTACATGCATGACAGAAAACGTGACCTACTGTAACAAACACGTATCATCACGGAAGTGTATTTTTTTTGTAGTGTATCCTGAGGATAGACGTGTTGTTGTTGTTGTTTGTGAATTTACTAGTTTTGCTTCTGTTTGGTGGTCTGAACATTCAGATTATATCATGATAATATTCCAACTACTTGGCCTGCTTTAAAAAATGTTATGCGTACTCGTTGGGTTCCACCATATTATCAGTGTGAATTACTTCAAAAATGTAGCGTTTATGACAAGGAAAAATTCTATAGAGGAATATTATCAGGAATTACAAACTGGCACGATTAGATGTGGTATTGTTGAGGATAATAAAGTTATGCTTGCACGTTTTATGGGTGGGTTAAATAGAGAGATTCATACCATTTTAGAGTACAAGGAGTATAACAATATCACTCGTTTATTCCATCTTGCTTGCAAAGCTGAACGCGAAGTGCAGGATCGACAGGCATTTGCGCGGACTAACTTTTCTCCAGGTTGACCTTCATCATGGACACCACATACATCTTCTACTTCCACACGTCCTGCTGCAGCACCGCCTACTTCATCAGCCAACTCCAACCGGGATACGAGAAAACAGCCACCACCACCTGAAGGAAATATGCCCTAGAGGCAATAATAAAGTTTTTATTTTATATTTCCTTATATCATGGTAAATGTTTATTATTCATGCTAGAATTGTATTAAACCGGAAACATGATACATGTGTGGATACATAGACAAAACACCGTGTCCCTAGTAAGCGTCTACTAGACTAGCTCGTTAATCAAAGATGGTTAACTTTCCTAACCATAGACATGTGTTGTCATTTGATGAACGGGATCACATCATTAGGAGAATCATGTGATGGACAAGACCCATCCGTTAGCATAGCATATTGATCGTTCAGTTTTATTGCTATTGTTTTCTTCATGACATATACATATTCCTTTGACTATGAGATTATGCAACTCCCGGATACCGGAGGAATACCTTGTGTGCTATCAAACGTCACAACGTAACTGGGTGATTATAAAGATGCTCTACAGGTATCTCCGAAGGTGTTTGTTGGGTTGGCGTAGATCGAGATTAGGATTTGTCACTCCGAGTATCGTAGAGGTATCTCTGGGCCCTCTCGGTAATACACATCATAATAAGCCTTGCAAGCAATGTGACTAATGAGTTAGTTGCGGGATGATGTATTACGGAACGAGTAAAGAGACTTGCCGGTAACGAGATTGAACTAGGTATGAAGATACCGACGATCGAATCTCGTGCAAGTAACATACTGATGACAAAGGGAATAACGTACGTCGTCATTACGGTACGACCGATAAAGATCTTCGTAGAATATGTAGGAGCCAATATGAGCATCCAGGTTCTGCTATTGGTTATTGACCGGAGAGGTGTCTCGGTCATGTTTACATAGTTCTCGAACCCGTAGGGTCCGCACGCTTAACGTTCGATGACGATTTGTTATTATATGAGTTATGTGATTTGGTGACCGAATATTGTTCAGAGTCCCGGATGAGATTACGGGCATGACGAGGAGTCTCGAAATGGTCGAGAGGTAAAGATTGATATATAGGACGATGGTATTCGGACACCGGAAGTGTTCCGGGAAGCACCGGGTACTTATCGGGTCACCGAAAGGGGTTTCGGGCACCCCCGGCAAAAGATATGGGCCTTATGGGCCAAGAGGGGAAACACACCAGCCACAAAGGGGCTGGTGCGCCCCCCCCCCCCATATGGGCTGGCCAAATTGGAGAAGGAAAGGGGAAGGAGGAAAGGAAAAAGGGAATAGGATTCCCCCTTCCCCCTCCTCCCTTCCTACTCCGAATAGGAATAGGAAAGGGGGGAGGCCGAATTGGGAGGTGCCCGAGTAGGATTCCTCCTACTTGGGGTGCCCCCTTGGCTGACTCTCCTCCCCTCCAACCTATATATATGAGGGGGGCACCGCTAGAACACACACCAACAATTGTTAGCCGTGTCATATCTTCGTAGTGCTTAGGCGAAGCCCTGCGTGGATCACTTCACCATCACCGTCACCACGCCATTGTGCTGATCGAACTCTCCCTCGACACTTTGTTGGATCAAGAGTTCGAGGGACGTCATCGAGCTGAACGTGTGCAGAACTCGGAGGTGTCGTACGTTCGGTGCTTGATCGGTCGGAACGAGAAGAAGTTCGACTACATCAACCGCGTTGTCAAACGCTTCCGCTTTCGGTCTACGAGGGTACGTGGACACACTCTCCCCCTCTCGTTGCTATGCATATCCTAGATAGATCTTGCGTGGACATAGGAAATTTTTTGAAATTGCGTGCTATGTTTCCCAACTGTGGTATCCGAGCCAGGTCTATGCGTAGATGATATGCACGAGTAGAACACAAAGAGTTGTGGGCGGTGATAGTCATACTGCTTACTACCAATGTCTTATTTTGATTCGGCGGTATTGTTGGATGAAGCGGCCCGGACCAACCTTACATGACCACGTTCATGAGAACGGTTCCACCGACAGACATGCAACTAGTTTTGCATAAAGGTGGCTGGCGGGTGTCTGTTTCTTCAACTTTAGTTGAATCGAATTTGACTACGGTCGGTCCTTGTCGAGGGTTAAAACAGCAAACTTGACGAAACACCGTTGTGATTTTGATGCGTAGGCAAGAACGGTTCTTACTAGAAGCCCGTAGCAGCCACGTAAAACTTGCAACAACAAAGTAGAGGACGTCTAACTTGTTTTTGCATGGCATGTTGTGATGTGATATGGTCAAGACATGATGTGATATAAATTGTTGTATGAGATGATCATGTTTTGTAAAAGTTATCGGCAACTGGCAGGAGCCTTATGGTTGTCGCTTTATTGTATGAAATGCAAACGCCATGTAATTGCTTTACTTTATCGCTATGCGTTAGCGATAGTTGTAGAAGCAATAGTTGGCGAGACGACCACGAGGCTACGATGGAGATCAAGGTGTCAAGCCGGTGACAATGGAGATCATGACGGTGCTTTGGAGATGGAGATCAAAAGCACAAGATGATGATGGCCATATCATGTCACATATTTTGATTGCATGTGATGTTTATCTTTTATATGCATCTTATTTTGCTTAGTACGACGGTAGCATTATATGATGATCCCTTAACTAAATTTCAAGGTATAAGTGTTCTCCCTGCGTATGCACCATTGCGAAACTTCTTCGTGCTGAGATACCACGTGATGATCGGGTGTGATAGGCTCTACGTTCACATACAACGGGTGCAAGACAGTTTTGCACATGCGGAATACTTGGGTTAAACTTGACGAGCCTAGCATGTACAGACATGGCCTCGGAACACTGGAGACCGAAATCTCGAACGTGAATCATATAGTAGATATGATCAACATAGAGATGTTCACCATTGATGACTACTCCATCTCACATGATGATCAGACATGGTTTAGTTGATTTGGATCACGTATCATTTAGATGACTTCAGGGATGTCTATCTAAGTGGGAGTTCTTAAGTAATTTGATTAATTGAACTTTAATTTATCATGAACTTAGTCCTAATAGTATTTGCAAATTATGTTGTAGATCAATAGCTCGCAATGTAGCTCCCGTTTATTTTTGATATGTTCCTAGAGAAAAATAAGTTGAAAGATGATAGTAGCAATGATGCGGATTACGTCCGTGATCTGATGATTATCCTCATTGATGCACAGAAAAATTATGTCCTTGACGCACCGCTAGGTGACAGACCTCTTGCAGGAGCAGATGTAGACATTATGAACGTTTGACAAGCTCGATATGATGACTACTTGATAGTTTAGTGCGTCATGCTTTACGGCTTAGAACCGGGACTTCAAAAACATTTTGAACGCCATGGAGCATATGAGATGTTCCAAGAGCTGGAATTGGTATTTCAGACTCATGCCCGAGTCAAGAGGTATGAAACCTCTGACAAGTACTTTGCCTACAAAATGGAGGAGAATAGCTCAACAAGTGAGCATGTGCTCAGAATGTCTAAGTACTACAATCGCTTGAATCAAGTGGGAGTTAATCTTCCAGATAAGATAGTGATTGACAAAGTTCTCTAGTCACTATCACCAAGTTACTGGAACTTCCTGATGAACTATATTATGCAAGGGATGACGAAAACAATTCCCGAGCTCTTCGTGATGTTGAAATCGATGAACGTAGAAATCAAGAAACAACATCAATTGTTGATGGTTAACAAGACCACTAGTTTCAAGAAGAGGGCAAAGGGAAATAAAGGGAACTTCAGGAAGAATGACAAGCAAGTTGCCACTCCCATGAAGAAGCCCAAAGCTAGACCTAAGCCTGAAACTGAGTGCTTCTACTGCAAAGGGAATGGTCACCGGAAGCGGAACTACCCCAAATACTTGGCGGATAAGAAGGATGGCAAAGTGAACAAAGGTATATTTGATATACATGTTATTGATGTGTACTTTACTAGTGTTCATAGTAACCCCAGGGTATTTGATACCGGTTCGGTTGCTAAGATTAGTAACTCGAAACAGGAGTTGCAAAATGAACAAAGACTAGTTAAGGGCGAGGTGACGATGTGTGTTGGAAGTGATTCCAAGATTGATAAGATCACCATCGCACACTCCCTCTACCTTCGGGATTAGTGTTGGACCTAAATAAATGTTATTTGGTGTTTGCGTTGAGCATGAATATGATTGGATCATGTTTATTGCAATACGGTTATTCATTTAAGTCAGAGAATAATTGTTGTTCTGTTTACATGAATAAAACCTTTTATGGTCATAGACCCAATGTAAATGGTTTACTGAATCTCGATCGTAGTGATACACATATTCATAATATTGATGCCAAAAGATGCAAAGTTGATAATGATAGTGCAACATATTTGTGGCACTGCCGTTTAGGTCATATTGGTGTAAAGCGCATGAAGAAACTCCATGCACATGGGCTTTCGGAATCACTTGATTATAAATCATTTGATACTTGCGAACCATGCCTCATGGGCAAGATGACTAAAACTCCGTTCTTCGGAACAATGGAGCGGGCTAATGACTTATTGGAAATAATACATAACGATGTATGCAGTCTGATGAGTGTTGAGGCTCGCGGTGGGTATCGTTATTTTCTGACCTTCACAGATGATTTGAGAAGATATGGGTATATCTACTTGATGAAAAACAAATCTGAAACATTTGAAAAGTTCAAAGAATTTCAGAGTGAACTGGAGAAGCATCATAACAAGAAAATAAAGTTGCTACGATCTGATCGCGGAGGCGAATATTTGAGTTACGAGTTCGACCTTCATTTAAAACAATGTGAAATAGTTTCACAACTCACACCACCTGGAACACCACAGCGTAATGGTGTGTCCGAACGTTGTAACCGTACTTTATTAGATATGGTGTGATCTATGATGTCTCTTACCGATTAACCACTATCATTTTGGGGTTATGCATTAGAGACAGCTGCATTCACTTTAAATAGGGCACCGTCTAAATCCGTTGACACGACACTGTATGAACTGTGGTTTGGCAAGAAACCTAAGCTGTCGTTTCTTAAAGTTTGGGGTTATGATGCTTATGTGAAAAAGCTTCAGTCTGATAAGCTCAAACCCAAATCGGAGAAGTGTGTCTTCATAGGATACCCAAAAGAAACTATTGGGTACACCTTCTATCACAGATCCGAAGGCAAGATCTTTGTTGCTAAGAATGGATCCTTTCTAGAGAAGGAGTTTCTCTCGAAAGAAGTGAGTGGGAGGAAAGTAGAACTTGATGAGGTAATTGTACCTTCTCTCGAATTGGAAAGTAGCTCATCACATAAAATCATTCCCGTGATGCCTACATCAACTAGAGAGGAAGCTAATGATCATGAAACTTCAGACCAAGTTACTACCGAACCTCGTAGGTCAACCAGAGCACGTTCCGCACCAGAGTGGTACGGTAATCCTGTTCTGGAAGTCATGTTACTAGACCATGACGAACCTACGAACTATGAGGAAGCGATGATGAGCCCAGATTCCGAAAAATGGCTTGAGGCCATGAAATCTGAGATGGGATCCATGTATGACAACAAAGTATGGACTTTGGTTGACTTGCCCAATGATCGGCAAGCCATAGAGAATAAATGGATCTTCAAGAAGAAGACTGGCGCTGGTGGTAATGTTACTATCTATAAAGCTCGACTTGTTGTGAAAGGTTTTCGACAAGTTCAAGGAGTTGACTACGATGAGACTTTGTCACCCGTAGCGATGCTTAAGTCTGTCCGAATCATGTTAGCAATTGCCGCATTTTATGATTATGAAATCTGGCAAATGGACGTCAAAACTGCATTCCTTAATGGATTTTTTAAAGAAGAGTTGTATATGATGCAACCTGAAGGTTTTGTCGGTCCTAAAGGTGCTAACAAAGTGTGCAAGCTCCAATGATCCATTTATGGACTGGTGCAAGCATCTCGGAGTTGGAATATACACTTTGATGAGGTGATCAATGCATATGGTATTATACAGACTTATGGTGAAGTCTATATTTACAAGAAAGTGAGTGGGAGCTGTGTAGCATTTCTGATATTATATGTGGATGACATATTGTTGATTGGAAATGATATAGAATTCCTGGATAGCATAAAAGGATACTTGAATAAGAATTTTTCAATAAAAGACCTCGGTAAAGCTACTTATGTATTGGGCATCAAGATCTATAGAGATAGATCGAGACGCTTAATAGGACTTTCACGAAGCACACACCTTGACAAGATTTTGAAGGAGTTCAAAATGGATCAGTCAAAGAAGGAGTTCTAGACCTGTATTGTAAAGTGTGAAGTTGAGTAAGACTCAAAGCCTGACCACGGGAGAAGATAGAAAGAGAATGAAAGTCATTCCCTATGCCTCAGTAATAGGTTCTATAAAGTATGCCATGCTGTGTACCAGACCTGTTGTGTGCCTTGCTATGAGTTTGGCAAGGGGGTACAATAGTGATCCAGGAGTAGATCACAAGACAGCGGTCAAAATTATCCTTAGAGGACTAAGGAAATGTTTCTCGGTTATGGAGGTGATAAATAGTTCGTCGTAAAGAGTTACGTCAATGCAAGCTTTGACACTGATCTACATGACTCTAAGTCTCAATCTGGATACGTATTGAAAGTGGGAGCAATTAGCTAGAGTAGCTCCATGCAGAGCATTGTAGACATAGAAATTTGCAAAATACATACGGATCTGAATGTGTCAGACCCGTTGACTAAACTTCTCTCACAAGCAAAACATGATCACACCTTAGTACTCTTTGGGTGTTAATCACATAGCAATGTGAACTAGATTATTGACTCTAGTAAACCCTTTGGGTATTGGTCACATGGCGATGTGAACTATGGGTGTTAATCACATAAAGATGTGAACTATTGGTGTTAAATCACATGGCGATGTGAACTAGATTATTGACTCTAGTGCAAGTGGGAGACTGAAGGAAATATGCCCTGGAGGCCATAATAAAGTTGTTATTTTATATTTCCTTATATCATGATAAATGTTTATTATTCATGCTAGAATTGTATTAAACCGGAAACATGATACATGTGTGGATACATAGACAAAACACCGTGTCCCTAGTAAGCCTCTACTAGACTAGCTCGTTAATCAAAGATGGTTAAGTTTCCTAACCATAGACATGTGTTGTCATTTCATGAACGGGATCACATCATTAAGAGAATGATGTGATGGACAAGACCCATCTGTTAGCATAGCATATTGATCGTTCAGTTTTATTGTAATTCTTTCTTCATGACATATACATATTCCTTTGACTATGAGATTATGCAACTCCCGGATACCGAAGGAATACCTTGTGTGCTATCAAATGTCACAACGTAACTGGGTCATTATAAAGATGCTCTAAAGGTATCTCCAAAGGTGTTTGTTGCGTTGGCATAGATCGAGATTAGGATTTGTCACTCCGAGTATCGGAGAGGTATCTCTGGGCCCTCTCGGTAATACACATCATAATAAGCCTTGCAAGCAATGTGACTAATGAGTTAGTTGCGGGATGATGTATTACGGAACGAGTAAAGAGACTTGCCGGTAATGAGATTGAACTGGGTATGAAGATACCGACGATCGAATCTCGGGCAAGTAACATACCGATGACAAAGGGAATAGCGTATGTTGTCATTACGGTATGACCGATAAAGATCTTTGTAGAATATGTAGGAGCCAATATGAGCATCCAGGTTCCCCTGTTGGTTATTGACCGGAGAGGTGTCTTGGTCATGTCTACATAGTTCTTGAACCCGTTGGGTCCGCACGCTTAACGTTCGATGACAATTTGTTATTATATGAGTTATGTGATTTGGTGACCGAATGTTGTTCGAAGTCCCGGATGAGATCACGGACATGACGAGGAGTCTTGAAATGGTAGAGAGGTAAAGATTGATACATAGGACGAGTGTATTCGGACACCGGAAGTGT
Source organism: Triticum aestivum (assembly GCF_018294505.1). Lineage (NCBI taxonomy): Eukaryota > Viridiplantae > Streptophyta > Magnoliopsida > Poales > Poaceae > Triticum > Triticum aestivum. The sequence continues at coordinate 194,542,714 of NC_057796.1, forward strand.
TCCGGGAAGCACCGGGTACTTATCGGGTCACCGGAAGGGGTTCCGGGCACCCCCGGCAAAAGATATGGGCCTTATGGGCCAAGAGGGGAAACACACCAGCCACAAAGGGGCTGGTGCCCCCCCCCCATATGGGCTGGCCATATTGAATAAGGAAAGGGGAAGGAGGAAAGGAAAAAGGGAATAGGATTCCCCCTTCTTGGGGCGCCCCCTTGGCTGCCTCTCCTCCCCTCCAACCTATATATTGAAGGAAATATGCCCTAGAGGCAATAGTAAAGTTGTTATTTATATTTCCTTATATCATGATAAATGTTTATTATTCATGCTAGAATTGTATTAACCGGAAACATAATACATGTGTGAATACATAGACAAATAGAGTGTCACTAGTATGCCTCTACTTGACTAGCTCGTTGAATGAAAGATGGTTAAGTTTCCTAGCCATAGACATGAGTTGTCATTTGATTAACGGGATCACATCATTAGTGAATGATGTGATTGACTTGACCCATTCCGTTAGCTTAGCACTTGATCGTTTAGTATATTGCTATTGCTTTCTTCATGACTTATACATGTTCCTATGACTATGAGATTATGCAACTCCCGAATACCGGAGGAACACTTTGTGTGCTACCAAATGTCACAATGCAACTGGGTGATTATAAAGGTGCTCTACATGTGTCTCCGATGGCACTTGTTGAGTTGGCATAGATCAAGATTAGGATTTGTCACTCCGATTGTCGGAGAGGTATCTCTGGGCCCTCTCGGTAATGCACATCACTATAAGCCTTGCAAGCAATGTGACTAATGAGTTAGTTGCGGCATGATGCATTATGGAACGAGTAAAGAGACTTGCCGGTAACGAGATTGAGCTAGGTATTAAGATACCGACGATCGTATCTCGGGTAAGTAACATACCGATGACAAGGCGAACAACGTATGTTGTTATGCGGTTTGACCGATAAAGATCTTCATAGAATATGTAGGAACCAATATGAGCATCCAGGTTCCGCTATTGGTTATTGACCGGAGACGTGTCTCGGTCATGTCTACATAGTTCTCGAACCCGTAGGGTCCGCACGCTTAAAGTTCTGTGATGATCGGGATTATGAGTTTTTATTTTGATGTACCGAAGGTAGTTCGGAGTCCCGGATATGATCACGGACATGACGAGGAGTCTCGTAATGGTCGAGACATAAAGATCGATATATTGGACGACTATGTTCGGACACCGGAAGTGTTTCGGGCATATACCGGAGTACCGGGGGGTTACCGGAACCCCCCGGGGAGTATATTGGGCCTAATGGGCCTTGGTGGGAGAAGAGGAGGGGCGGCCAGGGCAGCCGCGCGCCCCCTCCCCCTCTAGTCCGAATTGGACAAGGAGGGGGCGGCGCCCCCCTTTTTCCTTCTCTTCCTCTCTCCCTTCCTTCCCTTCTCCTACTCCTACTAGGAAAGGAGGAGTCCTACTCCCGGTGGGAGTAGGACTCCCCCCTTGGCGCACCCTCCTCCTGGCTGGCCGCCTCCCCCTGGCTCCTTTATATACGGGGGCAGGGGGCACCCCAAGACACAACAATTGATCATTGATCTCTTAGTCGTGTGCGGTGCCCCCCTCCACCATAATCCACCTCGGTAATATCGTAGTGGTGCTTAGGCGAAGCCCTGCGTCGGTAGCATCATCATCACTGTCACCACGCCGTCGTGCTGACGAAGCTCTTCCTGGAAGCTCTATTGGATCGTGAGTTTGCGGGACGTCACCGAGCTGAACGTGTGCTGAACGCGGAGGTGCCGTACGTTCGGTGCTGAGGATCGGTCGATTGTGAACACGTACGACTACATCAACCGCGTTTTTATAACGCTTCCGCATACGGTCTACGAGGGTACGTAGACGACACTCTCCCCTCTCGTTGCTATGCATCACCATGATCTTGCGTGTGCGTAGAATTTTTTTTAAAATTACTACGTTCCCCAACAGTGGCATCCGAGCCAGGTTTATGCGTAGATGTTATATGCATGAGTAGAACACAAGTGAGTTGTGGGCGATACAAGTCATAATGCTTACTAGCATGTCATACTTTGGTTCGGCGGTATTGTTGGATGAAGCGACCCGGACCGACATTACGCCTACGCTTACGCGAGACTGGTTCTACCGATGTGCTTTGCACACAGGTGGCTGGCGGGTGTCAGTTTCTCCAACTTTAGTTGAACCAAGTGTGGCTACGCCCGGTCCTTGTGAAGGTTGAAACAACACTAACTTGACGAAATATCGTTGTGGTTTGATGCGTAGGTAAGAACGGTTCTTGCTCAGCCCGTAGCAGCCACGTAAAACTTGCAACAACAAACTAGAGGACGTCTAACTTGTTTTTGCAGGGCATGTTGTGATGTGATATGGTAAGGCATGATGCTATATTTATTGTATGAGATGATCATGTTTTGTAATGGAGTTATCGGCAACTGGCAGGAGCCATATGGTTGTCGCTTTATTGTATGCAATGCAATCACCCTGTAATTGCTTTACTTTATCACTAAGCGGTAGCGATAGTTGTAGAAGCAATAGTTGGCGAGACGACAACGATGCTACGATGGAGATCAAGGTGTCGCGCCGGTGACGATGGTGATCATGACGGTGCTTTGGAGATGGAGATCAAAGGCACAAGATGATGATGGCCATATCATATCACTTATATTGATTGCATGTGATGTTTATCCTTTATGCATCTTATTCTGCTTTGATTGACGGTAGCATTATAAGATGATCTCTCACTAAAATTTCAAGGTACAAGTGTTCTCCCTGAGTATGCACCGTTGCCAAAGTTCGTCGTGCCGAGACAACACGTGATGATCGGGTGTGATAAGCTCAACGTTCTTATACAACGGGTGCAAGCCAGTTTTGCACATGCAGAATACTCGGGTTAAACTTGACGAGCCTAGCATATGCAGATATGGCCTCGGAACACTGAGACCGAAAGGTCGAGCGTGAATCATATAGTAGATATGATCAACATAGTGATGTTCACCATTGAAAACTACTCCATCTCACGTGATGATCGGACATGGTTTAGTTGATATGGATCACGTGATCACTTAGATGATTAGAGGGATGTCTATCTAAGTGGGAGTTCTTAAGTAATATGATTAATTGAACTTTAATTTATCATAAACTTAGTCCTGGTAGTATTAGCATATCTATGTTGTAGATCAATAGCTCGCGTTTAGCTCCCCTGTTTTATTTTTGATATGTTCCTAGAGAAAACTAAGTTGAAAGATGTTAGTAGCAATGATGCGGATTGGATCCATGATCTGAGGATTATCCTCATTGCTGCACAGAAGAATTATGTCCTTGATGCACCGCTAGGTGACAGACCGATTGCAGGAGCAAATGCAGACGTTATGAACATTTGGCAAGCTCGATATGATGACTACTTGATATTTTAGTACACCATGTTTTATGCCTTAGACTCGGGGCTTCAAAGACGTTTTGAAACGCCACGGAGCATATGAGATGTTCCAAGAGTTGAAATTAGTATTTCAGACTCATGCCCATGTCGAAAGGTATGAGACCTTTGACAAGTACTTTGCCTACAAGATGGAGGAGAATAGCTCAGCTAGTGAGCATGTGCTCAGAATGTCTGAGTACTACAATCACTTGAATCAAGTGGGAGTTAATCTTCCAGATAAGACAGTGTTTGACAGAGTTCTCTAGTCACTATCACCAAGTTACTAGAACTTCGTGATGAACTATAATATGCAAGGGATAACAGAAACGATTCCCAAGCTCTTCGTGATGCTGAAAATCGACGAAGGTAGAAATCAAGAAAAGCATCAAGTGTTGATGGTTGACAAGACCACTAGTTTCAAGAAAAGGGCAAAGGGAAGAAGGGGAACTTCAAAAGAACGGCAAGCAAGTTGCTGCTCCCGTGAAGAAGCCCAAGCTAGACCCAAGCCTGAAACTGAGTGCTTCTACTGCAAAGGAAATGGTCACTGGAAGTGGAACTGCCCTAGATACTTGGCGGATAAGAAGGATGGCAAAGTGAACAAAGGTATATTGGATATACATGTTATTGATGTGTACTTTACTAGTGTTTATAGCAACCCCTCGGCAGTTGATGCTGGTTCAGTTGCTGAGAGTAGTAACTCGAAACGAGAGTTGCAGAATGAATAGAAACTAGTTAAGGGCGAGGTGACGATGTGTGTTGGAAGTAGTTCCAATATTGATATGATCATCATCACACACTCCCTATACTTTCGGGATTAGTGTTGAACCTAAATAAGTGTTATTTGGTGTTTGCGTTGAGCATGAATATGTTTTGATCTTGTTTATTGCAATACGGTTATTCATTTAAGTTAGAGAATAATTGTTGTTCTGTTTACATGAATAAAACCTTCTATGGTTATACACCCAATGAAAATGGTTTGTTGGATCTCGATCGTAGTGATACACATATTCATAATATTGAAGCCAAAAGATGCAAAGTTAATAATGATAGTGCAACTTATTTGTAGCACTGCCGTTTAGGTCATATTGGTGTAAAGCGCATGAAGAAACTCCATGTTGATGGGATTTTGGAATCACTAGATTATGAATCACTTGATGCTTGCGAACCATGCCTTATGGGCAAGATGACTAAGACTCCGTTCTCCGGAACAATGGAGCGAGCAACATACTTGTTGGAAATAATACATACTGATGTATGCAGTCCGATGAGTGTTGAGGCTCGCGGCAGGTATCATTATTTTTTGACCTTCACAGATGATTTGAGCAGATATGGGTATATCTACTTGATGAAACATAAATCTGAAACATTTGAAAAGTTCAAATAAATTCAGAGTGAAGTGGAAAATCATCGTAACAAGAAAATTTCTACGATCTGATCGTGGAGGAGAATATTTGAGTTACGAGTTTGGTCTTCATTTGAAACAATGCGGAATAGTTTCGCAACTCACGCCACCTGGAACACCACGGCATAATGGTGTGTCCGAACATCGTAACCGTACTTTATTAGATATGGTGCAATCTATGATTTCTCTTACCAATTTACCACTATCGTTTTGGGGTTGTGCATTAGAGACAGCTGCATTCACGTTAAATAGGGCACCATCTAAATCCGTTGAGACGACACCTTATGAACTGTGGTTTGGCAAGAAACCAAAGTTGTCGTTTCTTAAAGTTTGGGGTTGCGATGCTTATGAGAAAAAGTTTCATCCTGATAAGCTCAAACCCAAATCGGAGAAATGTGTCTTCATAGGATACCCAAAGGAGACAGTTGGGTACACCTTCTATCACAGATCTGAAGGCAAGACATTCGTTGCTAAGAATGGATCCTTTCTAGAGAAGGAGTTTCTCTCGAAAGAAGTGAGTGGGAGGAAAGTAGAACTTGATGAGGTAACTGTACCTGCTCCCTTATTGGAAAGTAGTTCATCACAGAAATCTGTTCCTGTGACTCCTACACCAATTAGTGAGGAAGCTAATGATGATGATCATGTAACTTCAGATCAAGTTACTACCGAACCTCGTAGGTCAACCAGAGTGAGATCCGCACCAGAATGGTACGGTAATCCTGTTCTGGAGGTCATGTTACTTGACCATGACGAACCTATGAACTATGAGGAAGCGATGATGAGCCCAGATTCCGCGAAATGGCTTGAGGCCATGAAATCTGAGATGGGATCCATGTATGAGAACAAAGTGTGGACTTTGGTTTACTTGCCCGATGATCGGCAAGCCATAGAAAATAAATGTATCTTCAAGAGGAAGACGGATGCTGATAGTAGTGTTACTATCTACAAAGATAGACTTGTCGAAAAAGGTTTTGACAAAGTTCAAGGTGTTGACTACGATGAGATTTTCTCACTCGTAGCGATGCTTAAGTCTGTCCAAATCATGTTAGCAAATTGCCACATTTTATGAAATCTGGCAAATGGATGTCAAAACTACATTCCTTAATGGGTTTCTTAAAGAAGAGTTGTATATGATGCAACCAGAAGGTTTTGTCGATCCTAAAGGTGCTAACAAAATGTGCAAGCTCCAGCGATCCATCTATGGACTGGTGCAAGCATCTCGGAGTTGGAATATACGCTTTGATGAGTTGATCAAAGCATATAGTTTTATACAGACTTGCGGTGAAGTCTGTATTTACAAGAAAGTGAGTGGGAGCACAACAGCATTTCTGATGAATATATGTGAATGACATATTGTTGACCGAAAATAATGTAGAATTTTCTGGAAAGCATAAAGGAGTTTTTGAAAGGAGTTTTTCAAAGAAAGACCTCGGTGAAGCTGCTTACGTATTGAGCATCAAGATCTTTAGAGATAGATCAAGATGCTTGATAAGTTTTTTCAATGAGTACATACCTTGACAAGATTTTGAAGTAGTTCAAAATGGAACAGTCAAACAAAGAGTTCTTGCCTGTGTTACAAGGTGTGAAATTGGGTAAGACTCAAAGCCCGACCACGGCAGAAGATAGAAAGAGAATGAAAGTCATTCCCTATGCCTCAGGTTCTATAAAGTATGCCATGATGTGTACCAGATCTATTGTATACCCTACACTGAGTTTGGCAAGGGAGTACAATAGTGATCTAGGAGTAGATCACTGAACAGCGGTCAAAATTATCCTTAGTGGAATAAGGATATGTTTCTCGATTATGGAGGTGACAAAAGGTTCGTCGTAAAGGGTTACGTCGATGCAAGTTTTGACACAGATCCAGATGACTCTAAGTCTCAATCTGGATACATATTGAAAGTGGGAGCAATTAGCTAAAGTAGCTCCGTGCAGAGCATTGTAGACATAGAAATTTGCAAAATACATACGGATCTGAATTTGGCAGACCCGTTGACTAAACTTCTCTCACAAGCAAAACATGATCACACCTTAGTACTCTTTGGGTGTTAATCACATGGCGATGTGAACTAGATTACTGACTCTAGTAGACCCTTTGAGTGTTGGCCACATGGCGATGTGAACTATGGATATTAATCACATGGTGATGTGAACTATTGGTGTTAAATCACATGGCGATGTGAACTAGATTATTGACTCTAGTGCAAGTGGGAGACTGAAGGAAATATGCCCTAGAGGCAATAATAAAGTTGTTATTTATATTTCCTTATATCATGATAAATGTTTATTATTCATGCTACAATTGTATTAACCGGACACTTAGTACATGTGTGAATATATAGACAAACAGAGTGTCACTAGTATGCCTCTACTTAACTAGCTCGTTGAATCAAAGATGGTTAAGTTTCCTAGCCATAGACATGAGTTGTCATTTGATTAACGGGATCACATCATTAGAGAATGATGTGATTGACTTGACCCATTCCGTTAGCTTAGCACTTGATCGTTTAGTATATTGCTATTGCTTTCTTCATGACTTATACATGTTCCTATGACTATGAGATTATGCAACTCCCGAATACCGGAGGAACACTTTGTGTGCTACCAAACGTCACAACGTAACTGGGTGATTATAAAGGTGCTCTACAGGTGTCTCTGATGGTACTTGTTGAGTTGGCATAGATCAAGATTAGCTTTTGTCACTCTGATTGTCAGAGAGGTATCTCTGGGCCCTCTCGGTAACGCACATCACTATAAGCCTTGCAAGCAATGTGACTAATGAGTTAGTTGCGTGATGATGCATTACGGAACGAGTAAAGAGACTTGTCGTTAACGAGATTGAGCTAGGTATTAAGATACCGACGATCGAATCTCGAGTAAGTAACATACCGATGACAAAGGGAACAACGTATGTTGTTATGCGGTTTAATCGATAAAGATCTTCGTAGAATATGTCGAAACCAATATGAGCATCCAGGTTCCGCTATTGGTTATTGACCGGAGACGTGTCTCGGTCATGTCTACATAGTTCTCGAACCCGTAGGGTCCGCACGCTTAAAGTTCTATGATGATCGTTATTATGAGTTTTTGTTTTGATGTACGAAGGTAGTTCGGAGTCCCGGATATGATCACGGACATGACGACGAGTCTCGAAATGGTCGAGACGTAAAGATCGATATATTGGACGACTATGTTCGGACACCGGAAGTGTTTCGGGAGGTTTCGGGCATATACCGGAGTACCGGGGGGTTACCGGAACCCCCCGGGGAGTATATTGGGCCTAATGGGCCTTGGTGGGAGAAGAGGAGGGGCGGCCAGGGCAGCCGCGCGCCCACTCCCCCTCTAGTCTGAATTGGACAAGGAGGGGGGCGGCGCCTGTCGGTGTCAAAACCGGCGGATCTCGGATAGGGGGTCCCGAACTGTGCGTCTAAGGCGGATGGTAACAGGAGGTGGGGGACACAATGTTTACCCAGGTTCGGGCCCTCTCGATGGAGGTAATACCCCACTTCCTACTTGATTGATCTTGATGATATGAGTATTACAAGAGTTGATCTACCACGAGATCGTAGAGGCTAAACCCTAGATGCTAGCCTATGATTATCATTGTTCTTGTCCTACGGACTAAACCCTCCGGTTTATATAGACACCGGAGGGGGCTAGGGTTACACAGAGTCGGTTACAAGGGAGGAGATCTACATATCCGAACTGCCAAGCTTCCCTTCCACGCAAAGGAGAGTCTCACCCGGACACGGGACGAAGTCTTCAATCTTGTATCTTCATAGTCCAGCAGTCCGGCCAAAGTATATAGTCCGACTATCCGAGGACCCCCTAATCCAGGACTCCCTCAGTAGCCCCTGAACCAGGCTTCAATGACGATGAGTCCGGCGTGTAGATTGTCTTCGGCATTGCAAGGCGGGTTCCTCCTCCGAATACTCCATAGAAGATTTTGAACACAAGGATCGTGTCCGGCTCTGCAAAACAAATTCCACATGCCACCGTAGAGAGTATAATACTCCACAAATCGAATCTGCTGACAACTTTTCATGACGTGACATCCTGCCGTGATTCGGTTATTATGAACCGTTTTTCCCAGCCTGCCACTGCACGTGTTGCGAGGCGGTTTTATTGGCACGTCTTGTCGAAGTAGAGATCGTGTCCCCTTATCACGGGATTCTCATCAATACGGGTGTGGGTAACCCAATCATGCTTGTTAGTACGACTCCTCGATTAGGCAAGTTCCAAACGGCTACGCGGAGGACGCTTGATATTCGCCCTCTTTATAAAGGGGCCAAGGCCTGTCCTTTTCTTCTCGCGCTCGATCCTTCCCTTCCCCCACCTTGAGTTCCAACACCCAAGGCTCAGGCTAAGTGCTTCGGACCTTCAATCATGTCCGGATCCAACCTTCAAGGCCGGTGGATGGCCTCCTCTATCACAGAGGAGGACATCAAGAAGCTAAGAGAAGCCAGGTATCTGACCGCTGAAATCTCGCATAGGCTGCTTGCTCAAGGGCAGGTCATCCCCACTCCCGAACCCAACGAGAGTGTCGTATTTATTTCCCACTTCCTCCGAGGGCTAGGCTTTAGTCTTGATCCCTTTGTTAGAGGGCTTATGTTCTATTACGGGCTCGATTTTCACGATCTAGCTCCAGATTCTATCCTTCACATCTCGTCGTTTATCGTCGTGTGTGAGGCCTTCCTCCGCATCACCCCACACTTCGGCTTATGGCTCAAGACCTTCAATGTGAAGCCGAAGATGATCGATGGGCGACACGCAGAATGCGGAGGCGCCATAATAAGCAAAGGCGCCGATGCTCCATGGCCAAAGGGTTCCTTCCCGGAGATGTCCAACTTATGGCAGCGGGAGTGGTTTTACATCACAGCTCCCCGAAGTACTAAGTTGGTAGCTGCCCCCGCCTTCCGTTCGGGCCCCCCGCCACAAGTGGCGTCATGGGTCAACAAGGGGCTGGACTGGGGGCCAGTTAATGACGTGCTAACATTGCAAAGTCGCATCCGAGATCTCCTCAAGAGAGATGTCAGTCTTGTCAAGGTAATGCAAGTTATGCTAGTTCGTCGGGTCCTGCCATGCCAACGTCGATCTCTCCGTATGTGGGAGTTCAACCCAGAAGGACCACGAACTATTCAGCAATTCTTCGACGTGACGCTCGAAGAGATGTATGGATTGTTCTTCGGATCATGAATAAAGTGTCCGGACACCACCGAGGATGCGGGTCTCAACTGCAACCGTCCAGATACCCACGTAAGTAATTCTGCGGCCGAACATGTTGTCTTTTTATTTGTCACAACATCATTTTGAAAAAATCGCTCTTGGCCAGGAATGGGTAAGAAAGGCGAAGATGATCAGGTGTTCGGCCCCCCTTCCCGAAGGCTCACCGGATCCTGTACTATCCAGGATGCTTGAGCACGCACCTTATCAAGTGCCATCAGGGGAAGATGAAGGGAGGAATAAAGAAGCCGAAAGTGGGCCTCGCGCATTACTCATCGAAACCGGGGGAATTAGTGTCTCCGTGAAAGAGGATAATCGGGGAGAAGAATCTAGAATCCCCTCTCCCCAAGGAAGGAAAAGGACCGCCTTTGAAGACTTGGAAACGAGGGTTTCCAAACGAGGGAAGAAACCTTCGCCAGGGGGCCCTGCCCCGGGGGGCATCCATAACGCACAGTGCCCGCAAGGGGGACAACCCTCCACCGAGCTGTGAGTGAACAAGGAGTACTTTGGTAAATATATCCTGCTTTATCTCCGAGGACAATAACCGAGACATATATCTTGCAGTCCGGCTCGTAGCCCTTCTCGACGGAGTTCGTCTTCGGGGGATCTTCTTCCGGAGATGATGGAGAGCGAAATGCCTCCCCTTGTCTCCTCGCCTCATGGGGCGGACGACCCTGAGGTGTCGTCACGGAGGATTTCTCCTGATCCGCCAAGGCCAAAAGGTAACCCTTCGGCCACCCGAAGTCCGGAGTATTCGGCTCCTAAGGAGAGCAACAGAAAGAATCCGGGACTGTCTGGTGCACAACAGGACGCACTGATGGGTCTTCTGGAGCAACCGGCTATCTCAGAGGCGCATCGTACCTTAATGGGTACGGTGGTTGAGAGGATTTCATCCGCCAAAAGTGAGTTGCATGAAGCTTTTACAAGCCTGCTAAGAGGCTTTGAGGTACGCAAAGTAATATATATATTTTTTGACAGTACCGCACACGCTAGGTGTGCCCTATACAGATGGTAGCCCCTGAGACTCTGGTTGCTGTCCAGAGGCGGCAAATAGAGGATCATAGTCCCAGGTAATGATCACGCTGCTTTTATGTGCAGGCGGCTGATGGTCCGGTGGCTGGCCGGACTGGTGAGTTTGCCGAACTGAGGCGGCAACTTGATGCGGCAGATGCCGACATCGCGCTTGTGAACAAGCGGCTTGACGAGGCACAGGGTATGTATTTTCGTGTGGTCAACAAATATTAAGAGGAGCATGATGCTAGTATCTATAATATGTTGTGACTGCAGATGGAGCTGCCGCCGTGGAGACCCTTCGGGCAGAACTTGCCCGAGCTAAGGAACAAGCCAGGAGAAGTGATGCGGCCGCCCTAAAGGCGGTCGAAGAGTTAAGAGCCGAACAGGCTGCTCATCGCCAGAGCGAAGATAAAATAGCCAAGATGGTTGTTGAGCTGAAAGATGCCGCCGGCCGATATGAGCTTCTTGAAAAGGAAAGCCAAGCGAAAGCGGCTGACCTGAAAAAAGCCATGGAAGCAGCGAAGGAAACCCGTTCTAAAATCAGAGTGGCGAAGGAGGAGCTCCGTCAAGCCGGAGATATCACGGCTGGGAAGCCCTTTTTGTTGCGGACGAAGTTCGGAGACCCGAACTATGCCCCTCTGGATCAATTATGGAGTGCTGCAGACGCGTACTCGAACTTGGCAATGAGTGCTACTAATGCGACTGAGTTTTTCAAAGATCAGAAAGATCATGAAGTGGAAAGATTGTTCTGGTCGCAGTTCAGTACTCCAACGCGTCCGTTGTTGTTAAATGAACAAATGGCCGAGTGGGCCGAGCTCCATAGGTTGTCCGGACTTGCCATGAGGTCTGTCGTGGATCATCTTTGGCCGGAGGGACCAAGGCCGAATAGTTATTTTGGTTTAGTGCAACGATTCCTTGGTGTTGTGCCGCATATCGACGCTATAAAGAGGTCGGCATGCATAGAGGGTGCGCGGATGGCTCTTGCCCGTGTTAAGACATACTGGGCAGAGATGGAGGCCACCGCTATTGCGACCCGAGGTCCGGCCGTAGGCCAGGTCCCGGCTGAGCACTATTTTGAAGAAGTCCTAGAAGGCGCTCGTTTAATAGAGGCTCAGTGCTCGAAGAGTATCATGTTCGAGTGACATGTGTCCCAATTGTAAAAACAATGCTATTTGGATTACAAAGGCTGTATTTATACTTTTGCCCGAAAGTATTATGATGCCTCCTGTGCGGCCGTTTATGTATGTAGATAACCTGAAAGTTTGCAGTCATCGGCTTCAGCCCCCACGCACATAATGGGGGTGTTCGGAAAAGCGTGTATTCACACTTGATCCAACATCTTGGTCCATTAAGGAGGTGATAGCGCGGCGAACAAGGCAATCGGACTATATAGCTTTAACACTTTCACTTAGCCATAGGAGTTTGATGGCGGGGCTACTATATAGCCCCTGGTACTTCCGCGCTCATCCGAATACGGTGCGCGTACATACATGACCGGGAAACCGGTCCTTCGTTAATGCGGAGGAATCGCGAAGATTCTGATGAGTCATCGAGTGGTTGACCAGTCTCGCGCTTTATCATGACAGTCAGTTTTCGGCTTTCTCTGCTGAGGTGCTCATCCAGATGAACCAGGGCACAATCGCAACAGTTCTCCCGGTGCCACCTTAGCCGATAGAGCGGAACGTAAGGTAGCAAAACACGGGAGCCGGGCAAACCCAACTATTGACCAAAGACATGATTCGGAGCTGATGCATATAAGGCCAAACTCGCAACGCCGAACACTCCCTAAGGTATTCGGACTTTACAACATATGCTGGGCTGAGTAACGCCCTCGATAATAAACCCTGAATTTCCAGGTACGTGCATTAGTCTGACGTGACGAAATGTCAATAACGCCATCATCCCTCTCGGTTGTGTTGACTATCCGGAGGGTGTGAAGCAACAAGAGACAGTAAAAAAGGTTTACGCGGGGTCTTAATCTAAAAAGAAACCTTTGAGCAGGGCCCTGCTGCACGTCTGCGCCTGTGTATCTGTTGTGCCGTATCCTGGAAGGGTGTAGCACGATTATCATCTGTAAAAGAGGAAAAAACCCATGTAAAAGTCTTCGTGCGAAAAATTGGTTATTCTTAATGAACCATTAAAATGCAATCTAAATAGGGTCAAGCCGAACTGTATCCCTTTTGACATGCGGGAAGCCCCTAGCACCACCTATGGGGGTATATCCATCTACCCAATCTCAGGTTTATCTGATCTGTTATAGCTAGTGGTGCGCCAGACTCGTCGAACCGTGTCCGCGGTCTTGATGACCGATCATTTATTCTGGTTGGAGAGGTCGTTCAGTGTTCGGCTGCTAGAGCCGCCACACATTCCTTCGCACGTAAGGAGCGCTCTGTGTTTCCGCTAACTATGATGATGCCACGTGGACCGGGCATCTTAAGCTCAATATAAGCGTAATGCGGTACTGCATTAAAACGAGCGAAGGCCGTTCTTTCGAGTAGTGCGTGATAGCCGCTTCGGAATGGAGCGATGTCGAAGGTTAATTCTTCGCTCCGGAAGTTGTCGGGAGAACCGAATACAACCTCTAGTACTATAGAGCCCGTGCAGCGGGCCTCTGGGCCTGGTATTACTCCTTTAAAGGTAGTATTGCTTTGGCTGATTCTTGTCGGGTCTATCCCCATTTTGCGGATGGTGTCCTGATATATCAGACTAAGACTACTGCCGCCGTCCATAAGGACTCGGGTGAGATGGTATCCGTCAATTATTGGGTCTAGCACCAAGGCAGCTGATCCTCCGCGCCGGATACTAGTCGGGTGATCCCTGCGATCAAAAGTGATCGGGCAGGCCGACCAAGGGTTGGACTTGGGGGTGACGGGCTCCCCGGCGCATACGTCTCGGAGTGCGCGTTTGCTCTTCCTCTTTGGTATGTGAGTTGCGTAAATCATGTTCACTGTTTTGACCTCTGGTGGGAATTTTTTCTGTCCCCCAGTGTTCGGCTGGCGAGGCTCATGCTCGTCTTCACTTGGTGTCTCCCTCCCCTTGTGTTCGGCGTTTAGCTTGCCGGCCTGCTTGAAGACCCAACATTCTCTGTTGGTGTGATTTGCAGGTTTGTCGGAGGTGCCATGAATCTGACATAATCTGTCTAGAATCTTGTTTAGGCTGGACGGTCCATCTTTGCTGCCTTTAAATGGCTTTTTCCATTGACCGGGTCGAGACCCCCTGAATCCGGCGTTTACCACCGTGTTGTCTGGGTTGTCTTCATTGTTTCGACGCTTGCTTTTATTGCGTCGTGGTTTCCCATTGCCATCCCTGACTTCGGATGTGCCTGGGTCGCTGGTGCCGCTACGGGCCAGCCAACTGTCTTCGCCCGCGCAAAAGCGGGTCATAAGGCTTGTTAGGGCTGCCATTGTCCTCGGTTTTTCCTGGCCGAGGTGTCTGGCGAGCCATTCGTCCCGGACACTGTGTTTGAAAGCCGCTAAGGCTTCGGCATCCGGGCAGTCGACGATCTGATTCTTCTTAATGAGAAATCTGTTCCAAAGCTTTCGCGCTGACTCTCCGGGCTGTTGAATTATATGACTTAAATCGTCTGCATCCGGAGGTCGGACATAGGTCCCTTGAAAATTAGCCCTAAAAGCGTCCTCAAGCTCTTCCCAACTTCCAATTGAGTTTTCGGGGAGGCTTTTCAACCAGTGCCAAGCTGGTCCTTTCAACTTGAGGGGCAGGTATTTGATGGCGTGGAGATCATCTCCGCGAGCCATGTGGATGTGAAGGATAAAGTCCTCAATCCAGACCCCAGGGTCTGTCGTTCCGTCATATGCCTCTATGTTCACGGGTTTGAATCCTTCTGGAAATTCATGATCCAGCACCTCGTCGGTGAAGCATAGGGGGTGCGCGGCACCCCTGTATTTGTATGTGTCGTGGTATTCTGACGGCTATAGTGTTCGGTTTTGATTCCGAACTGTTATTCGGTCAATATAGTCATTTGGGCGGCGATGATTCTGTGCCAGAACACGCTTCCTAGATCCGTAGATGGACCTGGTCATACCGGCTTTTTTGTGTAGGTCCTCACGTAAATCGTGTGCTGACTTGTGTGCGACATCGTTAGCCGCCCTGTCGCGGCCACGGGGTGGTCGGTCCGGCTGATCGGCCGTTTTATTTTTCGGCTGAGTGGGCTCTAAAGCCTCGTCGTCGAATTCAGGCAACAGCTTGCGCTTTGGATAGCTCTTTGTGTGGCGACTGTCGCCGTACTTTTCTTCCGTGTCAAGCACTTTATTCCATTTGTTGTTGAGCGTATTCTGCGCGGCCTTAAGCCTTTGCTTCTGCTTCTTCAGACTCCTCGCGGTGGCAATAAGCCTTCTATGGAGGTTCTCTTGTTCCAAGTGCCTTTCCGGGATGATGTGTGCACCGTCGTCCGGACTGTTCTCGTTTCCGGAGACAGGTTGATGAGCTTTACCCTCGGCGTCGCCGTGGTCGGACAGCGGCTCCGTACTATGTTCGCCGTCCACTGGCTCATCCTGCTCCATCGCTGGGTCCATGTGGTCGCCGTTTCCTTTGGGGTCGACCGGGGTATTATTCTTTCTTGCACTGTTATCGCTGTTTTTGCCGAGGCAGGATTTGGAGCGGCGCCTACGTCGTCGCTTTGGTTGCTTCTCGAGGGAGCTATCCTTCGCTGCTTCCTCCCATTCCTCGTCGTTATTTTCTTTGGGTGTATCCACCATGTATATATCGTGTGATGAAGTGGCTGTCCAGCGCCCTGTGGGCGGTGGTCCCTGTTCCTCTCCTACATCGTCGTCCATACCGTCGATGTCTTCGGAGTCGAAATCAAGCATGTCGGTTAAGTCGTCGACAGTGGCTATTAAGTGGGTGGTGGGTGGGGAACGAATTTCTTCGTCGCCTATTTCCCACTCGAGCCGGACATAGTTCGGCCGAGGGTCTCCTGGCAAGGAGAGAGACCTCAATGAATCTAGCATGTCGCCCAAGGGCGAGCGCTGAAAAATATCCGCGGAGGTAAACTCCATGATCGGTGCCCAATCAGATTCGATGGGCACGGACGCAGGCGGTTCGGAGCCCGTGGCCGGGGACGAATCCAAGGGTCCGGCAATACAGGTCTCATAGGAGGTGAAGTCAGTATTCGGCTCTATCGCCGCTGAGTGTGCGGCCTCCGTGGCGGGGTCTATCCACCCGTCCTCGGACGGCACGATCTGCTCCGGCTTGAGGGCCAGAGTAGCTACAGGTGTGATCTCCCGAACACCGTCCAACGGCAAAGCTAAGTCATGCTCATCGTGACTGTGCGGCGCACCTGACATGGGTTCGAATCCGTCGAAGATCAAGTCTCCGCGGATGTCGGCAGTATAGTTCAAGCTTCCAAACCTGACCTGATGGCCAGGGGCGTAGCTCTCGATCTGCTCCAGATGGCCAAGCGAGTTGGCCCGCATTCGAAGCCGCCGAATACGAAGATCTGTCCAGGGAGAAAAACCTCACCCTGGATCGCATTGTTGCCGATGATCGAAGGAGCCATCAAGCCTTTATCGTGACGGCACAGTAGAACTCTCAATGAAAGCACCAATGTCGGTGTCAAAACCGGCGGATCTCGGATAGGGGGTCCCGAACTGTGCGTCTAAGGCGGATGGTAACAGGAGGCGAGGGACACAATGTTTACCCAGGTTCGGGCCCTCTCGATGGAGGTAATACCCTACTTCCTGCTTGATTGATCTTGATGATATGAGTATTACAAGAGTTGATCTACCACGAGATCGTAGAGGCTAAACCCTAGAAGCTAGCCTATGATTACCATTGTTCTTGTCCTACGGACTAAACCCTCCGGTTTATATAGACACCGGAGGGGGCTAGGGTTACACAGAGTCGGTTACAAGGGAGGAGATCTACATATCCGAACTGCCAAGCTTGCCTTCCATGCAAAGGAGAGTCTCACCCGGACACGGGATGAAGTCTTCAATCTTGTATCTTCATAGTCCAACAGTCCGGCCAAAGTATATAGTCCGACTATCCGAGGACCCCCTAATCCAGGACTCCCTCAACGCCCCCCTTTTTCCTTCTCTTCCTCTCTCCCTTCCTTCCCTTCTCCTACTCCTACTAGGAAAGGAGGAGTCCTACTCCCGGTGGGAGTAGGACTCCCCCCTTGGCACGCCCTCCTCCTGGCCAGCCTCCTTCCCCCTAGCTCCTTTATATACGGGGGCATGGGGGCACCCCAAGACACAACAATTGATCATTGATCTCTTAGCCGTGTGCGGTGCCCCCCTCCACCATAATCCACCTCGGTAATATCGTAGCGGTGCTTAGGCGAAGCCCTGCGTCGGTAGCATCATCATCACCGTCACCACGCCGTCGTGGTGACGAAGCTCTTCCCGGAAGCTCTATTGGGTCGTGAGTTAGCGGGACGTCACCGAGCTGAACGTGTGCTGAACGCGGAGGTGTCGTACGTTCGGTGCTGAGGATCGGTCGATCGTGAAGACGTACGACTACATCAACCGCGTTGTTATAGCGCTTCCGCTTACGGTCTACGAGGGTACGTAGACGACACTCTCCCCTCTCGTTGCTATGCATCACCATGATCTTGCGTGTGTGTAGGAAATTTTTTGAAATTACTACGTTCCCCAACATATATATGAGGGGGGCACCGCTAGAACACACACCAACAATTGTTAGCCGTGTGCGGCGCGCCCCTCCACAGTTTACGCCTCCGGTCATATCTTCGTAGTGCTTAGGCGAAGCCCTGCGCGGATCACTTCACTATCACCGTCACCACGCCGTCGTGCTGACGGAACTCTCCCTCGACACTTTGCTGGATCAAGAGTTGGAGGGACGTCATCGAGCTGAACGTGTGCATTACTCGGAGGTGCCGTACGTTCGGTGCTTGATCGGTCGGAACGAGAAGAAGTTCGACTACATCAATCGCGTTGTCAAACGCTTCCGCTTTCAGTCTACGAGGGTACGTGGACACACTCTCCCCCTCTCGTTGCTATGCATCTCCTAGATAGATCTTGCGTGGACGTAGGAATTTTTTTGAAATTGCATGTTACGTTTCCCAACACCACCTTCTGGTGCCGCACAGAGCTCTTCTTCATCCATGGCATCAATAGGGCAAACACATGATGTTATATGTCGTCATTGCAAGGGTGGAGGTCACTATGCAAGCAAATTTCCATCCCCGCGTGTGATGATTGTTATTGAGGATGGTGGGTATGAGTCCGCTAGTGACTATGATGAGGAGACTTTGGCTCTTATTGCTAGTAAAGAGCAGGGAGGACATGATTCTGAACAAGAGACGCAATACATGGCTGCTGAAGACACTGACAGGTATGAAAGTTTAGTTGCTCAACGTGTTTTGAGTGTGCAGGTAACGCAAGTTGAGCCAAATCAGAGGCACAATTTGTTTCATACAAACGGAGTTGTGAAGGAACGTTCTGTCCGCGTCATTATTGATGGAGGGAGTTGCAACAACTTGGCTAGCATGGAGATTGTGGAGAAGTTGTCTCTCACCACCGGACCACATCCGCATCCTTACTACATCCAATGGTTCAACAACATCGGCAAGGTTAAGGTAACACGTACAGTTCGTGTGCATTTTAGTATCGCTACATATGCTGATTATGTTGATTGTGATATGGTACCCATGCAAGCATGTTCCTTATTACTTGATAGACCATGGCAATTCAATAAAAATTCTGTACACCATGGTAGAAACAATCATTATACTCTTGTTCGTAAGGATAAACATATTACTTTGCTTCCTATGTCTCCTGATTCCATTTTGAAAGATGATATTAATTGAGCTAGTAAGCAAAACAGGAGCAAAATAAGAGTGAAAATCAAATTGTGGCAAAAGAATTGGAACAACAAACGACGCCTAATAATAAATCATCTAGTGTTGCGTTTGAAATTAAATTAAAAAGTGGATGTTTACTTGCCACCAAATCTGATATTGATGATCTAGATTTCTGCAAATCTGTATGCTATGCTTTCGTGTGCAAAGAGGCATTAATTTCATTCGAGGACGTGCCTTCCTCTTTACCTCCTGGTGTCACTAACATTTTGCAGGAGTTCACTGACGTCTTTCCACAAGACGTGCCATCGGGATTACCACCTATTCGAGGGATTAAGCATCAGATTGACTTAATTCCCGGTGATTCACTGCCAAACCGTGCACCATACCGTACCAATCCAGATGAGACGAAGGAGATTATGCGTCAATTACAGGATCTGCTCGACAAAGGTTATATACGTGAATCTCTTAGTCCTTGTGTTGTTCCTATTATATCAGTGCCTAAAAAGGATGATACATCACGTATGTGTGTTGATTGTAGAGGCATTAATAATATTATTATTCGTTATCGTCATCCTATTCCTAGGCTAGATGATATGCTTGATGAATTGAGTGGCTCAACAATATTCTTCAAAGTTGATTTGCGTAGTGGATACCATCAAATCCGTATGAAATTGGGAGATGAATGGAAAAAAACATTTAAAACTAAGTTTGGATTATGTGAGTGGTTAGTCATGCCTTTTGGGTTAACTAATGCACCTAGTACTTTCATGAGATTAATGAACGAAGTTTTACGTGCTTTCATTGGATGATTTGTGGTAGTTTACTTCGATGATATATTGATCTATAGCAGATCTTTGGAGGAACATTTGAAACATTTACGGCTCTACGTGATGCACGTTTATTTGGTAACCTTGGGAAGTGCACCTTTTGCACCGACCGAGTATCTTTTCTTGGCCGTGTTGTTACTCCACAGGGAATTGAAATTGATAAAGCCAAGATTGAAGCTATTGAGAGTTGGCCGCAGCCCAAAACGGCCACACAAGTGAGGAGTTTTCTGGGCCTCGCTGGTTTCTATAGGCATTTTGTGAGAGATTTCAACATCATTGTTGCGCCTCTCAATGAGCTTACAAGAAGGATGTGCCTTTTGTTTGGGTTGCCGCACAGGAAGAAGCATTCACGGTATTGAAAGATAAGTTGACACATGCTCCTTTACTCCAACTTCCTGATTTTAATATGACTTTTGAGTTTGAATGTGATGCTAGTGGAATTGGATTAGGAGGTGTGTTATTACAAGATAGTAAACCTGTTGCATACTTTTCTAAAAAATTGAGTGGGCCTAGTCTGACTATTCTACTTATGATAAGGAATTATATGCTCTTGTTCGGACTTTAGAAACATGACAACCTTATTTATGGCCCAAAGAATTTGTTATACATTCTGATCATGAATCTTTGAAACATATTAAAAGTCAACTGAACCGTAGACATGCTAAATGGGTTGAATTCATTGAGACTTTCCCTTATGTCATAAATAACAAGAAGGGTAAAGAAAATGTTATTGTCGATGCACTGTCTCGTTGTTATACTATGCTTTCACAACTTGACTTTAAAATATTTGGTTTGGAGACCATCAAAGATCAATATGTGCATGATGCAGATTTTAGAGATGTAGTGCAGAATTGTAAAGAAGGAAGAACATGGAACAAGTTCGTCATTAATGATGGATTTGTCTTCCATTCTAACAAGCTATGCATTCCAACTAGCTCCGTTTGTCTTTTGTTGTTGCAGGAGGCGCATGGAGGAGGGTTAATGGGACACTTTGGCGTGAAGAAGACGGAGGACGTACTTGCTACACATTTCTTTTGGCCAAAGATGAGACAGGATGTTGAGCGTTTTATTGCTCGCTGCACTACATGTCAAAAAGGTAAGTCACGACTCAATCCTCATGGTTTATATATGCCTTTGCCTGTACCTAGTGTTCGATGAGAGGATATATCTATGGACTTTGTTTTAGGTTTACCTTGAACAAAGAAGAGGAGGGATAGCATATTTTTTGACGTGGATAGATTCTAGAAAATGGCACACTTTATACCATGTCATAAAAGCGATGATGATGCTAATGCTGCTGATTTGTTCTTTCGTGAAATTATTCGCTTGCATGGTGTGCCAAATACTATTGTTTAGATCGTGATACTAAGTTTTTAGCCACTTTTAAAAATGTTTTATGAGCTAAGTTGGGGACTAAACTGCTTTTTAGTATTAAATGTCACCCCCAAACTGATGGACAAACTGAAGTAGTCAATAGAACATTGTCTATTATGCTTAGAGTTGTTTTGAAGAATAACCTTAAAATGTGGGAAGAATGCTTGCCTCATATTGAATTTGCTTATAATCGTTAGCTGCATTCTACTACTAAGATGTGCCCTTTTGAGATTGTTATGGTTTCCTACCTCATGCACCCATTTATTTGTTGCCTCTTCCATCTTCGGAGAAGGTTAATTTTGATGCTAAACAACGTGCTGAATTGATCTTAAAAATGCATGAGTTAACTAAAGAAAATATTGAGCGCATGAATGCTAAATATAAACTTGCTGCAGATAAGGGTACAAAATGTGGTGTCTTTGCACCTGGAGATCTTGTTACATTTGCGTAAGGAAAGGTTCCCTGATTTGCGCCGGTCAAAGCTAATGCCACGTGTTGATGGTCCTTTTAAGATGTTAGAGAAAATAAATGATAATGCATATAAACTTGAGCGGCCCGCAGATTTTAGGGTTAGTCCCACTTTTAATATTGTAGATTTGAAGTCTTTTTTTTGAAAGATCCAGCCATAGCTGGCATTGATTTCATTAGCAGAGGGCGGGCGGGAACAAGTTTGATCAAGTGATCAGTGGGGTGAGATAGAAAAGGTACAGTTGGCCAGCCTAGTGGCTATGCTGGCACTGATGGAATGGGGATATCTCTCACGGCACATCCCCGAAGGGGTGCTCTATGCAGGCTGCTCCTGCGATTCTCCATTGTTCCATGTCACGGCGGCACGCTTCGATGATGGAGCGAGAGCACGGCGTCTCACCGCGGAAGGTGCATGCGTTACGCTCAAGCCATATGTGCCAGGCAATGAGCGCAAGAATGGATCTGGTGCCCTTCCTGTCTGTTGGCCTTGCCGCATCCGTGATCAGTCTCACTCTTTCCGTCGTCGTCGTTCCGGAGCTCCAGGTAGCGTGTGCCAGAGAGTGGCAGCCCCGCCAAGACGTCGCCATTGTCCAAGCCTGGATGGCAATCGGGCAGTCCCAGAACAGGTGGGAGGAGGACTCCAAATTTCGCAAGCAGAGTTGGCAGAAGTAGTTATTCTCCCAGCCACGCCGCTGCAGGCGATCGTTGCACCACAGTCTGTCCAGGTGGAGCATCCAGAGGAACATCTTGAGCTTCCTAGGTGCGCAGATTCGCCAGACGTCCTTGGAGGGGAAGGGTGCCATTGGCTCCTGGAATTGTGCCGCGTAGGCGGAGCGGGCGGAATAGTGCCCGGAGGTGCCAGCAGTCCAGCGGATTGTGTCGCTGAGGTCATTGTTGATGATGATGCCAGCTCTCCGAATTGCCCTTGCAAGCTGGAGCACAGATGGCGCGATGCTGCTGGTTTCCCCGTGGCGGAGATCAAGGATCCACCGCCCGTCGAGCAGCGCGTCCCGGACGGACCTGTTCTTGTGGATGGAGCGGGCGAACAGGGTAGGGTAGTCCAGCCGGAGTGGCCTGCCGTCTAGCCAGGGACTTGACCAGAAAGACGCCGTCTTGCCGTCCCCGATGGTGACCGCCGTGTTGGCAGCGAACAGGGCTCAGTCCTGCAGGTTGCATGGTGTGCCCGTGCCGACCCATGGCCGCTCTGGATGGGTCCAGGAGAGCCAGAGCCAGCGCAGACGGAGGGCGCGCGCGAATTTGTCCAGATCATGGATACCGAGGCCTCCGTGGGGTTCCGGCGTAGTGACCGCGCTCCATGCGACCTTGCACTTTCCTCCGGTTGCTGCTTCGTCTTGTGCCCAGAGGAAACGACGTCTGGCTTTATCTACCTCCTTGAAGTCTTATTTGGGTGAGAAAGATGAGCTTTCGTCGAGGACGACTTCATTTCCATAAGGGGGGATGATGAGGATATCAATACCATTGTTACACCCACAGCCCCCGATGTTATACATATTGAACCAATTATTAGAGCCCTCAAGCCACTAATCAATTTGTCTTGTCATGCATATCGAATCTTCAGGTTCTCGCTAAACCACAAGCCTCGGCAACTAGAACTATGTGCAACAGTATTACACAATGGAAGGCCCTTCAGAATGGTTTGTCAAAGATCAATGTTGATGGTGTTGTGCAGGGTAATCAGCTTCAGCTTGGAGCGGTTGGTGCAATATGTAGAGATCAGAACAGGGTATATGTTTCTGCAGTTGTGACCAACTTAAGCTCGTGATAACGAGCTACCCGGTGCTCGGGCTCCAACTTTGTATTCTCTCGTTCATCAATATATCTACAAGCATGACATAGAGCTATTATCATCAAAGAGCCTCAACCTACTAAAACCACCGTGTGACAAGATTTCTTCATGCACCACTCATCTCTCTATAGTTCTTCATGACCCTTCACTCAATCGTAAAAGCGACTCTGAATCGATCGTCAACAATACTGCACAAGATAAACAATATCCAATCCTGTCAAATTTTCTCACACGGGGAGAGGGCGTGTGGCCACATACGTGTATCTGTCACGGAACTACAAACATATAACACACCAGTACGCCAAAGAGGAGTCTTTTCGTATCTTTGTGACATATTTAACTTCCCCCGATACATAACAGTATGATATACATGCAATTTACTCGAGTGTCCATCCTAACTAAGATGCTGACTAGTTTTGAGAAGATAAAATGCTACAGTTACATTGGACCAAACCAAGTTCGTTTCTCTAAATCAAAAAAGGAACAAAAAGAATTGAGCTAAAAGTTAAAATCAGGCCTGGAGCTTCACATGCCGATCAGCCTACCATCGGCTGCAAAGCTAAATTAGAACATCACATTTCCCCATGGACATAATTTACAAGCCTTTTTACATCTTAAGTTACAGAAGCCAAGGGAGTATAAATCCAAGTAGCTCTCAAAACATTAACAACCCATTTTAGTGCCTAGTGTTCATGCTTGACACGCCCTTTCAGTATCCCTGGAATAGGAGGTGAGGTTCGTGGCCTAATTCCATTTGGCCTTGCAGGTTGTGGTGATCGATGCCCGTAAACATTTGATGCACTTGAGCATTCAACCGCATTTGCAACCAGAGCCACTGTACCATCAGTTTCTTCTTTACCAGAGAACCCCATTGCTTTCAATACAAAGGAATCATCGTGCAACTCAAACGGAGTGCTGCATTTTCAGAAACATACATGTCAGACATGGTTGCCGAAGGGTTTTCTTGTGCAGTTATGAGTTCACAAGACATGATCTCAAATGATTCTGCATAATTCATTGATGCTGTGGGCTCACCATGTCGAGTACATAAAACACTTGCTTAAGAAATACTAGCAAGCTACCATCTCAGAAAAAAGAAATAACAAGCTAAGGCCTATTCAAGGATTTTCATAAGAATCCTAACGAATTTTTCTATGTCACTTGTCTGATTAGTAGGATTAAATCCTATAGGAATTTTTCTTAAAGATTACTGTACATTACATTTCATAATAACTATGCATCCACTCAAACCTTTTGAAAAAAATTATTTGTTTTAACTGTGATCCAATTAAACAAGACAAAAATGCTGTAAGATCTAAATAGGCATGACAATGCAATCCGTGTTTTTCCTATTCCTGCGTTTTTAGAATCTTGCGAATCAAAGAGACCAGTGGTACTGCTGAGTGTTTCGTTTGCGACCAGATTGGACACCACAGGTTCCTCAAGTGGTCAAGGGAATCAACAGACATTGATTTCCAACTAATGGATCATTATTTAGAATGGATGATCATACAACTGAAAAGTTACACTTCCCTTTACAAAAAAGAGGGACCCTTATTTAGAGTTTTTATCCAAGCTATTATACAGAAATAATTAGAGATGCGTGTCCAGCAGAAAAGGTATGTCAAGAAACTTATGAAATCTACGTACAGAAAGAATGCAAAATAAGATCAGATTTGTGCTTAGCAACAGACACCCCATTTAACTGGGAAAGTGGACATGTTAAATCTAAGAAAATTTAGGGCAGAAAATTATAAGAAATGTCACTTATTACTAAATTGTTAGATGATTAGATCACTTAGCAAGATTCATCATGTCAAGGAACACATTGTAGAGTTAGTCTTTTACCTATTGAAATCAAAATGCACCAACTGCATATCTTCTGATATCTCCACTTCGACAGTTGCATGAGGACGTGTCTGTTTGCACAACAAAAAGAGGTCCTTGTCACTCACCGCCATGAAAATAAATGCTGGTAGCATATACATACTGGAGTTGGGAAAGCATTTTGTGGGACATATAATCGGTGCAAGAAAAGACAAATGCAGAACCACAAGGGTTGACACGATGGTTCACATGCTTAAATTAATAACTCAACAAAAAAGAATCAATTCATAGCCATCTAAGAATGTACACTTACAATGCAATACTGCTCCTACAATTATGAATATGTAGTTCTGTTGGCCACAGGTCCATTTTGGCCACACCCAAATATAGAATCAGGATTATGAGAACAGAACGTGGAGCTGTTGTCCAGATGGTCGTGTAATAAAAGCCCTAAAAACTGGCTGGGTGAAAGTTACAGGCCTCGACCGGAAGCTAGGAACTTAATATAAAATCTGAGTGGATTTCGTTTTCTTTCTATTTGTTTGTTCTCAAGGTTAGAACTTTGCTCCACCTTGCATTATTAATACCTATGCAGTCCATGCAAAAGAACAGCAAAAATTCCATTGCAAGAATTTACTATAGCACCCACAACCCATTGATAATCCATGAATCAAATGGTATTGACTGGTTAACACTTAACCCTACTCAGAATTCACCTCCTTTGCTGCAGGTTCCTCAATTATGATAATCCAAGTCCAAACCTCGAAAAAAGGGATGCTCCTTTGAATGTTCGTGGTGGAGAAAAAACTAGGACTAGAAAGGGTTATAACTTGCATGGATGAATTTGGTTGACAACCTCACTTTGCCAAATCTAATTTAGTAAAATGTGGTAAGCCACATCTTGTGTGGTAAAGAAATTGTATACCGCAGTTTAGGCAGACTATGGCCAGAAAAAAAAACATATGTCAACTGCCTAGAGGTACGAAAGTGTAACATGCCACCATTGTGGTAGAGAACCAAACAGATGCCACGAAAGTCAAGTGCGCACAACTTGAGGTAGCAATGTGAATGAACAAAGCATGCCCACAGCTCCAAAAGGGAAGCAGAGAGTTTCTTGTTCGAGTTCACAGAAAATCAAAATTCTGCTAAGCACAATAAGCTCCAAAGTGACTTAAAATGTACAATAGCAACACAAGTTAGCTAGATCATCAGCTTTAGCATTTGAGTATAATGACATGATTAACTTCATTTTAAGCCCACATATCAATTACAGGATACAATTTTGCTTACCTGAACCAATATGAATGGCAGGGCCACTCCGCCAGATGGAGCATCTCCCGAACCATATAGCTGCTCATTTCGCTCTACCAAATTTTGGAGGCCCACATACTTAAATACAGAAAAGTAGAAGAAAAATACATGGTTAACACATAGATATTAATGATACCTTTCCGTACAATATACTCCAATCTTCTGATATCAGACAAGAAATAACAAACTTCTGGCATACCACAACTTTAAAATAAGCCAGTATAGCACTATGATAACTTTAAAACAGATACATGCTTGCTAAGTGAAGCATTCAGCCCTACAATAAATCTAGCACACATACAGCAGTTGAACATTGCATCGATCAATTAAGCATGCACCATAAAGGCTGAATTGAAGATTAGCTGTTCTCCTAATTCTGCACCGATGCTGTGGCACAGAAGTGTACACGAAGGGATTCCCTATTGATATGGATGAATATTTCACTATATAGGGTGAAAAAACTGAAACATTCACCATCACAGAACATCAATATGTCTACAAAAATAACAAGTGATCTAGAAGATGTATGAAACCAATTTCCTTGTCATAACTTTAAAGACTGGGGATTACAGAATAATTCAAATTATCAGTTCACGTAAAAATGCCATATGTCCTTACTTGGTCTTGTAATTCCTGCAGATATGCACTTTTCTTGTCAATTCTACCTTTCAGCCCAATGACCTCAGTCTGTAAAATGCACATGAACTTATGAAGGAAACAACCAAAAGGTAGAACAGTTACGTGATTAGGGAACTTATGAAGGAAACAACCAGAAGATAGGTAGAACAGTTGTTAGGTACATGATTAGGGACAAACTTACCTTCAATTTATCAATATCACTCAAACTTGTTCGGGGTAAGCCCTTCCACTGAATTTCCTTTTTATCTTTAGATATAATATCCATAGCCATCAGGACGTTTAGTGCATCGTAAACCCTTCTTCGTATATTTTTCTCATCATATTGTTGCTGAATTTTACATACAATCAGTACATTGCACATAACAAATAACTGACCAGAAGGAGTAGCCATATTTCTTAACTGTGTTGGGATTATCAGGATCTGGTGACCCAATATTACTATTTGGATCTGCAAACTCAGCTACAAGTTCGTCTGCCACCTGAAAAAGACAGGCCTTACATCGTATAAGCAATAGCTAAACTGCAATGCAAACAGGAAAACATGGCAGTGGTAGAATCATACTACATTAGCAAAGAGTATTTTCTTCTAAAAATGGTAATTGAAGTTTGCAGTTAACACACATTGTGAATACACATCAAGGAAACAGGGCTGTAGTCTCTCCAATCTTGACAGAATCCAAAGAGTAACAGAGGAATACAAGTACGACAGGCTGCCTCTTCTCCTGAGCCTGATGTTCAGGATTCTAACACACTGTAGGCTTGATTTTTGCTTTACTAAATTATTGAGGTGCACATAACACAATTGGTTCTTCAGTTTCTTTCCTTTCTCGAGAAACCGGCAGGAGCTCTGCCTCTTACTAACTAAGACAAAACCGATTTGTTACAGACGCTTCACTTTATGAACAAACAGGGGGAAAATGTTGCAAGGCATGTTGGACTGAACTTTATATGTTAGCAAAACAATATGAACAAAATGGATAGATTCAATCCCATCAATCAAAGATGAACAGAGGAATGTCCTTTTAAATAGCTTTTGTCTTATACAAAGTAAAAGGAACAGATCGGCATAACGCGGATTTTCCACATTTTGTGACAAGTCAACATAGTATGCTCAACTCAAATGAGCAAAACCAGTAAGGTTCATGTGTACAAAGCTTTAATCATGTTGACACAATAAATTTGAGTCAGAACAGATTCACTTTTTTTCTTTTACTAGACAAACAGAAATGTTAACTCAGAGATTAAACATCTAGCAATGCTTCTTCCAGCATTGGTAGTTCAGCAGACTCTGTTGTATCCTTTTACTGTGTACGTCTGTGTGATACACAAGCTAAGGGTGCCTCCGAACCGTATCATCATGTAACCCATAACCGGAAAAGGAATTGGTTAGAATAATAAGATGAGTGACAATTGATGTCTATAGACTTTGGTGAACAAACTAACACAAGCCTATAGCATGACGAGGATCCATAATCACATAATAGTGGTTCAGATATCTGTGGTTACCTTTTTAAAAGTGTGGATGTACATTTGTATATTATATATATCCACACATCAATTATGCTAAAACAAGATAAGTTGCTGCATAGAAAGAAACAAAAAACAAACACCTCATTGTAGGTTGTTCTCCCTTTGCCTTCAACTTTCTCACAGACTGAAAAGGACCAAATGAAACACTTCATGAGAACTTTTAACACTATATTTGGTCAGATATGACCCAATAAACTGGTTTCCTTAATAACAAATTAACAATGAACCAAACAGAGAAAATATCAATTATGCTTTTACATCAGAAAATGGAGTGAACAGTATGTCATATGTATTCTGCATGCGCCCTATGAATCAGTATGCTTACATGATGATGAGAAGATGACTATCGCAGAGGTACTAGAGGAAAGAAGAGTATTCAACTCACCTTTCATACTGAATTGGCGCAATCCACGGTTACCTTTATCGGGACCTACTACGCGTGTTCCTTTCTTTTTCTTCTTGCTGCATTGCAAATACCATACAGCTATCTGTCAAAAGTGCACAGCTACTTGTAGATTTTAAGATAAAATAAGTAAAATACTAAAATTACGTACAAAATAATGTATTGCAATGACAAAGCAGAACCGCTGTAAAATCTTTTAATTCTGCTAATTTTTAATCAATTAAGAATAAGTGAAAAAGTCCAATCTCAAGAAAGAAAATAGAGAAGACGTCTAATTTAAGGAAGCCAACAGGGAACAGCTTAGATTATAGACAAATCCAAAGCACAAAACCTGCCACCAACTCTGATAGTCTGAGTGACGTTCCACTTTTGTCCTAAGGAGCACTCTATGCAATTACACATAGACGATATCGCTACCTCGCAACATTTCGATGGTCAGCAAGTGTACCCGTATAAAGGATAAGCAGCACAGCTTGTTATCACACTACTTATCTACTCCTTGACAGGAAACACATCTAACACTAAGATACATCCAATAGCTTGAAGCATGGAAGTCCCAAGCAAAATATGAACTCATCCATAAAAGCTCTAAGGCAATGGACTTCAGAGCATGCTGTGACTCAAACAACAGTTAGCAATCGCCTGTTTTTTAACAATGGAATGCAAAGCAATCATAACAATCCGATGAAGTCCAGTAGTTCACCGTCGCATCTTCCTAACACCCTCTTCAGTAGCCAATGCGCACCAATTCAAACCAAGACATGCTGCAGGAAGTATGCATCGACTGAATCTAGTGGACAGCGAAATGCAGCTCTACATAGTACAGCTCACGAGACCAAAATCCGCATCTCAGATCGCAAAATTACTCTATACCGACCCAGTGCTAAGGTTGCGGTACACAGTCCCCGGGCAAAGAAGGTGGTGAGCAACTCAGCTTAAGCAGCAACACGACAGCAGATTTCACGAACCTAGCGGCGGGCTGCGACGATGGCGCGTCATCTCCCTGAATTTCGAGATCATTGAGGCGGCGGGCAACGGTGCTCCCGCTGGCCGGCGTGGACGCTGACGCCGAGGTCGTGGCGGCCGCCGCCGCAACCCCATTGCCGGGCCCGATGCCGCCGGAGGGGGAACCTGCGCTTCCGGCGCTGTTGGAAGCCGAGTGAGCCATGCCGCCGGAACTACGGGCGCTGGAGACCATCGCGGTGGGGATCGCGCGAGCGGGGGCGCAGAATTGGGAGGAGGAGGGGGGGGAAACCCTAGGAACGAAGCGGAAAATGGAGGGAGAGACAGGAACCGACGGGAGAGCGCGGAGAAACGGGCATGAGAAATTTTAAGATTTGTTTTACAATTCTTCCGGGGCTAGGTTGATGTGAGTATCAAGTTCCACACAACCAAAACCGTCATATTCTCTCTAAAGTTTATGGAACTGACATTTGATTTTTGACAATCTCGAGCAAATAACTTATTGATCGTCAGATAACAAGCACATATCTTAAAGCATTGGAGCATGCCACATCAACCACGGCCTTCCGAACAAACTCAACGTTGTAAGGCTTAGTCCACTACCTTCATCGCCACTTCACCCATTTCCCATTTCAATCTCTCACCCTCTCCCAGCTACCCAGGGTGCTGACGGATCATGCACCGCCCGGCGACGAGGGCAGGAGGCCGTGGATACGGGAATGGAGGCGACGCACCCTGTAGATGTCAGTTCGGGATGACCGCGACGGGTTAAGGACCGTCCTGGTCTGTTGTGTCACCCAACGCGACCGCATTGCCTCCGAAGCTCGTCCTTTGGTAGTACCGGGTCACGGTTGTAAACAAAGATCGCCTCGAAACGTGAAATGATAACGCAAAAAAAAGGTCTATAAGGAGGACGTCGGGGATACCTAGTGTACGTAGGTGTCCATGGTCCAGGGTGCCTAGGCAATGCACCTAGGCGTTGTGGGACTACCATGGCCTAGCTTTGCCAGCGGGTTCTCTGCTGGCTTCAATTTACCTCCAAATGTTCTTTTATTTTCTTCGTACACCTTTGGTATTATCTGGAATTCAAAAAACAACTAAAAATAAGAATTGTCGCTTGACACTTAATTAGAATATATTTTTTAAACATTATGATTAAAAGATAATAGGAATGAAACATATAAAATTATGGATATGTTAGAGACGTGTTAGCATCTTCAAACTTAGTCATGTCCATCCTATGAAGATGATGACAAATATAAATTTTGCTCGTGAATGCTACACATCATGTACTTGCTCTCTGATGCAAACACTTTTGATGAGTCTAAAAATTAGTGAAGATGTTTAAGAAAGGTCTTTGCTAACAATCTTCAGCTACATCAATGCATAAAAAAGGAAGTTTCAACATATTATTTGATAATCAAATGCATCAAGTGAAAATCATCACTGTCGAAGGTTTAAAAAGCATGTCAATATTTACTGGAAACACAACGATAATCTTTTATGCATGGCATGCATACTGGACAATCACTTATATATATATAAGAGAATTAAAGCGGCTGAGCTTCGGCCCTCTGGTGAGTTTGGAGTGCTAGCCTTGAGCTCTTCTATGAGTGACACGTGTGTCCCGTTCACTCTTGATTTTTTAACACATTTCACTTCTTATTTTGTATTGTGTTTAGGCCGCTAGAAAAAGCAGCACGATGTAGCACCACTAATAGCATATGTTATAGCATTATAATAAATGCCTCACTAAATAAATCGGTGTACATGAGCAACATGTGTGTCCGATTTTTTTCTCTGGTTCACTCTTGATTTTGAACACAGTTCACTCCCAGTTTTGTAGTGTGTTCTGAAAAATAGCACGCTATAGCATTCTGAGCAATGCTTCGCAAAATAAATTAGTGTATAATGTCTCACTAATAGCATGTCATTGATGTATTTTAAAGGTGGCGCTATTTTGCTATAGCCTGCTAATTTTTTCATTAATTTACACTAGACTAGATGTTTCTCATGGACTCCATAAATTGCCCATGTCCCACCCTGTCGCTTTATCCTCTCGCATCCGTCTGGCACAACCGCGTCTCCTTCTCTTCTTCCTCCTGGTTCAGATCCACCCATCCATATGCATCAGAAGCGTTGACTCTCCCATGACCGTCGAACGACGCACCGCCTCTTCCCATGGCAGCACAGCACCACATGCCCCCGACCTCGCCCACTCCAACGCACGCGTACCCTGGTGGCTATGGAGCCAGCTGTTGGGGAACGTAGTATTTCAAAAAAAATCCTACGATCACGCAAGATCTATCTAGGAGAAGCATAGCAACGAGCGGGGAGAGTGTGTCCACGTACCCTCGTAGACCGAAAGCGGAAGTGTTTAGTAACACGGTTGATGTAGTCGAACGTCTTCGCGATTCAACCGATCCAAGCACCGAACGTACGGCACCTCCGTGTTCAGCACACGTTCAGCACGATGACGTCCCTCGAGCTCTTGATCCAGTTGAGGACGAGGGAGAGTTCTGTCAGCACGACGGCGTGGTGACGGTGATGATGAATTTACCGGCGCAGGGCTTCGCCTAAGCACTACGACGATATGACCGAGGAGTGTAACTGTGGAGGGGGGCACCGCACACGGCTAAGAGAAACTTTTGTGTGTCTTTGGGGTGCCCCCCTCCCACGTATATAAAGGAGGGGGAAGAGGAGGCCGGCCCTAGAGGGGGCGCGCCAAGGGGAGGAGTCCTACTTGGACTCCCGGTCGCAGTAGGATTCGCCCCCCCCCCCCTTTCCTATTCCAACTAGGAGAAGGAGGGAAGGGAGAAGAGGGGAGAAGGAAAGGGCCCCCCCAACCCTAGTCCAATTCGGTTTGGGCTTGGGGGGCGCGCGCCTCCACCTGGCCGCTGCCTCCTCTCTCCACTAGGGCCCATGAAGGCCCATTAACTCCCCGGGGGGTTCCGGTAACCTCCCGGTACTCCGGAAAAATGCCCGAATATCCCGGAACCATTCTGATGTCCAAATGTAACCTTCCAATATATCAATCTTTATGTCTCGGCCATTTTGAGACTCCTCGTCATGTCTGTGATCTCATCCGGCACTCTGAACAAACGCCGGTTGATCAAATCACATAACTCATAATACAAATCGTTATCAAACGTTAAGCGTGCGGACCCTACGGGTTCGAGAACTATGTAGACATGACCGAGACACATCTCTAGTCAATAACCAATAGTGGAACCTGGATGCTCATATTGGCTCCTACGTATTCTACGAAGATCTTTATCGGTCAAACCGCATAACAACATACGTTGTTCCCTTTGTCATCAGTATGTTACTTGCCCGAGATTCGATCGTCGGTATCATCATACCTAGTTCAATCTTGTTACTGGCAAGTCTCTTTACTCGTTCCGTAATGCATCATCCCGTAACGAACTCATTAGTCACATTGCTTGCAAGGCTTATAGTGATGTGCATTACCGAGAGGGCCCAGAGATACCTCTCCGATACACGGAGTGACAAATCCTAATCTTGATCTATGCCAACCCAACAAACACCTTCGGAGACACCTGTAGAGCATCTTTATAATCACCCAGTTACGTTGTGACGTTTGATAGCACACAAGGTGTTCCTCCGGTATTCGGGAGTTGCATAATCTCATAGTCAGAGGAACATGTATAAGTCATGAAGAAAGAAATAGCAATAAAACTAAATGATCGTTATGCTAAGCTAACGGATGGGTCATGTCAATCACATCATTCTCCTAATGATGTGATCCCGTTAATCAAATGACAACACATGTCTATGGTTAGGAAACTTAACCATCTTTGATCAACGAGCTAGTCTAGTAGAGGCTTACTAGGGACACGGTGTTTTGTCTATGTATCCACACATGTATCAAGTTTCCGGTTAATACAATTCTAGCATGAATAATAAACATTTATCATGATATAAGGAAATATAAATAACAACTTTATTATTGCCTCTAGGGCATATTTCATTCACGTAGGTCAACCAGAGTAAGATCCGCACCAGAGTGGTACGGTAATCCTGTTCCGGAGGTCATGTTACTTGACCATGACAAACCTATGAACTATGAGGAAGCGATGATGAGCCCTGATTCCGCGAAACAGCTTGAGGCCATGCAATCTGAGATGGGATCCATGTATGAGAACAAAGTGTGGACTTTGGTTGACTTGCCCGATGATCGGCAAGCCATCGAGAATAAATGGATCTTCAAGAATAAGACTGACGCTGACGGTAATGTTACTGTCTACAAAGCTCGACTTGTTGCGAAAGGTTTTTGACAAGTTCAAGGAGTTGACTACGATGAGACCTTCTCTCCCGTAGCGATCCTTAAGTCTGTCTGAATCATGTTAGCAATTGCTGTATTTTATGATTATGAAATTTGGCAAATGGATGTAAAGACTGCATTCCTAAATGGATTTCTGGAAGAAGAGTTGTATATGATGCAACCTGAAGGTTTTATCGATCCAAAGGATGTTAACAAAGTGTGCAAGCTCCAGTGATCCATTTATGGACTGGTGCAAGCATCTCGGAGTTGGAATAAGCGCTTTGATAGTGTGATCAAAGCATATGGTTTTATACAGACTTTTGGAGAAGCTTGTATTTACAAGAAAGTGAGTGGGAGCTCTGTAGCATTTCTAATATTATATGTGGATGACATATTGTTGATTGGAAATGATATAGAATTTCTGGATAGCATAAAAGGATACTTGAACAAGAGTTTTTCAATGAAAGACCTCGGTGAAGCTGCTTATATATTGGGCATCAAGATCTACAGAGATAGATCGAGACGCTTAATTGGACTTTCACAAAGCACATACCCTGATAAAGTTTTGAAGAAGTTCAAAATGGATCAAGCAAAGAAAGGGTTCTTGCCTGTGTTACAAGGTGTGAAGTTGAGTCAGACTCAATGCCCGACCACTTCAGAAGATAGAGAGAAAATGGAAGTTGTTCCCTATGCTTCAGCCATAGGCTCTATCATGTATGCAATGTTGTGTACCAGACCTGATGTGTGCCTTGATATTAGTTTAGCAGGGTGGTACCAAAGTAATCCAGGAGTGGATCACTGGACAGCGGTCAAGAACATCCTGAAATACCTGAAAAGGACTAAGGATATGTTTCTCGTTTATGGAGGTGACAAAGAGCTCGTCATAAATGGTTACGTCGATGCAAGCTTTGACACTGATCCAGATGACTCTAAGTCACAAACCGAATACGTATTTATATTGAACGGTGAAGCTGTCAGTTGGTGCAGTTCTAAGCAAAGCGTCGTGGCGGGATCTACGTGTGAAGTGGAGTACATAGCTGCTTCGGAAGCAGCAAATGAAGGAGTCTGGATGAAGGAGTTCATATCCGATCTAGGTGTCATGCCTAGTGCATCGGGTCCAATGAAAATCTTTTGTGACAATACTGGTGCAATTGCCTTGGCAAAGGAATCTAGATTTCACAAGAGAACCAAGCACATCAAGAGATGCTTCAATTCCATCCGCAATCAAGTCAAGGAGGGAGACATAGATATTTGCAAGATACATACGGATCTGAATGTAGCAGACCCGTTGACTAAGCCTCTCTCACGAGCAAAACATGATCAACACCAAGACTCCATGGGTGTTAGAATCATTACTGTGTAATCTTGATTATTGACTCTAGTGCAAGTGGGAGACTGAAGGAAATATGCCCTAGAGGCAATAATAAAGTTGTTATTTATATTTCCTTATATCATGATAAATGTTTATTATTCATGCTAGAATTGTATTAACCAGAAACTTAGTACATGTGTGTATACATAGACAAACAGAGTGTCACTAGTATGCCTCTACTTGACTAGCTCGTTAATCAAAGATGGTTAAGTTTCCTAGCCATAGACATGAGTTGTCATTTGATGAACGGGATCACATCATTAGAGAATGATGTGATTGACTTGACCCATTCTGTTAGCTTAGCACTTGATCGTTTAGTATGTTGCTATTGCTTTCTTCATGACTTATACATGTTCCTATGACTATGAGATTATGCAACTCCCGAATACCGGAGGAACACTTTGTGTGCTATCAAACGTCACAACGTAACTGGGTGATTATAAAGATGCTCTACAAGTGTCTCCGATGGTGTTTGTTGAGTTGGCATAGATCGAGATTAGGATTTGTCACTCCGATTGTCGGAGAGGTATCTCTGGGCCCTCTCGGTAATGCACATCACTATAAGCCTTGCAAGCAATGTGACTAATGAGTTAGTTATAGGATGATGCATTATGGAACGAGTAAAGAGACTTGCCGGTAACGAGATTGAACTAGGTATTGAGATACTGACGATCAATGTCGGGCAAGTAACATACCGATGACAAAAGGAACAACGTATGTTGTTATGCGGTTTGACCGATAATGATCTTCATAGAATATGTGGGGGCCAATATGAGCATCCAGGTTCCACTATTGGTTATTGACCGGAGATGTGTCTCGGTCATGTCTACATAGTTCTCGAACCCGTAGGGTCCGCACGCTTAACGTTCGATGACGATCACTATTATGAGTTTATGTGTTTTGATGTACCGAAGGTAGTTCGGAGTCCCAGATGTGATCACGGACATGACGAGGAGTCTAGAAATGGTCGAGACATAAAGATTGATATATTGGACGGCTATATTCGGACACCGGAAGTGTTCCGGGTGATTTCGGATAAAACCGGAGTGCCGGAGGGTTACCGGAACCCCCCCGGGGAACTAGTGGGCCTAGATGGGCCTTAGTGGAGAGAGAGGGGGCGGCCAGGGCAGGTCGTGCGCCCCCTTCCCCTTGAGTCCGAATTGGACTAGGAGGGGGCGGTGCCCCCCTTTTCCTTTCCCTCTCCCACTCCTTCCTTCCCCCTCCTAGTAGGACTAGGAAAGGAGGAATCCTACTCCTACTAGGAGGAGGATTCCTCCCCTCCTTGGCGCGCCATAGGGCCGGCCGGCCTCCCCCTTCCTCCTTTATATACGGGGGCAGGGGGCACCCTAGAACACACAAGTTGACATTGTTTAGCCGTGTGCGGTGCCCCCCTCCACAGATTTCCACCTCGGTCATATCGTTGTAGTGCTTAGGCGAAGCCCTGCGTCGGTAACTTCGTCAACACCGTCACCACGCCGTCGTGCTGACGGAACTCTCCCTCGACCTCAGCTGGATCACGAGTTCGGGGGACGTCACCGAGCTGAACGTGTGCATATCGCGGAGGTGCCATACTTTCGGTACTAGGATCGGTTGGATCGCGAAGACGTTCGACTACATCAACCGTGTCACTTGACGCTTCCACTTACGGTCTACGGGGGTACATAGACAACACTCTCCCGCTCGTTGCTATGCATCACATAGATCTTGCGTGTGCGTAGGAAATTTTTGAAATTACTGCGTTCCCCAACATCCTCATAGTTCATAGGTTCGTCATGGTCTAGTAACATGACTTCCAGGACAGGAGTACCGTACCACTCTAGTGCGCAACATGCTCTGGTTGACCTACGAGGTTTGGTAGTAACTTGATCTGAAGTTTCACGATCATTATCATTAGCTTCCTCTCTAGTTGGTGTAGGCATCACGGGAACGATTCTCTATGATGAGCTACTTTCCAATTCGAGAGAAGGTACAATTACCTCATCAAGTTCTGCTTTCCTCCCACTCACTTCTCTCGAGAGAAACTCCTTCTCTAGAAAGGATCCATTCTTAGCAACAAAGATCTTGCCTTCGCATCTGTGATAGAAGGTGTACCCAACAGTCTCCTTTGGGTATCCTATGAAGACGCATTTCCCCGATTTGGGTTCGAGCTTATCAGGTTGAAGTTTTTTCACATAAGCATCGCAGCCCCAAACTTTAAGAAACGACAACTTGGGTTTCTTGCCAAACCACAGTTCATATGGTGTCGTCTCAATGGATTTAGATGGTGCCCTATTTAACATGAATGCAGCCGTCTCTAAAGCATAACCCCAAAATGATAGCGGTAAATCAGTAAGAGACATCATAGATCGCACCATATGTAATAAAGTGCGGTTACGACGTTCGGACACACCATTATGCTGTGGTGTTCTAGGTGGCGTGAGTTGCGAAACTATTCCGCATTGTTTCAAATGAAGACCAAACTCATAACTCAAATATTCACCTCCACGATCAGATCGTAGAAACTTTATTTTCTTGTTACGATGATTTTCCACTTCACTCTGAAATTCTTTGAACTTTTCAAATGTTTCAGACTTATGTTTCATTAAGTAGATATACCCATATTTGCTTAAATCATCTATGAAGGTCAGAAAATTACGATACCCGCCGCGAGCCTCGACACTCATCGGACCACATACATCAGTATGTATTATTTTCAATAAGTCAGTTGCTCGCTCCATTGTTCCGGAGAACTGAGTCTTAGTCATCTTGCCCATGAGGCATGGTTCGCAAGCATCAACTGATTCATAATCAAGTGATTCCAAAAGTCCATCAGCATGGAGTTTCTTCATGCGCTTTACACCAATATGACCCAAACGGCAGTGCCACAAATAAGTTTCACTATCATTATTAACCTTGCATCTTTTGGCTTCAATATTATGAATATGTGTATCACTATTATCGAGATTCAACAAAAACAGACCACTCTTCAAGGGTGCATGACCATAAAAGATATTACTCATATAAATAGAACAACCATTATTCTCTGATTTAAATGAATAACCGTCTCGCATTAAACAAGATCCAGATATAATGTTCATGCTCAACGCT
This sequence comes from Triticum aestivum, assembly GCF_018294505.1. Lineage (NCBI taxonomy): Eukaryota > Viridiplantae > Streptophyta > Magnoliopsida > Poales > Poaceae > Triticum > Triticum aestivum. Next base: position 194,581,460 of record NC_057796.1, read on the forward strand.
AGCATCAAATAACAATTATTCAGGTCTAAAACTAATCCCGACGGTAGATGTAGAGGTAGCGTGCCGACCGCGATCACATCGACTTTGGAACCATTTCCCACGCGCATCGTCACCTCGTCCTTTGCCAATCTTCGTTTAATCCATAGCCCCTGTTTCGAGTTGCAAATATGAGCAACAGAACCAGTATCAAATACCCAGGCGCTACTACGAGTATTAGTAAGGTACACATCAATAACATGTATATCAAATATACCTTTCACTTTGTCATCCTTCTTATCCGCCAAATATTTGGGGTAGTTCCGCTTCCAGTGACCATTCCTTTGCAGTAGAAGCACTCAGTTTCAGGCTTAGGTCTAGCTTTGGGCTTCTTCACGGGAGTGGCAACTTGCTTGCCATTCTTCTTGAAGTCCCCTTTCTTTCCCTTGCCCTTTTACTTGAAACTAGTGGTCTTGTCAACCATCAACACTTGATCGTTTTTCTTGATTTCTACCTTCGCCGATTTCAGCATCGCGAAGAGCTTGGGAATCGTTTCTGTTATCCCTTGCATATTATAGTTCATCACGAAGTTCTAGTAACTTGGTGATAGTGACTAGAGAACTCTGTCAATCACTATCTTATCTGGAAGATTAACTCCCACTTGATTCAAGTGATTGTAGCACTCAGACATTCTGAGCACATGCTCACTAGCTGAGCTATTCTTTTCCATCTTGTAGGCAAAGTACTTGTCAGAGGTCTCATACCTCTTAACACGGGCATGAGTCTGAAATACCAATTTCAGCTCTTGGAACATCTCATATGCTCCGTGGCGTTCAAAATGTTTTTGAAGTCCCGGTTCTAAGCCGTAAAGTATGGCGCACTAAACTATCAAGTAGTCATCATACCGAGCTTGTCAAAAGTTCATAACGTCTGCATCAGCTCCTGCAATAGGTCTGTCACTGATATGTCTGCAACGTATCTATAATTTTTTATTGTTCCATGCTATTATATTATCCATCTTAGATGTTTTATATGCATTTATATGCTATTTTATATGATTTTTGGGACTAACCTATTAACCTAGAGCCCAGTGCCAGTTTTCTGTTTTTTTCCTTGTTTTTGAGTTTTACAGAAAAGGAATACCAAACGGAGTCCAATTGACGTGCCAATTTTTGATGATCTTTTATGGACCAAAAGAAGCCCCCGGAGTAAAAGAGTTGGGCCAGAAGAGTCCCGATCCATCCACGATGGTGGAGGGCGTGCCCTACCCCCCTGGGCGCGCCCCCTATCTCGTGGATGACTCGGAGACCCCCCCTGACATGAGACCGGCGCCAAAAATTCCTATAAATACAGAACCCCCCAGAAAATAACCTAGATCGGGAGTTCCGCCACCGCAAGCCTCTGTAGCCACCAAAAACCAATCGGGACCCTGTTTCGGCACCCTGCCGGAGGGGGGATCCATCACCGGTGTCCATCTTCATCATCCTGACGCTCTGCATGACGAGGAGGGAGTAGTTCACCCTCGGGGCTAAGGGTATGTACCAGTAGCTATGTGTTTGATCGCTCTCTCTCTCTCTCGTGTTCTTGATTTGGCACGATCTTGATGTACCGCGAGCTTTGCTATTATAGTTGGATCTTATGATGTTTCTCCCCCTCTACTCTCTTGTAATGGATTGAGTTTTCCCTTTGAAGTTATCTTATCGGATTGAGTCTTTAAGGATTTGAGAACACTTGATGTATGTCTTGCATGTGCTTATCTGTGGTGACAATGGGATATTCACGTGATCTACTTGATGTATGTTTTGGTGATCAACTTGCGGGTTCAGTGACCTTGTGAACTTATGCATAGGGGTTGGCACACGTTTTCGTCTTGACTCTCCGGTAGAAACTTTGGGGCACTCTTTGAAGTTCTTTGTGTTGGTTGAATAGATGAATCTGAGATTGTGTGATGCATATTGTATAAGCATACCCACGGATACTTGAGGTGACATTGGAGTATCTAGGTGACGTTAGGGTTTTGGTTGATTTGTGTCTTAAGGTGTTATTCTAGTACGGACTCTAGGATAGATCGAACGGAAAGAATAGCTTCATGTTATTTTACTATGGACTCTTGAATAGATCGATCAGAAAGGATAACTTTGAGGTGGTTTCGTACCCTACAATAGTCTCTTCGTTTGTTCTCCGCTATTAGTGACTTTGGACTGACTCTTTCTTGCATGTTGAGGGATAGTTATATGATCCAATTATGTTATTATTGTTGAGAGAACTTGCACTGGTGAAAGTATGAACCCTAGGCCTTGTTTAGAAGCATTGCAATACCGTTTTCGCTCACTTTTATTACTTGTTACCTTGCTATTTTTATAATTTCATCTTACAAAAACCTATATCTACCATCCATATTGCACTTGTATCACCATCTCTTCGCCGAACTAGTGCACCTATACAATTTACCATTGTATCGGGTGTGTTGGGGACACAAGAAACTCTTTGTTATTTGGTTGCAGGGTTGCTTGAGAGAGACCATCTTCATCCTACGCCTCCCACGGATTGATAAACCTTAGGTCATACACTTGAGGAAATTTTGCTACTGTCCTATAAACCTCTGCACTTGGAGGCCCAACAACGTCTACAAGAAGAAGGTTGTGTAGTAGAAATCAAGCTCTTTTCTGGTGCCGTTGCCGGGGAGGTTAGGAAAGTGGCACTCACATCCCGTCAATGAAGCTCATTTCTGGCGCCGTTGCCGGGGAGGTGAGTGCTTGAAGGTATGTTTTTAGATCTTGCAATTGAATCTTTTAGTTTCTTGTTTTATCACTAGTTAGTCTATAAAATAAAACTACAAAAATGGAATTGAGGGCGCCTCATATGCTTCATCTTTTTAATGTCTTCCATGAAAATAAGGATTCCGATAATTGTAATCAATTGCTAGAGGAAGAATGCATTAAAATGTTTGGCACTAAATCTTTGAATGATGAGCATGATTGCAATGTTGTTATGAATTCCTTGAATATCCATGATGCTAATGATATGCAAAGCTACAAGCTTGGGGATGCTATGTTTGATGAAGATGATATTTTTAGTCCCCCGAGTTTGGATGAGAAAATATATTATGATGATAGCATGCCTCCTATCTATGATGATTATTGTGATGAAATTTATGCTGTAAAGAGTAATGATATCCATGAAACTTTTCATCATGATTCTAATGCTCAAATTGATTATGTGAATAAAGTATCACATGATAGGTATTTCGTTGAGTTTGCTCCCACTACTATTCATGAGAAGAAATTTGCTTATGTGGAGAGTAATAAAAATTATATGCTTGTGCATCATGAAAATAGTGCTTTATGTGATAGTTATATTGTTGAATTCATTCATGATGCTACTGAAAATTATTATGAGGGAGGAACATATGCTTGTAGGAATTGCAATAATATCAAGTTTCCTCTCTATGGGTTGAAAATCTTGAAGCTATGCTTGTTTTGCTTTCCTATGCTAGTTGATTCTTGTTCCCATAAGTTGTTTGCTCACAAAATACCTATGCATAGGAAGTGGGTTAGACTTAAATGTTCTAGTCATATTATTCCTGATGCTCCCGTTATGTTTCAATTCTTATCTTTTATGTGAGCATCATTGAAATCATTATGCCTAGCTAAAAAGGCATTAAAGAAAAGCGCTTGTTGGGAGACAACCCAATATTTACCCCTACTGTTGTTATGTGTCCACATGATTAAGCTACTGTAGTAATCATGTTTTATAGCTTTGTTTCAATAAAGTGCCATGTAGAACCTTTGGGAAGACTTGGGTGAAAGTTAATGTGATCTTGCTGTAAAAAACAGAAACTTTGTGCTCACGAGATTAGCTGTCATTTTTTACAAAAGAGTGCTTTTAAGTCGATTATTTTTGAATAAGATTAATAGACAAATTCCTCACGTCCACCAATTTATTTCAGAATTTTTGGAGTTACAGAAGTATTCGAGAGTTACAGATTACTACAGACTGTTTTGTTATTGACAGATTCTGTTTTCTATGTGTTGTTTGCTTATTTTGATGAATCTATGAGTAGTATCGGAGGGTATGAACCATAGAGAAGTTGGAATACAGTAGATATTACACCAATATGAATTTAGAATGAGTTCACAACAGTACCTAAGTGGTGGTTTTATTTTCTTATACTAACGGAGCTTACGAGTTTTCTGTTGAGTTTTGTGTTGTGAAGTTTTCAAGTTTTGGGTAAAGATTCGATGGACTATGGAATAAGGAGTGGCAAGAGCCTAAGCTTGGGATGCCCAAGGCACCCCAAGGTAATATTCAAGGACAACCAAGAGCCTAAGCTTGGGGATGCCCCGGATGGCATCCCCTCTTTTGTCTTCGTTCATCGGTAACTTTACTCGGAGCTATATTTTTATTCACCACATGATATGTGTTTTACTTGGAGCGTCAATTTATTTTGTTAGGATTTGCTTTATATTATTTAGAATAATGTTTTGCATCTTTATTTTCAATAAAAATGTCCAGGGTAGCCTTTCCCATGCTTATTTTGCAAGTATATGAGTTGCTGTAACAGAAAGTTTATCGTTGTTGCAAAAATTCCCTAGAAAAGTCAGAATATGATAAAATGTTGAAACTTTTTGCACAGTAAGCTCTGACAAATTTTCTACAGTGTGGTAAATTTTCATAATTTTTGGAGTTAGGGAAGTATTGATACTCTTGCATTCTTTACAGAATGTACTGTTTTGGCAGATTGCTGTTATGTTTGCATTGTTTGCATATGTTTGCTTGTTTAATGATTCTATTTGAGGATAGGAATATTAAATATGCAGAGGCATTTAGTATGCAATGTTGAATAATAATTTTTGTGATTTGATACAATAGAGAATGATAAAGTTTTTGCATTGGTTTATACTAACTTATCTCGCGAGTTCTTGTTGAGTTTTGTGTGGATGAAGTTTTTAAGAAGTAGGGAAACGTTGATATGAGAGGAATTAAGGAGACACAAAAGCTCAAGCTTGGGGATGCCCAAGGCACCCCAAGGTAATATTTCAAGAAGTCTCAAGCATCTAAGCTTGGGGATGCCCCGGTAGGCATCCCACCTTTATTCTTCAACAATTATCGGTTAGTATCGGTTGAGCCTAAGTTTTTGCTTCTTCACATGAGTTGTGCTATTCTTAGAATGTCATTTTATTTTGCTTTGCTTGTTGTTTGAATAATATCCCAATATCTGAAATTCTTAAATGTTAGAGCGTCTTCACATAGTTACATAATTATTCGACTACTCATTGATCTTCACTTATATCTTTTGGAGTAGTTTGTCGTTTGCTCTAGTGCTTCACTTATATCTTTTTAGAGCATGATGGTAGTTTTATTTTTGAAGAAATTGATGAACTCCCATGATTCACTTATATTATTTTGAGAGTCTCTTAATAGCATGGTAATTTGCTTAGGTTATGAATTTAGTCCTAATATGATGGGCATCCAAGATGGGTATAATAAAAACTTTCATATAGAGTGCATTGAATACTATGAGAAGTTTGATACTTGATGATTGTTTTGAGATATGAAGATGGTCATATTAGAGTCGTGCTAGTTGAGTAATTGTGAAATTGAGAAATACTTGTGTTGAGGTTTGCAAGTCCCGTAGCATGCACATATGGTAACCGTTGTGTGACAAATTTGAATCATGAGGTGTTTCTTTGATTGCCTTCCTTATGTGTGGAGGTCGGTATTGTGCGATGGTTAACTCCTACCAACCCTTCCCCTAGGAGCATGTGCGTAGTGCTTGGTTTTGATGACTTGTAGATTTTTGCAATAAGTATGTGAGTTCTTTATGACTAATGTTGAGTCCATGGATTATACGCACTCTCACCCTTCCACCATTGCTAGCCTCTCTTGTGCCGCGCAACTTTCGCCGGTACCTTACACCCACCATTTATCATCCTCAAAACAGCCACCGTACCTACCTATTATGGCATCTCCATAGCCATTCCGAGATATATTGCCATGCAACTTTCCACCGTTCCGTTTATTATGACACGCTCCATCATTGTCATATTGCTTTGCATGATCATGTAGTTGACATCGTATTTGTGGTAAAGCCACCATTCATTATTTTTTCATACATGTCACTCTTGATTCATCGCACATCCCGGTACACCGCCCGAGGCATTCACATAGAGTCATGTTTTGTTCTAAGTATCGAGTTGTAATTCTTGAGTTGTAAGTAAATAAAAGTGTGATGATCTTCATTATTAGAGCATTGTCCCATGTGAGGAAAGGATGATGAAGAGTATGATTCCCCAAAAAGTAGGGATGAGACTCCGGACGAAAAAAAGAGGCCATAAAAAATAAAGGAGAAAGGCCCAAATAAAAAAATGATGAGAGAAAAAGAGAGAAGGGACAATGTTACTATCCTTTTTCCACACTTGTGCTTCAAAGTAGCACCGTGATCTTCATGATAGAGTCTCTTATGTTGTCACTTTCATATACTAGTGGGAATTTTTCATTATAGAACTTGGCTTGTATATTCCAATGATCGGCTTCCTCAAATTGCCCTAGGTCTTCGTGAGCAAACAAGTTGGATGCACACCCACTTAGTTTCTTTTGTTGAGCTTTCATACACTTATAGCTCTAGTGCATCCGTTGCATGGCAATCCCTACTCACTCACATTGATATCTATTGATGGGCATCTCCATAGCCCATTGATATGCCTAGTTGATGTGAGACTATCTTCCCCTTTTTTGTCTTCTACACAACCACCATTCTATTCCACCTATAGTGCTATGTCCATGGCTCACGCTCATATATTGCGTGAAAGTTGAAAAAGTTTGAGAATACTAAAGTATGAAACAATTGCTTGGCTGAAACCGAGGTTGTGCATGATTGGAGCATTTTATGTGACGAAGATGGAGCATAGCCAAACTATATGATTTTGTAGGGATGAGCTTTCTTTGGCTATGTTATTTTGAGAAGACATAATTGCTTGGTTAGTATGCTTGAAGTATTATTATTTTTATGTCAATATTAAACTTTCGTCTTGAATCTTTCGGATATGAACATTCATGCCACAATAAAGGAAATTACATTGAAAAATATGTTAGGTAGCATTCCACGTCAAAAATTCCGTTTTTATCATTTACCTACTTGAGGACGAGCAGGAATTAAGCTTGGGGATGCTTGATACGTCTCCAACTTATCTACAATTTTTTATTGTTCCATGCTATTATATTATCCATCTTAGATGTTTTATATGCATTTATATGCTATTTTATATGATTTTTGGGACTAACCTATTAACCTAGAGCCCAGTGCCAGTTTCTGTTTTTTCCTTGTTTTTGAGTTTTACAGAAAAGGAATACCAAACGGAGTCCAATTGACGTGCCAAATTTTGACGATTTTTTATGGACCAAAAGAAGCCCCCGGAGTAAAAGAGTTGGGCCAGAAGAGTCCCGAGCCATCCACGAGGGTGGAGGGCGCGCCCTACCCCTTGGGCGCGCCCCCCTATCTCGTGGACGACTCGGAGACCCCCCCTAACGTGAGACCGACGCCAAAAATTCCTATAAATACAGAAACCCCTAGAAAATAACCTAGATCGGGAGTTCCGCCGCCGCAAGCCTCTGTAACCACCAAAAACCAATCGGGACCCTATTCCGGCACCCTGCCGGAGGGGGGATCCATCACCAGTGGCCATCTTCATCATCCCGGCGCTCTCCATGATGAGGAGGGAGTAGTTCACCCTCGGGGCTAAGGGTATGTGAAAGGATCGATATAGTTGACTAGAGGGGGAGGGTGAATAGGCAACTAACAATTTTAGCTTTTCTTTACCAATTTAAACTTTGCAACAAAGTAGGTTGTCTAGATATGCAACTAGGTGAGCAACCTATATAATGCAACAACAACAAGCACACAAGCAAGCAAGAGATATAACACAAATAAGCTTGCACAAGTAAAGGCACGAGATAACCAAGAGTGGAGCCGGTGAAGACGAGGATGTGTTACCGAAGTTCCTTTCTTTTGAGGGGAAGTACGTCTCCATTGGAGCGGTGTGGAGGCACAATGCTCCCCAAGAAGCCACTAGGGCCACCATATTCTCCTCACGCCCTCACACAATGTGAGATGCCGTGATTCCACTATTGGTGCCCTTGAAGGCGGCGACCGAACCTTTACAAACAAGGTTGGGGCAATCTCCACAACTTAATTGGAGGCTCCCAGCGATACCACGGAGCTTCACCACAATGGAATTTGGCTCTGAGGTGACCTCAACCGTCTAGGGTGCTCAAACACCCAAGAGTAACAAGATCCACAAGGGATTAGTGGGGGGAATCAAATTTCTCTTGGTGGAAGTGTAGATCTGGGCCTCCTCAACCAATCCCTAAAGAATCAACAAGTTTAATTGGCTAGGGGAGAGATCGGGCGAAAATGAGCTTCAGAGCAACAATGGAGCTTGGGGGGGGAAAGAGGTGAGTCCACTTGGAGAAGAAGACCTCCTTTTATAGGGGGAGAACCATCCAACCGTTACCCCCGCTCAGCCCCGCACAGAGCGGTACTACCGCTGGGCTCAGCGGTACTACAGCTGTGGACAGCGGTACTACCACTCCCCCTCGCAGTACTGCCGCGCAGACTGAGGAAAGCCAGAGGCGGAGCAGGTTCTGGACCCAGGGCGGTAGTACAGCGGTGGTCAGGGTGGCACTACCGCTCACGAGCGGCACTACCGCTGCCAGTGCCGCAAAACCCGACACGACGAGCGACACCCTCGAGTCGAGGCGGTAGGAGCGCGGAACAACAGCGGTACTACGGCTCAGAGTTCCAGGCGGTACTACCACTGAGGAGCGGTACTACCGCTTGTAGCTCTTGAGCGGTACTACTGCTGTGGTACGCGGTACTACCGCTGGGACCGGATTTCAAATAGAAGGCAACGAGGGACCCTCCAATGAAGCCGGTGATAATCCACAAGTATAGGGGATCAATTGTAGCCTCTTTCGATAAGTAAGAGTGTCAAACCCAACGAGGAGCTAAAGGTAGAACAAATATTCCCTCAAGTTCTATCGACCATCGATACAACTCTACGCACGCTTAACGTTCGCTTTACCTAGAACAAGTATGAAACTAGAAGTACTTTGTAGGTGTTGTTGGATAAGTTTGCAAGATAATAAAGAGCGCGTAAATAAAAAGTAGGGGCTGTTTAGATAAAGAAGCAATAAAGTTAGTATAGCGAGTGTGGAAAAGTGGTGGTAGGAGTTGCGAAATTGTCCCTAAGAAATTGACTACTTTACTAGACCGATAGCAAGTTTTATGTGGGAGAGGCCACTGCTAGCATGTCATCCCTGACTTGGAATTCTATGCACTTATGATTGGAACTATTAGCAAGCATCTGCAACTACTAACGTTCATTAAGGTAAAACCCAACCATAGCATTAAGATATATTGGTCCCCTTCAATCCCGTATGAATCAATTTCTATGCTAGGCTGAAGCTTCTGTCACTCTTGCCCTCCAATACATAGTCCTATCAACATACAACTAACCCTATGGTGTGATCCACGCGCGCGCTCATATGATGGGCACCAAAGGACAACAACATAACCACAAGAAAATTAAATCAATCATAGCAATTCATCAATTACCGATAGGACAATGAAAATCTACTCAGACATCATAGGATGGCAACACATCATTGGATAATAATATGAAGCATAAAGCACCATGTTCAAGTAGAGGGTACAGCGGGTTGAGGGAGAGTGGACCGCTGTAGATAGATGGGGGAAGGTGATGGAGATGTTGGTGAAGATGATGGAGGTGTTGGTGTAGATCGTTGTGATGATGATGGCCCCGGCGGCGTTCTGGCGCCACCGGAAGCGAGGGGGAGAGAGCCCCCCTCCTTCTTCTTCTTCCTTGACCTTCTCCCTAGATGGGAGAAGGGTTTCCCCTCTGGTCCATGGTCTCCATGGTGTGGGAGGGGCGAGAGCCCCTCCGAGATTGGATATGTCTCTCTGTCTCTCTCTGTTTCTGCGTTCTGGATTCTGCCCTTTCACCATTTCTTTTATAACCGGAGATCCGTAACTTCAATTGGATTGAAATTTGAACACGATTTTTATCTGGATATTAGCTTTCTTGCGGCAAAAGAAGGGCTCCAACCGCCTTACGAGGTGTCCACGAGGGTCAAGGGCGTGCCCCCCTGCCTCGTGGCCCCCTCGGGCATCGTCTCGCGATGATTCCACTTCCCAAAATTCATAAATATTCCAAAAAAAATCTCCGTCAGTTTTTATCCCGTTTGGACTCCGTTTGATATGGATTTTCTGCGAAACAAAAAAGATGCAACAAACAGGAACTGACACTGGGCACTGGATCAATATGTTAGTCCCAAAAATAGTATAAAAAGTTGCCAAAGTATGTGAAAGTTGTATAATGTTGGCATGGAACAATCAAAAATTATAGATACGATGGAGACGTATCAGCATCCCCAAGCTTAATTCCTGCTCGTCCTCGAGTAGGTAAATGATAAAAAAAGATAATTTTTGATGTGGAATGCTACCTATCATAATCTTGATCATGTAATCTAATCATGGCATGAATGTTAAGACACGAGTGATTCAAAGCAATAGTCTAACATTTGACATTAATACAATAATACTTGAAGCATACTAACCAAGCAATTATGTCTTATCAAAATAACATAGCCAAAGAAAGCTCATCCCTACAAAATCATATAGTTTGGCCATGCTTCATTTTTTTCACACAAAATGCTCCCATCATGCACAACCCCGATGACAAGCCGAGCAATTGGTTCATACTTTTTAACGCGCTTCAGCCTTTTCAACCCTCACGCAATACATGAGCGCAAGCCATGGATATAGCACTATGGGTGAAATAGAATATGATGATGGAGGTTTGTGTGAGAAGACAAAAAAGGAGAAAATCTCACATCGACTCGGCTAATCAACGGGCTATGGAGATGCCCATCAATTGATGTCAATGTGAGGAGTAGGGATTGCCATGCAACGGATGCACTAAGAGCTATAAGTGTATGAAAGCTCAAACTAGAAACTAAGTGGGTGTGCATCCAACTTGCTTGCTCATGAAGACCTAGGGCATTTTGAGGAAGCCCATCATTGGAATATACAAGCCAAGTTCTATAATGAAAAATTCCCACTAGTATATGAAAGTGACAACATAGGAGACTCTCTATCATGAAGATCACGGTGCTACTTTGAAGCACAAGTGTGGAAAAAGGATAGTAACATTGTCCCTTCTCTCTTTTTCTCTCATTTTTTGGTGGGCTTCTTTGGCCTCTTTTTTTATTTGGGATTCTTTAGCCTCTTTTATTTTGATAACCTCACATGGGACAATGTTCTAATAATGATGATCATCACACTTTTATTTACTTACAACTCAATATTACAACTCGATGTCTAGAACAAAGTATGACTCTATATGAATGCCTCCGGCAGTGTACCGGGATGTGCAATGATCTAGCGTAGCAATGACATCAAAAACGGACAAGCCATGAAAACATCATGCTAGCTATCTTACGATCATGCAAAGCAATATGACAATAAATGCTCAAGTCATGTATATGATGATGATGATGGAAGTTGCATGGCAATATATCTCGGAATGGCTATGGAAATGCCATGATAGGTAGGTATGGTGGCTGTTTTGAGGAAGATATAAGGAGGCTTATGTGTGATAGAGCGTATCGTATCACGGGGTTTGGATGCACAGGTGAAGTTTGCACCAACTCTCAAAGTGAGAAAGGGCAATGCACGGTACCGAAGAGGCTAGCAATGATGGAAGGGTGAGAGTGCGTATAATCCATGGACTCACATTAGTCATAAAGAACTCATATACTTGTTGCAGAAGTTTATTAGCCCTCGAAGCAAAGTACTACTACGCATGCCCCTAGTGGGATAGATTGGTAGGAAAAGACCATCGCTCGTCCCCGACCGCTGCTCATAAGGAAAGCACTCAAAGAACACCCCATGCTTCAAATTTGTCACACAACGTTTACCATACGTGCATGCTACGGGACTTGCAAACCTCAACACAAGTATTTCTCAATTTCACAATTACTCAACTAGCACGACTCTAATATCACCACCTTTATATCGCAAAACTATTGCAAGGAATCAAACATATCATATTCAGTGATCTACAAGTTTTATGTAGGATTTTATGACTAACCATGTGAATGACCAGTTCCTGTCATCTCTCTAAATAGATATAAGTGAAGCAAGAGAGTTTAATTATTTATACAAAAGATATGCCCACGCTCTAACAAATATAAGTGAAGCAAAAGAGCATTCTACAAATGGCGGTTTTCTATGTGAAGAGAAACATGCAATCCCAACTTCAAATGATATAAGTGAAGCACATGAAGCATTCTATAAAGCCATACTCAAAAGATGTAAGTGAAGTGCAAAGAGCATCCTATAAATCAATCATGGACTATCTCATACCAGCATGGTGCATAAAAGAAAAGTGAAAACTAGATGCAAAAGACGCTCCAAGATTTGCACATATCGCATGAACGAAACGAATCCGAAAACATACCGATACTTGTTGAAGAAAGATGGGATGCCTTCCGAGGCATCCCCAAGCTTAGACGCTTGAGTCTCCTTGAATATTTACTTGGGGTGCCTTGGGCATCCCCAAGCTTGAGCTCTTGCCTCTCCTCCTTATCCTCATATCGAGGCATCCTCGATCTTTGAACACTTCATCCACACAAAACTCAACAGAAAACTCGGTAAGATCCGTTAGTATAATAAAGCAAATCACTACTCTAAGTACTGTTTCAAACCAATACATATTTCGTTTTTGCATTATAGCTACTTTAATATAACTTTTCCATGGCTTAATCCACTGATAGGAATCGATAGTTTCATCAAAACAAGCAAACTATGCATCAAAAATAGAATCTGTCTTAAACAGGATAGTCTGTAGTAATATGAACATTCACCATACTTCTGGTACTCCAAACATTCTACCAAAATTAGTAAAAATAAATAATTTTTATATAAAGGCAGTGCAAAAAGTTTCAGAACCGTTTGACGTTCCAGTAAAAAATGTAAAATCGCGCACTACAGCCAAAGTTTCTGTCCTGCACCGCACAAACCAACAAGCAATATAAACATCCTAAAGGCAAATCTTGGCACATTATTTTTATAATACAATGGACTTGTACAAGGGGATAATCATTTTTCTTGAAAAGTTTATGTAATCAAGATTCACAAAGTTCCCATGAGCATGAACAAAGTTCAAGGAGCTCCCCCACTTCAACAATGCTTGTCTCTCTCACTTCCACTTTCCTTTTTGAAAAAGTTTTGGGTTCCCCTCTTTATTTTTTGTTTTTAAACTATATGAAAGCACTCAGCAGAAATAAATGACTCTCTAAAACTTCCGGGTTGTCTCCCTGGCAGCGCTTTCTTTAAAGCCATTAAGCTAGGCATATAGTGCTCAAGTAATGGATCCACCCGGATCCCAAGGTATATCAAAGCCAATTTGAATCAACAATGATTTAGAATTCAGTAGTGAGCACAAAGCAACATATATCAAGTAATGATGAAGTCTAACTCTCTTCCTATGCATCCGCATGTCATAAAAGAACAATTCATGCACACCTAGTAAAGGCCAATGCATAGTATAAGCAGTTTCTTGCAATTTTATCGTGTTGGAAACATAGAGAGGTGGAGATGTAGTTCCTCTCTCATAATAATTGCAAGTAGGAGCAGCAAGCACATGCATATTATACTCATCAAAATCATCATGTGTAGTAGTAAAAGGCAACCCATCAATATAATCCTTAATAAGCACAAACTTCTCCGACATAGTGTAGTTTGGAGAATTCAAAAAGATAATAGGACTATCATGTGTGGGTGCAATAGCAACAATTTCATGTTTAACATAACGAAATATAGCAAATTCATCTCCATAAGCATAATTAATATTGGCATCTTGGCCACAAGCATAGCAAGCATCATCAAATAGGGATATTTCAAAAGAATCAATGGGGTCATAACAACATCATAGCATTCATCCTTCGGTAAGCACGAAGGGAAATTAAACAATGTATGAGTTGAAGAGTTACTCTCATTAGAAGGTGGGAACGGGTGATCAATCCGCTCTTCCTCCTTTTGTTCTTCGCTCTCCTCCTCATCTTTTTCATCCAATGAGCTCATAGTTTCACCAATTTCTTCTTCCATAGACTCCTGCAAAATATTAGTCTCTTCTTGGACAGCGGAGGAGTCCTCAATATATGGTTTAACATAGGCATTAGAAGCATAATTATCATAACAATATTTAAGTATGGCAAAATTTTCAGATTTGTAAAGAGTAGCATCATACTTTCCAATCAAAGAAGCAATTTCATAAGCACCCTTAAAAGCAACAAATTCTTCAATTTGTTGAACATCATAGTAATTATAAACACCCTTAGCATACGAAGATACGATTCCATTATCACTAAACTCACATTGGTAGGGAAGGTGTTTCTTAGGGTCTTCAGAACAACAAGTAAAATCATATATTTCACATAAATTCCAAGCATAGCATTGCAAATGATGAATTTGATCTAGTAAAAGTTTCCCTTTTTGAGATAAGCGATGTCGCACATAACAAGCATGCTCATCTAAAGATTTGCCCTCAACTAAGCTAGTTGGGGTTTCAGCACGAGCACAAAGGGATCGAAGATGATCCAAGTAAGAAGCTTCAGGAGTGTGATAGATTTTGAGTGGTTCTTCAACCATTGGTTCAGTAGGTACAACTATTTTTTTTGGTATTTTGCATTTCCTACCCATAACTAAAGATAGAAAACAACTAAGAACAGCAACTAAAAATTACTTAGTGATAAAGCAAACAAGCACACACGAGAATATTCACCCCATGCTATTGCTCCCCGGCAACGGCGCCAGAAAAAGGTCTTGATAACCCACTAGTATAGGGGATCAATTGTAGCCTCTTTCGGTAAGTAAGAGTGTTGAACCCAACGAGGAGCTAAAGGTAGAACAAATATTCCCTCAAGTTCTATCGACCACCGATACAACTCTACAAACGCTTAACGTTCGCTTTACCTAGAACAAGTATGAAACTAGAAGTACTTTGTAGGTGTTGTTGGATAAGTTTGCAAGATAATAAAGAGCGCGTAAATAAAAAGTAGGGGCTGTTTAGATAAAGAAGCAATAAAGTTAGTATAGCGAGTGTGGAAAAGTGGTGGTAGGAGTTGCGAAATTGTCCCTAAGCAATTGACTACTTTACTAGACCGATAGCAAGTTTTATGTGGGAGAGGCCACTGCTAGCATGTCATTCCTGACTTGGAATTCTATGCACTTATGATTGGAACCATTAGCAAGCATCCGCAACTACTAACGTTCATTAAGGTAAAACCCAACCATAGCATTAAGATATATTGGTTCTCCTTCAATCCCGTATGCATCAATTTCTATGCTAGGTTGAAGCTTCTGTCACTCTTGCCCTCCAATACATAGTCCTATCAACATACAACTAACCCTATGGTGTGATCCACGCGCGCGCTCATATGATGGGCACCAAAGGACAGCAACATAACCACAAGCAAATTAAACCAATCATAGCAATTCATCAATTACCGATAGGACAACGAAAATCTACTCAGACATCATAGGATGGCAACACATCATTGGATAATAATATGAAGCATAAAGCACCATGTTCAAGTAGAGGGTACAGCGGGTTGAGGGAGAGTGGACCGCTGTAGATAGATGGGGGAAGGTGATGGAGATGTTGGTTAAGATGATGGAGGTGTTGGTGTAGATTGCGGTGATGATGATGGCCCCGGCGGCGTTCCGGCGCCACCGAAAGCGAGGGGGAGAGAGCCCCCCTCCTTCTTCTTCTTCCTTGACCTTCTCCCTAGATGGGAGAAGGGTTTCCCCTCTGGTCCATGGTATCCATGGTGTGGGAGGGGCGAGATCCCCTCCGAGATTGGATCTGTCTCTCTGCCTCTCTCTGTTTCTGTGTTCTGGATTCTGCCCTTTCACCGTTTCTTTTATAACCGGAGATTCGTAACTCCGATTGGATTGAAATTTGAACACGATTTTTATCCGGATATTAGCTTTCTTGCGGCGAAAGAAGGGCTCCAACCGCCTTATGGGGTGTCCACGAGGGTCAGGGGCGCGCCCCCCTGCCTCGTGGCCCCCTCGGGCATCGTCTCGATGATTCCACTTCCCAAAATTCGTAAATATTCCAAAAAAAATATCTGTCAGTTTTTATCCCGTTTGGACTCCGTTTGATATGGATTTTCTGCGAAACAAAAAACATGCAACAAACAGGAACTGGCACTGGGCACTGGATCAATATGTTAGTCCCAAAAATAGTATAAAAAGTTCCCAAAAGTATGTGAAAGTTGTATAATATTGGCATGCAACAATCAAAAATTATAGATACGACGGAGACGTATCAGCGGGAAGACTCTGTGGGTGCAAGGGGATGTGTATGTGATGATTCCACCCTAGCCTACCCAATGCGGATCCCCTCTTGATAGTACGGTGACTCCTACGAGACAAGTCCACCAAAACTAAAACGAAGGAGCTACACCGTCTTCGCTTAAAACTCCAAGGGGAAGGAATCGTCTTATGCCAAAGGATGAATCTCTGAAATACTCAACGCACACGATTAGTCCGTAAAAGCGTTGTCATCAATCACCAAAACTACTTAAAGAGAGACATGCCTTAACAATCTCCCCCTTTTTGGTGGATTGATGACAACACGGGATTTGCACAAAGGTAATACACTAAAGTAAATGAAATCCAAAACTCCAAAATATAGACGGGGCTCCCCCTGAATGAGTGCACCTAATTAGAGGTGCCTTTGGAATGCGAGGCACACACATTAGGATCACCACTCCCCCTATATTTTAGAGTCTGACAGCAAATGCAACAGGAAATGATACATATATATAAAGGAAGCAGTAGAGTAGGAGTGAGTAAATATAACAGGATAAGTAAGCAGCTCACATACTACTAAGGTACTCGATAAACTAGATAATAAACGGATAAGGTAGCATATGTCTCACACCATATGATAGAGTACCAGGTCACACAGGCACAAACCAAACCCAACCAGAGCAAACGACACGAGAAAGAAAAACAAAGCAAGGCAAACAAGTCACACACACACTCGCAACAGACAACGACAAATCCCTAGGCTCTCTCCCCCTTTGGCATCGAGACACCAAAAAGGCAAAGAGCGCTGCTACAGCTCCAGGAGATAGCAAACTGAGGGACTCCATCATCACATCCCAGCGGGATCGTCTGCAGTGCCATCATCAGTAGGAAACTGCTCGGTGTCAGAATCGGTCCACTAGCAATGTTGCTGAACCCAGTCCTCCTCATCAGTGATCTTTCCCTCAGATCCGCTGGCAACAGTTGCACCCAACTGACGCATGAGCTCCTTGTGACGGCTCCTGGCCTTCTTCTCAGAAACATGAGCCAAATACTGTCCATGAGACTCCATGCAGAATAGTTTCTTCATCTTGCGCTTGATCTTCTTTGCCCATGAGGGCTCCCCTCCAGAGGGCTCATAATCTGCATCATCGTCAGCATCATCCTCGACATCGGCCTCCATCTCAGCAGCTCCAGACGAAATCCCAGACTTAGGAGCGGGGGTGCTCCAGTTGTCCTTCTTTCTCAGACGCTTGATCTCATGAGAGATTAACTCACCAGTCTCCAGAACAATGTTAGGAAAGACTTGCGCCCAAGCCTTCTCAATGAGCAACATGATGAAGGGACCATAGATCGGGCACTTGCGCTCAGAAATGGTGGAGACTAGTTCAGACCACATTACATGAGAGATATCCAAGGATTCTCCAGTGTTTTCTTCCTTCTCATGCTGGCAGAAAAGAAGCATGTCCACGAGAAAGGAGTGAACCTGATCCAAGTTCCCAATGCGCGGGAAGAGAGTTTCGCGGAAGATGCGATGAAGTATGTCCAGATAGGCAGGCAGCTCAAAGGTTTCCTTCTGAGTCACGGGGTGAATCTTCACAGTACAGTATGGCCAAAGGGATTGCTTGTGAGTGGAAGTAACATTGCGGTGAGGGCGAAAGCCAAGTGGGTTCTCCAGACCTTGATCTTCAACGCCAATCAACTTCATGAAGGCCTTCCACTTGACAGAAAGCAGCTTGCCATTTGTCATCCAAGTCAGAGTCCTTTCCTCGTCTGTTCCAAGATGGACTGTGGCATAAAACTGAGCCACCAACTCTGCATCAAAGTCCTTGTTGAACCGCATGATCCTGAGGATGTTCAGCTGAGAACACGTCTGAAGGGCTTCACCAAAGTAGTCAGGATCCTTCTCCATAAATTCAATGTCGATGGTGCGAACATCAACATAGAGATTCTTCTTGGATTTGATCACATCAAAGTAGATGGCATACTGGAAGCGGTTCCAGAACGGGTGGTTGACCAAAGTGGGCTCTTGATCTTCCGCATAGGGGTTGCGCCGACGCCTTGTCCAGAATTCCTTGGCGTTCATCTCTGTCATAGTCTTGCCCCTGGGCTTCGGCTTGTGTGCAATAGTCTTCTTGTTCTGAGCAGGAGGAGAGCACTTGAGGATGCAGCCGCTGTCTCATAAGTGCGGTAGCGCTTAGAAGTTGAACGCCCAGGGTTAACACAGCGGACATGCTGCTCAAAAGGGCCATCACCTGGAGCCAAACACACGGACACAAGAAGCAACACGAAAGAAAGAGCATAAGCCACCGAGCAAACACCAAGGATCGAAATTAGGTACTAGTATTAGGGAAGTGGATATCCAGCGGTAGTACCGCTGTCGATGAGCGGCAGTACCACTGGAACGGTAGTATCGCTACGGGAGAGCAGTAGTACCGCTCCAGGCGGGGGAACGGCGGTTCCCTACTGCCGTGGACAGATCCGACACTACCGGGATGCCAAATTCAAAAATACTCCTACCAAATATCAATCCAAACAGTCTAGACGCCTTCTCCATCCTACTCAAGCCTTGATTTAGCCAAAAATCGAGAAATGCAACAACTATTGCCCCTAAAGACTAGATCTGGAACCTAGGCACAAAGAGAAGGGGAAAGGGGGCAATACCGGCATCCATGGCAAGAGGACGGGGTGGGGATCGATTCCACCAAAGGAAAAGGAGAGGGACGGCCCGGAGACGGAGAGCCGCCGGAGCCCACCCGCGGCGAGTCGGTGTTGGCGCAAGGAGAAGGACAAGGGGGCAGTTCGAATGGGTGTGGGGGAGAGGAAAACTCCCCCTTGCCCCGACTTAACCCCTTGGCCCCGCCCCGTAGCGGTAGTACCGCTCGGGTGCGCGGTAGTACACCTTATGACTCATAAGCGGCAGTACCGCTTCAAAGCGGTAGTACAGCTTATGACTTACAAGCGGTAGTACCGCGCACTTCCAGCGGCAGTACCGCCCAGCCACGACTCAAAGACTAGACAAAAATGGTGACTTAGCTCAAGACGGAAAACCAACACAACTAGAGAACAAACACAAAGGCAACAAAAACACCAACGAGAGGAAACACAAACACACACCTCTCCAAGAGAGGGCGGTGGCCGAGGCCACCTATGTTTGAGTCAATAGGTATGGCACCGCGAAGATTTTAACCTTGGGCCCATGACCAAAACTCACCTTTGAAGCACAAGTACCATAAAAATGGCTAATGTGAAAGAGTTGATCAATTTATGCATAATGGGGGAGGGAGAGTTCATTGAGAGAACAACACTCCCCCTACGTCCATGCCTACACCTAAACAAGACATCTAGATGAGTATGGTGGGGTGTGCAAGGGTTCAAGTCACATTGCTTTAATCAATGATATTTAGCTCATGCCTTAACTCGCAAAATCTTGCTTCATCCAAGGGCTTCGTGAAGATATCTGCAAGGTTATCATGGGTGTTGACATAGTTGAGTTTGATCTCCCCTCGCCTAATATGATCCCGGATGAAGTGATATCGAATCTCAATATGCTTCGTTCGCCTTGAAGTGTTGCACCGGGTTGAGAGAAATCTTGATGGCACTTTCATTGTCACACCAAAGAGGCACTTTGTCACAAATGACACTGTAATCCTTTAAAGTTTGCCTCATCCATAGAAGTTGTGCACAACAACTACCGGCCACCACATACTCCGCTTCGGTGGACGAGAGAGACACACAACTTTGCTTCTTAGAGGACCAACTTACCAAAGAGCAACCAAGGAATTGGCACCCTCCGGAAGTGGACTTCCTATCCACTTTGTCTCCCGCCCAATCCGAGTCCGAATATCCTGCAAGCTTGAAGTTTGCTCCTCTTGGGTACCATAAGCCAAAGTTTGGGGTATGAGCCAAATATCGAAAGATTCGTTTGACCGCCACAAAGTGGCTTTCCTTAGGTGCGGCTTGAAACCATGCACAAATTCCCACACTCAACATGATATCCGGTCTAGATGAACAAAGGTAAAGCAAGGAGCCAATCATGGAGCGATATACCTTTTGATCCACCGCTTTACCATTGGGATCAATGTCAAGTTGGCATTTGGTGGGCATTGGAGTGGAAGCCGGCTTGACATCACTTAGCTTGAATCTCTTTAGCATGTCTTGAGTGTATTTGGCTTGGTTGATGAAGGTTCCTTCTCTTCTTTGTTTGACTTCGAATCCGAGGAAGAACTTCAACTCTCCCATCGAAGACATCTTGAACTTAGAGGTCATGAGAGCGGCAAATTCCTCATTGAAAGCTTTGTTAGGGGAACCAAAGATAATATCATCAACATATAGTTGGCACACAAACAACTCCCCTTTGACCTTCTTAGTAAAAAGAGTGGGGTCGATTTTCCCAACTTCAAATCCACGATCTTGCAACAACTCGGTAAGGTGGTCATACCACACACGTGGGGCTTGTTTAAGGCCATAGAGTGCCTTATCGAGTTGATACACATGATCGGGGAAGTAGGGATCCTCGAACCCGAGGGGTTGTTTGACATACACCAACTCATTAATAGGACCATTAAGAAAAGCACTCTTCACATCCATTTGTTGCAACTTAAAGTTATGATGAGAAGCATAAGCAATCAACAAACGAATGGATTCAAGGCGAGCAACGGGAGCAAAGGTTTCACCGTAGTCGATACCCTCGACTTGGGAGTAGCCTTGTGCTACCAATCTTGCCTTGTTGCGAACGATGGTCCCATGAGCATCTTGCTTGTTCTTGAATATCCACTTGGTTCCAATGACACTGTGGTTCCACGTTGGCCTTGGCACTGATGACCCACAACTATAGGGGATCTATCGTAGTCCTTTCGATAAGTAAGAGTGTTGAACCCAACGAGGAGTAGAAGGAAATGATAAGCGGTTTTCAGCAAGGTATTCTCTGCAAGCACTGAAATAATAGGTAACAGATAGTTTTGTGATAGGATAATTTGTAACGAGCAACAAGTAGCAAAAGTAAATAAAGTGCAGCAAGGTGGCCCAATCATTTTTGTAGCCAAGGAAAAGCCTGGACAAACTCTTATATAGAAAAAAGCGCTCCCGAGGACACATGGGAACTATCGTCGAGCTAGTTTTCATCACGTTCATATGATTCGCGTTCGGTACTTTGATAATTTGATATGTGGGTGGACCGGTGCTTGGGTGCTGCCCTTAGTTGGACAAGCATCCCACTTATGATTAACCTCTATTGCAAGCATCCGCAACTACAACAAAAGTATTAAGGTAAACCTAACCATAGCATGAAACATATGGATCCAAATCAGCCCCTTACGAAGCAACTCATAAACTAGGGTTTAAGCTTCTGTCACTCTAGCAACCCATCATCTACTTATTACTTCCCAATGCCTTCCTCTAGGCCCAAATAATGGTGAAGTGTTATGTAGTCGACGTTCTCATAACACCACTAGAGGATAGACAACATACATCTCATCAAAATATCGAACGAATACCAAATTCACATGACTACTAATAGCAAGACTTCTCCCATGTCCTAAGGAACAAACGTAACTACTCACAAAGCATATTCATGTTCATAATCAGAGGGGTATTAATATGCATATAGGATCTGAACATATGATCTTCCACCAAATAAACCAACTAGTATCAACTACAAGGAGTAATCAACACTATTAGCAACCTACAGGTACCAATCCCGGACTTAGAGACAAGAATTGGATACAAGAGATGAACTAGGGTTTTGAGAGGAGATGGTGCTGATGAAGATGTTGATGGAGATTGCCCTCTCTCGATCAGAGGAGCGTTGGTGATGATTTCCCCCTCCCGGAGGGAAGTGTCCCCGGCAAAACAGCTCTGCCGGAGCCCTAGATTGGTTCCGCCAAGGTTCCGCCTCGTGGCGGCGGAGTCTCGTCCCAAAAGGTTGCTTATGATTTTTCTTCGGACGAAAGACTTCATATAGCAGAAGATGGCCACCGGAGGGCCAACAGGGGGCCCATGAGGCAGGGGGCGCGCCCGGGGGGTAGGGCGCGCCCCCACCCTCGTGGCCAGGTGGGGCCCCCTCTGACATACTTCTTCCGCTCAATATTTTTTATTATTTCCAAAAATAACTTTCGTGGAGTTTCAGGACTTTTGGATTTGTGCAGAATAGGTCTCCAATATTTGCTCCTTTTCCAGCCCAGAATTCTAGCTGCCGGCATTCTCCCTCCTTATGTAAACCTTGTAAAATAAGAGAGAATAGGCATAAGTACTGTGACATAACGTGTAATAACAGCCCAATGCAATAAATATCGATATAAAAGCATGATGCAAAATGGACGTATCAACTCCCCCAAGCTTAGACCTTGCTTGTCCTCAAGCGAAAGCCGATAACGATAAATATGTCCACATGTTTAGAGGTATCGGTGTCGATAAAATAAAATACGGACATGAGGGCATCATGATTATTCTCTTAACAGCAACATATATGGATATTGTCATATGATTTCTTATGCTCAAGTAATAATCTATTCACAATGCAAAGTATGAATCAGAAACTTTATTGAGAACCAACAAACTATAATCTCGGTCATTGAAGCAATTGCAATTTATCATAACATCAGAAAGAGTCTATGTCAGAACTTTCTAGCAAGTCCACATACTCAACTATCATTTAGTCTTTCATAATTGCTAACACTCACGCAATACTTGTGGTTACGGAGTTTTAATCGGACACCGAGAAAGATAGGGGCTTATAGTTTCGCCTCCCAACCTTTTACCTCAGGGGTAATGTCAACAATAATGGTTCATGCTAACCCACATCCAATTAGATATATCTATCAGGATCTTTCCAACACCCTGTGCTTGCCAAAGGATAAAATATAAAAAAGGGAAGGTGAAGATCACCATGACTCTTGCATAAGGTAAAAGATAATAGTAAAAGATAGGCCCTTCGCAGAGGGAAGCAGAGGTTGCCATGCGCTTTCAAGGTTGGATGCACAAAATCTTAATGTGAAAGAACGTCACTTTATATTGCCCCTTGTGATATGAACCTTTATTATGCAGTCCGTTGCTTTTATTTCTTCCACATCACAAGATCGTATAAAGCTTATTTCCTCCACACCAATCAATCATACATATTTAGAGAGCAATTTTATTGCTTGCACCATGACAACTTACGTGAAGGATCTTACTCAATCCATAGGTAGGTATGGTGGACTCTCATGGCAAAACTGGTTTAAGGGTATTTGGAAACACAAGTAGTATCTCTACTTGGTGCAAATAATTTGGCTAGCATGAGGGGGAAAGGCAAGCTCAACATGTTGGATGATCCATGACAATATACTTTATCTCAGATATAAGAAAACATAACCCATTACGTTGTCTTCCTTGTCCAACATCAACTCTTTAGCATGTCATATTTTAATGAGTGCTCCCAATCATAAAAGATGTCCAAGATAGTATATTTATATGTGAAACCTCTCTTTCCTTATTACTTCCTATTAATTGCAACGATGACCAAAGCTATGTTTGCCAACTCCCAACAATTTTTAATCATCATACTCTTTCTATGTGAAGTCATTACTCTCAATAAGATCAATATGATATTTTTATTCCTTTTTATTCTTTTCTCTTTTCTTTTATTCACTCAAGATCATAGCAAGATAATCAAGCCCTTGACTCAACACTAATCTTTATTATATATAGCTCACGGACTCGATTACAAAGAGAGATCATAAAGCAAAACTCAAAACTAGATCATACCAAAACTTTATTCTACTAGATCAAGATACTACTAAAAGGATCGAACTAAGAAAAACGGTAAAGATAGGAGTGTGATGGTGATACGATACCGGGGCATCTCCCCCAAGCTTGGCAGTTGCCAAGGGGAGTGCCCATACCCATGGGATTATACCTCCTTCTTCGGTGATGGTGTAATATTCTTGGCGATGATGCCCCTCAGGATACGATTCTCCTCCTCGAGCTTATTGACTTGCTGCTTGAGGTCCATTATTTTCTTACGAAGCTTTCCTGTAACGGCTAAGGCTCCTTGCACCCAAGGGTGTTGCATAGCTGCGGGAGAACAAGTGACACTCATCTTCATATTTTTCATAAGAAAGAAATCTAACATTGGAAGGGATAACCGAGTTTGGAATAGCTGATCTCTGTAGTTCCCCCATCGTGAATCCATCTCGGAAGCGAGAAGTGACTTCTTGATCCTCCATGGCATCTATCCTCATCAAATCAGCCTCCATCTCTTCCTCCGTTGCTGGCCCAAAGTGGTCAGCATCGCTCTTTGTCCTTGGTCTCGATGCCGGATGAGACACCCGGCTCTCCCCGACTGACTCTTGAGAAGACATCTTACTCTAATCTGCAGCAGCAACAGCTCGAAACAAGAACAGAGGATATTTGCGTGATACAGGAGTCAAAACCTTCGGGAGGTTATATAATGAATTTTTACCGACCAAAATACGTAACATGCAAGAAAACGGAGTCCGGGGAGCACACGAGGTGCCCACGAGGTAGGGGGCGCGCCCTGGGGGGTAGGGCGCGCCCTCCACCCTCGTGGAGCCCTCGTGTCCTTCCCGGACTACTTCTTATTTTTCTATTTTTCTGAATATTCCAAAACGGAGAAAAATTTCCATTAGAACTGTTTTGGAGTTGGTTTACTTACCGTACCACATACTATTCCTTTTCGGAGTCTGAAACGTTCCGGAAAGTCTCCCTTATGTATTCCTCCGGGGTTACGGTTTCAATAACATTGGTTTCAACATTTATAGGATTACCTGACATATAATGTTTGATTCTTTGACCGTTCACCACCTTTGGGTTTGTGCCTTCGAAGTTGTTGATTTTTATGGCACCGGAATGATAGACCTCCTCGATAACGTAAGGGCCTTCCCATTTAGAGAGAAGTTTTCCTGCAAAAAATCTTAAACGAGAGTTGTATAGCAATACATAATCACCTACATTAAACTCACGCTTTTGTATCCTTTTGTCATGACATCTTTTAACTTTTTCTTTAAACAACTTGGCATTTTCATAAGCTTGGGTTCTCCATTCATCAAGTGAGCTAATATCAAATAACCTCTTCTCACCGGCAAGTTTGAAATCATAATTGAGCTCTTTAATAGCCCAATATGCCTTATGTTCTAGTTCGAGAGGTAAGTGACATGCTTTTCCATAAACCATTTTATACGGAGACATACCCATAGGATTTTTATATGCGGTTCTATAGGCCCATAATGCATCATCGAGTTTCTTGGACCAATTCTTTCTAGATCTATTAACAGTCTTTTGCAAAATCAATTTGAGCTCTCTATTACTCAATTCTACTTGACCACTAGACTGTGGGTGATAAGGAGATGCAATTCTATGATTAACATCATATTTAGCAAGCATTTTACGAAAAGCACCATGAATAAAGTGTGAACCACCATCAGTCATTAAATATCTAGGGACTCCAAACCTCGGAAAAATAACTTCTTTGAGCATTTTAATAGAAGTGTTATGATCAGCACTACTAGTTGGAATAGCTTCTACCCACTTAGTAACGTAATCAACAACAACTAAAATATGTGTATATCCATTAGAGGCAGGAAAAGGTCCCATATAATCAAAGTCCCAAACATCAAATGGTTCAATAACAACTGAATAGTTCATAGGCATTTCTTGACGTCTACTAATATTACCAATTCTTTGACACTCATCACAAGACAGGACAAACTTACGGGCATCCTTGAAGAGAGTAGGCCAATAGAAACCGGATTGCAATACCTTATGTGCAGTTCTGTCTCCAGCATGGTGTCCTCCATATGCCTCGGAGTGACAGTTGCGTAGGATCTGTTCCTGTTCATGCTCAGGTACACAACGTCTAATAACACCATCTACTCCTTCTTTATAAAGATGTGGGTCATCCCAAAAGTAATATCTCAAATCATAGAAGAACTTTTTCTTTTGCTGGTATGTGAAACTAGGTGGTATAAATTTAGCAACAATGTAATTAGCATAGTCAGCATACCATGGAGCAGTACGAGAAGCATTTATGACATTTAATTGCTCCAGGAAAGCTATCATCAATAGGTAGTGTGTCATCAAGAACATTCTCTAACCTAGACAAGTTGTCTGCAACGGGGTTCTCAGCTCCCTTTCTATCAACAATATGCAAATCAAATTCTTGTAGCAGGAGAACCCATCTAATAAGTCTAGGTTTATTATCTTTCTTTTCCATAAGATATTTAATAGCAGCATGATCCGTGTGAATAATTACTTTAGAATCAACAATATAAGGTCTGAACTTATCACAAGCAAATATAACTGCTAAGAATTCCTTTTCAGTAGTAGCATAATTTCTTTGAGCATTGTCTAGAGTTTTACTAGCATATTGAATAACATTTAATTTCTTATCAACTCTTTGCCCTAGAACAGCACCTACAGCATAATCACTAGCATCACACATAATTTCAAAGGGTAAATTCCAATCAGGTGGCTGAACAATAGGTGCAAAGATCAATGCTTTCTTAAGGATTTCAAATGCTTCTACACAATCATCATAAAAAACAAATGGTATATCTTTTTGTAATAAATTAGTCAGAGGCCGAGAGATTTTTGAGAAGTCCTTAATGAACCTCCTATAAAAACCGACGTGACCAAGGAAACTTCTTATACCTTTGATGTCCCTGGGACATGGCATCTTCTCAATAGCATCAACCTTGGCTTTATCAACTTCAATACCTCTTTCAGAAACTTTATGCCCCAAGACAATACCTTCGTTAACCATAAAGTGGCACTTTTCCCAATTCAAGACAAGATTAGTTTCTTCACATCTCTGCAAAACTCGATTAAGGTTGCTCAAGCAATCATCAAAAGAGGATCCATAAACGGAGAAATCGTCCATGAAAACCTCACAAATCTTTTCACAAAAGTCAGAGAATATAGCCATCATGCATCTTTGAAAGGTAGTAGGTGCATTACATAAACTAAAAGGCATACGTCTATAAGAAAAAGTACCAAAAGCGCAAGTAAAAGTAGGCTTTGATCGATCATTGGCTGAGACAGGTATTTGAGAGAAACCAGAATAACCATCTAGAAAGCAAAAATGTGTATGTTTGGATAATCTTTCTAGCATTTGATCGATAAAAGGTAAGGGGTAATGATCTTTTTTAGTAGCCTTATTTAATTTGCGGAAATCAATTACCATCCTATAACCTGTAATAATTCTTTGCGGAATCAATTCATCTTTATCATTAGGAACGACGGTAATACCTCCTTTCTTAGGAACGCAATAGACAAGACTTACCCACTGACTATTAGCAATGGGATAAATTATACCTGCCTCAAGGAGCTTTAGTATTTCCTTTCTTACCACTTCCTTCATCTTAGGATTCAGCCATCGTTGATGATCACGAACTGGTTTGGCATCTTCCTCCAAATTTATTTTATGTTGACATAGGGTGGGACTAATGCCCTTAAGATCATCAAGAGTATATACAATAGCAGCACGGTGCTTCCTCAGAGTTTTCAATAATCTCTCTTCTTCATGCTCTGAAAGGTTAGCACTAATAATAACAGGATATATCTTTTTCTCATCAAGATAAGCATATTTAAGATTATCAGGCAACGGTTTAAGCTCAAACACGGGATCACCCTTGGGTGGAGGAGGATCCCCTAGGATTTCAACAGGCAAATTGTGTTTCAAGATAGGTTCCTTTTTAAAGAATACTTCATCTATTTCCCTTCTTTCATTCTTAAACATATCATTTTCATGGTCTAGCAAATATTGTTCTAAAGGATCACTAGGAGGTACGGCAATAGAAGCAAGACCAATAATTTCATCCTTACTAAGCAATTCTCCTTCACGGTGTTGTCTACTAAATTTAGAGAAATTAAACTCATGAGACATATCACCCAAGCCTATAGTAACAACATCCTTTTCGCAGTCTATCCTAGCATTGACGGTGTTCAAGAAGGGTCTACCAAATATAATGGGACAAAAGCTACCTTGTGGGGAACCAAGAACAAGAAAATCAGCAGGATATTTAGTTTTCCCACTCAAGACTTCAACATCTCTTACAATTACCATTGGTGAAATAGTATCTCTATTGGCAAGTTTAATTGTGACATCAATATCTTCTATCTCAGCAGATGCAATATCATGCATAATTTCTTTGTATAAGTCATAAGGTATTGCACTAACACTAGCACCCATATCTGTCAGGACCGGTTTTTCAATAAAACATTTATTGAGAAACCGACCCTTATATTGGGCCAGTATAGAAGAATCCTTCTTACTGGTGGACAAATCCTTGATACAGAAATCGAGAAGTACTAAATATTATACAAGGTTGAGCTGAGGTTGCTCAACAATTTATTACAAGCACGCCGATATAATACATAAGGGCGGATATGACACAAGGAGTATGGTGGCATAACTACTGACTCGTAATAAAAGTGGTGGTGGATATGTCACAGTGAAGTGGGTGACATGACTCCTAAATCTTACAACTCATCAAGCGTCGGAGTGAGGCTCGATGGCTTTTATTCTGGGTAGCGGAAGCGTATATAATACATGTGACCAATTCCAGGATCACATGGGACTGACTGGGACTCCTCTAGGCGTCGGACTCGCTATCGAACTCTTCATCCATAAGATCGCCTTCGTCAACATCTGGCCAAATCAACAAGCCAGGTGAGTACTTTGAATGTACTCGCAAGACAGTTTGGACATAAGATATAACAAATGCAAACATGATGCACATGAGCAGATTAGTAATGCGCACTCAGATAATAAATTGCACTGCATGATAAATAAAAAGGAAGTTAGGCGGTAGTCCTCCCGAAATCCCAATAAAATAGCTGAAGACCGATCGGGTGTCTGAAGCGACGCCTCGAAAGGTAAAAATAAATTAACAATGCCGCAGTCGGGCGTCAGAGCGACACCACATAAAGGGCTCATATTGAAATATAAATGACAGTGCGTGCCACAGTCGGACGTCTAAGCGACATCACATAAAGGGCTTATATCAAAGTAAATAACAAGAGTGCCACAGTCAGACGTCTGAGCGACATCACATAAAGGGCTTATATCGAAAGTAAATAACAAGAGTGCCACAGTCGGACGTCTGAGCGACATCACATAAAGGGCTTATATCAAAAGTAAATAACAAGAGTGCCACAGTCGGACGTCTGAGCGACATCACATAAAGGGCTTATATCAAAAGTAAATAACAAGAGTGCCACAGTCGGACGTCTGAGCGACATCACATAAAGGGCTTATATCAAAAGTAAATAACAAGAGTGCCATAGTCGGACGTCTGAGCGACATCACATAAAGGGCTTATATCAAAAGTAAATAACAAGAGTGCCACAGTCGGACGTTTGAGCGACATCACATAAAGGGCTTATATTGAATTCAAGTAGCTCATGAATTTAAATCATCTCAAGGAAACACTCATGTACGTAATAATAAACTGGTTAGTCCATCCGCAGGAATAACATTCAGCCAGGTTTACCATTCATGTTTATTCACCGGGGATTTTCACTGAGACTGACACAGAGACTGACGCTGAGACGGATACTGATACTGATATGGATATGTTGACCAAGATCCTTGACCATGGACACGGTTACTCGGATGGGTTTTGACTCTGCAGAGTTTGTACTCTTTAACCACAACCAACGGATTTCAGTAGTCACAAAGGACTAGTTCCGTTTACGGTATTTTAGGAGAAACACATCTAACCAGTACACACCCATTCCACATTCCACTGCCAGGAATCACCCTAGGCAACGTTCAAGAAAAACTTTAAGACGGGGAGGCCACAACCTCGAGTAGCATGGGATCAAATTTATATCGCGCGCTCTAAGGGGTGCCCCCCTCTCGGTCCCAACCGGAAATACCCATGCCCCTTGACCGGATGACGGGCTTTAATCCAGGGCCATGGAACCCTCATCACGGCCCCTCTATTTGGTGTGTACGAGGAAAGAGGTTTGCAACTTACTAAACCGTATTCTTTGCA
This sequence comes from Triticum aestivum, assembly GCF_018294505.1. NCBI lineage: Eukaryota > Viridiplantae > Streptophyta > Magnoliopsida > Poales > Poaceae > Triticum > Triticum aestivum. The sequence goes on from NC_057796.1 coordinate 194,611,835, forward strand.
GAAAACATGTGGCAGCACGAAAAGGGGACAGACGATAACGTGGCTTGACCCACGTTAACACTAGAGTTTAACGGTTGACATAAGACTGGCATGCTTCAACAATACCATCTTACCACCTTCCATGTCACCACATGATCATGTTATCTCCCATCAAATGATCACATCAAGTTTCGAAGCATACTGGTAGTTGCCTTGCATGCAATATAACACTCACTGATGTTCATATAAACATGCCATGAACTAACTATTCAAGCAAACATGCAAAACACTCATCATATCAAAGGTTCAAACATGCTTGCCTAGTTCGGAGTAGTCGGAGTCTAGCTCGGCGAAGTTCGTGGTTCCGTCACCTCCTCCGGTATCTACGGTATAAAGAAATCGCATACTAACGTAAATACCGAATGTGCATAAAAGTTGTTCCAAATATTTTTCAATTAAATATGATAAAAAACTAGACAGAAAAATAAAGATGACAGAAAAAGAATCAACTCAAAATCATCTTTTGTTTAAAAGTTATAAAGGTTTTAGTCCAGGGACTAATCTGTGATGAAACAGAAAGTTTCCAGGGGCTAGTTTATAAAAACAGAAGGCGTACTTTGCCCGAAGGCGCTTTCAGAAAACGGTTCGAATCAGAGAGAGAGGCTGACGAGGGGGTCCCACCCGTCAGGTTTAAAAATCAAAACAGAGCCCCCGACGCCCGAGGGCCGCGGTGGTCGCCGGCGGCGATCCACGGCGAGGTAGGGGGAGTGGATGGTACCTACGGACTCACGGTGCTCTCCCGCGTCTGTGGGTGGTGGAGTTGGTCGTCGGCGAGCACCACGTCGACGGCGGCCTCCACTCCGGCGGACGGTGGTTCGGGCGGTGGTGGATCTCGCCGGGGAGGGCTGCAGATGTCAAATTGAGGCTCGGGTTAGAGGAGTGGGTGTACTAGGAGGCGACTGGCACGGTTAGGGAGGCGGGGGTGGTCTCACCAGAGGGAATCGTGCCGGAGCCCGAAGCGGATCGGGGCGGCCGGAGTCGGGGAAGAAGGCCTCCCCGAGGTCTCCCTAGTGGCTAGGCGTGGCTCTGGTGAGATGTAGGAGTGGTGCTGGGTCGAAGGCGAGCTCGAGGCTCCTTTTTATAGCCGGTCCGAGGCGGTTGCCATGAACGGGATAACTCCGGCGATGATTACGGCGAGGCAGTGGTCGAATGGGGGTTTAGGGGTCGGGGCAGCTGCGGATTGGATCACTGGCTTCATCCCGTAGCTAAACTTGGCCAGACTTGGGCGATACTCCAAGTCTTCGACGGAACGGCCTCACGGGCCCGTCGGCGGCAGGGAGCGTGCTCTGCGCCTCTTAGGCCACGGCGACTATGCTGCAGCACGCACGGGGAAGAAGACGGCCACGCGTAGGCTTCTGGTGGTGTGGGCGGTGCTGGACGGCGCTGTCCCTCGCTGCGCCTCTCTGGCAGCCGCAGCAAGTGCTGCTGCCGCCGCTCACGGGGGCGATGCACCTCTGCCAGCTCACCACTGACGCTCGCAACCGTCCATGCGACCGTGCGGTGCAGTGGATAAGAAGGAGGAGCAGGGAGCAACGAGCCAACGAGAGTACTGGCGAGATTGACGCTGTCGACTGACGAAAAGGACTGAACTGAAACACTGAACTTTGAATTTTCTGAATTTTGACAGAAACAGTGCACTCCAGCTGTTCGACGAAATGTTTCAAGCACGTGGAAATTTTTTCTGGAGTTGATCTTTGGTGGAGAGGTCTCTTGATGCATCTGGAGGCCGCATGATTTTTCTCAGAATTTTTGGGGAAGAAAGATAATGAATTTCACCAAAAATGGCAAATCTGGTCCAAACTTGCAGCAAGCAGAATTTGAAAATTTTGAACTGTGGACCAGTGGATCTTGATGGATCTAGGTTGAGGGTACTAAGGACTAGTCAGAGGAGTTTGTTTGGAATCAAAACTCAAAAGGGATCTGGTGGTTCCTTTGTAAATCACCAAGGTTCAAAATAAATGACAGAAATTTTTTGAGGATAAAATAAATAGAGTAAAAATCAAAAATGGGTTGAACTTGCTGGGATTGGATATTTGGCTTGACCCAAAGTGGAGGGAGGGGTTTTGGAAGAAAATTTTCAACCTAGGTCATGGCAAGAATATATTTTTTGAATGAGGAAGAATCAATTCATAAGTCATATGGTTATTTCTAAAAGAAAGGATTTCACAAACTTTCCCAAAGAAAATATTTGTGTTGAGTCAACACTAAATTAAAAGCCCTCAAGACCAAAGTAAATGTTGAGAAAAACACATAAAATACTTGCCTTAAAGGTTTTGAGAAGGAGAGGTTTAAAAAAAAATTAAATAACCTCCTTCCCATAAAAAGGAAGTTAATAAAACCAAATAAATTTTTTGGGGTGTTACAATATCACACAAGCCATGATAACAATGATCTCCTATTTTAACAGAAATAACAGGCATGCCTACCACAGGTCTATGTTTATCTTTAGCACAAGGTTTGGCAATTCTAGCAGTTTACCGCAGAAATAAATAACATGCCCATCAATATTATCAGCTAAGAGATCTTTAACAATAGCAACATTAGGTTCAACTTTAACTTGCTCAGGAGGTGTATAAGTTCTAATATTGCTTTTACAAACCACATTTGAAGCTTTAGCATGATCCTTTATCCTAACAGGGAAAGGTGGTTTCTCAACATAAGAAGTAGGAACAATAGGATCATTATAAGTGATAGTCTTTTCTTCAACTTTAATAGGTGCAGCTACTTTTACTTCTATGGGAGGATGATATTTAAATCACTTCTCCTTAGGGAGATCAACATAAGCAGCAAAAGATTCACAGAAAGAGGCTACTATCTCAGAGTCAAGTCCATCTTTAGTGCTAAACTTACAGAAAACATCGGTATCCATAAAAGATTTAATACAATCAAACTTAGGTTTCATACCTGACTCCTTACCTTCGTCGAGGTCCCAATCTTCAGAGTTGCGTTTAATTCTATCCAATAAATCCGATTTGAATTCAATAGTCTTCATCATAAAAGAGCCAGCACAAGAAGTATCGAGCATGGTGCGATTGTTTTCAGAAAGCTGAGCATAAAAACTTTGAATAATTATTTCTCTTGGGAGCTCATGATTGGGGCATGAATATAACATTGATTTAAGCCTCCCCCAAGCTTGAGCGATGCTTTCTCCTTCGCGAGGCCAAAAATTATATATATAATTGCGATCACGATGAACAAGATGCATAGGATAAAATTTCTGATGAAATTCCAATTTTAATCGTTTGTAGTTCCATGATCCCGTATCATCACATAGCCTATACCATGTCGATGCATCTCCCTTAAAAGATAAAGGGAAGACCTTCCTCTTAATAACATCACCGGGTATACCTGCAAGCTTAAATAATCCACAAACTTCATCCACATATATTAGGTGCTCATTAGGATGCTTTGTTCCATCTCTTGCAAAAGGATTAGCTAGCAGTTTTTCTAACATAACCGAAGGAATCTCAAAGTGGACATCTTCATTTTCAGTAGGTTCAGTAGGTTGAGGAGCAACTCTTTGCTCTACTTGTCGGGGTGAAGATACCCCGAACAAGCCCCTCAGAGGATTACTTTCCATAGTAACAAGTGACAGTAAATTTCAGCACACTATATAAATTTTTCATTACCAAATTCCACCTACCAAAGGCGCTTCACTCCCCGGCAACGGCGCCAAAAAAAGAGTCTTGATGACCCACAAGTATAGGGGATCTATCGTAGTCCTTTAGATAAGTAAGAGTGTCGAACCCAACGAGGAGCAGAAGGAAATGATAAGCGGTTTTCAGCAAGGTATTCTCTGCAAGCACTGAAATAATAGGTAACAGATAGTTTTGTGATAGGATAATTTGTAACGAGCAACAAGTAACAAAAGTAAATAAAGTGCAGCAAGGTGGACCAATCCTTTTTGTAGCAAAGGACAAGCCTGGACAAACTCTTATATAGAAACAAAGCGCTCCCGAGGACACATGGGAACTATCGTCGAGCTAGTTTTCATCACGTTCATATGATTCGCGTTCGGTACTTTGATAATTTGACATGTGGGTGGACCGGTGCTTGGGTGCTGCCCTTACTTGGACAAGCATACCACTTATGATTAACCTCTATTGCAAGCATCCGCAACTACAACAAAAGTATTAAGGTAAACCTAATCATAGCATGAAACATATGGATCCAAATCAGCCCCTTACGAAGCAACGCATAAACTAGGGTTTAAGCTTCTGTCACTCTAGCAACCCATCATCTACTTATTACTTCCCAATGCCTTCCTCTAGGCCCAAATAATGGTGAAGTGTTATGTAGTCGACGTTCACATAACACCACTAGAGAATAGACAACATACATCTCATCAAAATATTGAACGAATACCAAATTCACATGACTACTAATAGCAAGACTTCTCCCATGTCCTCAGGAACAAACGTAACTACTCACAAAGCATATTCATGTTCATAATCATAGGGGTATTAATATGCATATAGGATCTGAACATATGATCTTCCACCAAATAAACCAACTAGTATCAACTACAAGGAGTAATCAACACTACTAGCAACCTACAGGTACCAATCCTGGACTTAGAGACAAGAATTGGATACAAGAGATGAACTAGGGTTTTGAGAGGAGATGGTGCTGATGAAGATGTTGATGGAGATTGCCCTCTCCCGATGAGAGGAGCGTTGGTGATGACGATGGCGATGATTTCCCCCTCCCGGAGGGAAGTGTCCCCGGCAGAACAGCTCTGCCGGAGCCCTAGATTGGTTCCGCCAAGGTTCCGCCTCGTGGCGGCGGAGTCTCGCCCCGAAAGGTTGCTTATGATTTTTCTTTGGACGAAAGACTTCATATAGCAGAAGATGGCCACCGGAGGGCCAACAGGGGGCCCACGAGGCAGGGGGCGCGCTGGGGGGGGGGGTAGGGCGCGCCCCCACCCTCGTGGCCAGGTGGGGCCCCCTCTGACGTACTTCTTCCGCTCAATATTTTTTATTATTTCCAAAAATAACTTTCGTGGAGTTTCAGGACTTTTGGAGTTGTGCAGAATAGGTCTCCAATATTTGCTCCTTTTCCAGCCCAGAATTCCAGCTGCCGGCATTCTCCCGCCTTATGTAAACCTTGTAAAATAAGAGAGAATAGGCATAAGTACTGTGACATAACGTGTAATAACAGCCCATAATGCAATAAATATTGATATAAAAGCATGATGCAAAATGGACGTATCAGGCACCAATCTCCACACCTTGTTGTACTCGAAGTTGTTGAGTTCTTCATGCATGGCATTGCGCCAATCCGGATCTTCGAGCGCCTCATAGACCTTTTGGGGTTCAACACAAGAGACAAACGCGTGATGTTCACAATAGTTTGCCAATTGTCTACGAGTGCTTACCCCCTTGTGAATGCTTCCAAGCACATTCTTCATGAGATGACCCTTGGTAGAGAGCTTGGATGCAATCTGGGTGGCACGACGCTCCAATTCCTCCTCAGAGGTGAGTTGAGGAGCGGAAACTTGATCATCTTGAGCGTTGTCTTGAGCTTGTTCTTGATCTTGAGCTTGCTCTTGATCTTGAACTTGCTCGGAGGGGCGAACTTGACCTTGGGCATCACTTGGTGGTTCACCACCATCTTGAGGTTCATCTTGCCCTTGATCTTGTTCATTTGGTTGAGGGCCTTCACTTTGTTCTTCAGAAGCGTGTGGGTCTTGGGTTGGTGATGGTTCCACTTGAGTGGAACATTGTCCTTCTCCTTCGGCCATAAGGGGTTCCTCAATGGGTAGGATATGACCAACACCCATTCTTCTTATGGCTTGGGGAGGAATTCCATCACCTACATCACAAGTACCACTTTGCTCCACTTGGGAGCCGTTATTCTCATCAAACTCCATGTTACACGTCTCCTCAATAAGCCCTGTGGATTTATTGAGGACACGGTAAGCATGAGAGTTTGTAGCATAACCAACAAATATGCCCTCATAAGCTCTAGCCTCAAATTTAGACAACCGAACACCTTTCTTGAGAATGAAGCACTTACACGCGAACACCCGAAAATACTTGAGGTTGGGCTTGTTACCGGTGATATCTCATATGGAGTCTTGTTCAAGACCTTGCGGAGGTAGAGCCGATTGGATGCATGACACGCGGTGTTGATGGCTTCGGCCCAAAAGTTGTATGGAGACTTGAACTCCGCCATCATGGTCCTTGCCGCATCCATCAACGTCCGGTTCTTCCTCTCCACAACACCGTTTTGTTGAGGGGTGTAAGGTGCGGAATATTGATGCTTGATCCCCTCATCACTAAGAAACTCATCCAAGGTGTAGTTCTTGAACTCGGTGCCGTTGTCACTTCTTATTGTCAAGATCTTTGCATTGTGTTGACGTTGGGCTTCATTTGCAAAGTCAATGACAGTTTGTTGGGTCTCGCTCTTCCTCTTGAAGAAATACACCCAAGTGTATCTTGAATAGTCATCCATAATCACCAAGCAATACTTCCTACCCCCAAGACTATCAAAGGATGGAGGCCCAAAGAGATACAAATGAAGGAGCTCCAAAGGCCTCTTCGAGTAAATTATAGTCGTGGGAGGGTGAGCCTTCTCATGTAGCTTTCCTTCGATGCAAGCACTGCAAGCACAATCTTTAGCAAAACTAACATTCGTTAGTCCACGGACATGGTCCCCCTTGAGAAGACTTTGTAAAGATCTCATATTAACATGGGCTAAATGGCGATGCCAAAGCCATCCCACGTCAACTTTAGCCATTAGGCATGTCGCGGTCTTAGTGGGTCGCTCCGAAAAGTTAATCACATAGAGACCATTCTCGACATGCCCAACAAAGGCTACTTTAAGAGTCTTGCTCCACAAGAGGGCCACGGTATCAATATCAAAGAAAGTGGCAAAGCCCATGATTGCAAGTTGACGAACGGAAAGTAAATTGTATGCAAGGGACTCAACAAGCATGACCTTCTCAATCGTGAGATCATGAGAAATGACAACTTTGCCGAGTCCCAATACCTTAGAAGATGAGGCATCACCCCACTCGACACGGTAAGCATGAGAGTTTGTAGCATAACCAACAAATATGCCCTGTTGAGCTCTAGCCTCAAATTTAGACAAACGAACACCTTTCTTGAGAATGAAACACTTACACCCGAACACCCGGAAGTACTTGAGGTTGGGCTTGTTACCAGTGAGTATCTCATATGGAGTCTTGTTCAAGCCCTTGCGGAGGTAGAGCCGATTGGATGCATGACACGCGGTGTTGATGGCTTCGGCCCAAAAGTTGTAAGGAGACTTGAACTCCGCCATCATCGTCCTTGCTGCATCCATCAACGTCCGGTTCTTCCTCTCCGCTACACCATTTTGTTGAGGGGTGTATGGTGCGGAATATTGATGCTTGATCCCCTCATCACTAAGAAACTCATCCAAGGTGTAGTTCTTGAACTCGATGCCATTGTCACTTCTTATTGTCAAGATCTTTGCATTGTGTTGACGTTGGGCTTCATTTGCAAAGTCAATGACGGTTTGTTGGGTCTCCCTCTTCCTCTTGAAGAAATATACCCAAGTGTACCTTGAATAATCATCCATAATCACCAAGCAATACTTTCTACTCCCAATACTATCAAAGGATGGAGGCCCAAAGAGATCCAAGTGAAGGAGCTCCAAAGGCCTCTTCAAGTAAATGATAGTCGTGGGAGGGTGAGCCTTTTCATGTAGCTTTCCTTCGATACAAGCACTGCAAGCATGATCTTTAGCAAAACTAACATTTGTTAGTCCACGGACATGGTCTCCCTTGAGAAGAATTTGCAAAGATCTCATATTGACATGGGCTAACCGGCGATGCCAAAGCCGTCCCACGTCAACTTTAGCCATTAGGCATGTCGCGGTCTTAGTGGGTCGCTCCGAGAAGTTAATCACATAGAGACCGCTCTCGACATGTCCAACAAAGGCTACTTCTTGCTCCACAAGAGGGCCACGGTATCAATATCAAAGAAAGTAGCGAAACCCATGAGTGCAAGTTGATGAACGGAAAGTAAATTGTATGCGAGGGACTCAACAAGCATGACCTCGATCATGAGATCATGAGAAATGACAACCTTGCAAAGTCCCAATACCTTAGAAGACGAGGTATCACCCACTCGACATTGGTGGACATAGATGAGATCTTGTGCACGTCCACCACCAAGTCTTTGCTTACGGTCATATGATTTGTGGCTCCACTATCGAGCAACCATGATCCTCCACCGGAAGCAAACACCTACAAGAGATCAATGCTTGGTTTTAGGTACCCATTTTGTAATGGGTCCTTTGATGTTAGTAACAAGGGTCTTAGGAACCCAAATAGACCACTCAATGTACTCATAAGGAGAACCAACAAATTTAGCATAAACATGTCCATCACTAGCACGGCATAACACATAAGAAGGGTTAAAGTCGCCGGCGTTGTTGGAAGGGGTAGCATTCCCCTTCCTGGCATCCCCACCCTTCCCATTGTTCTTCTTCTTCTCCTTAGAAGCACCCTCTCCCTCCCTCACAAAAGTTTGCTTGAGAGGAGGAGGTCGTTTGGCCTTGTCATTCTTCTTCTTGTTATTGGACTTGGGTGCGAACCCAATTCCTTCCTTGGCCACAACTTCCTTTTGATTGCTCAAAAGGTTGTTGAGGTTATTCTCACCTTGTATGCACGACACAAGGCCTTTCTCAAGTTGTTCCTTCAACTTTGCATTCTCCTCAACAAGATGCACATGCTCACAACAAGGGTTAGTAGCATTTGCATTATTAATTAAAACCATGTGAGGAAAAGTGGCTTTCTCCTTGGTTAGCTTCACTTGGAGTTGATCATGAGACTCCTTGAGGCTAGCATGGACACCTTTCAAGGCCTTGTGGACCTTGTCAAGTATATCAAACTCCTCCTTGAGTCTAGCAAGATCAAACCCAAGTTTGGCTTTCTCGGAATTTAGCACTCGAGAAACAACAAGAGCATGATCAAGATCTTTCTTTAATTTAGCATGATCATCGTTGTATGACTCCTCAAGGGCCAGACGATGACCACGCTCCTCCTCAAGAGCATTAGAGAGATCTGATATCTCATCAGCATAGTCACGACTATGCCCCTCCATCTTAGAGATGGTTTCTTCGTGAGCCTCAATCATGTCATTGGCTTCACCAAGTTGTTCCAAGAGAGCAACAAAGTGCTTCTTGGATTTACCCTTTAGCTTACTCATAAAAGACTCAAATTCATTTTCCTCCCCATTAGACCCCTCATTTTCATCAATGCAATCCGTCAAAGAAGGATTAGTAATGATGGTAGTTTTGATGTTGGGGGTTACCTTGTTGGTGGCTTTGGCCATGAGGCACTTGGCGGTGATGTTCTCATTGGGTGAGTCGAAGAGAGACACCCTTGGAGTTGTCGCAATGGCAACGGAGGCCATGGCAACCGACTCACCGTCTTCATCATCATCATCCTCATTGTACTCTTCTTGAGCCACCAACCCCTTGGGAGGAGTCTTCTTGGTGAAGTTGCTCTTGTTGGGGAAAGACTTGGCCTTGTCTTTTCGGATGAGCTTGCCACCATTGTCTTCCCTCTTCTCACATGGGCATTCCGCAACAAAGTGGCTCACATTGCCACAATTATAGAAAGTCCTCACACGTTGCTTGCTCTTCGAGCCACTTGAGTTGTTCTTGTTGAAGTTGGGCCTTGTGTTCTTCTTGCTCCAAAATTTCCTTGAAGCGAGAGCCATGTGCTCATGATAAGCATATTTTGTATTCGGGGTTGCTCTCCTCTTCTTCCTCTTCATCCTCTTCTTCCACACTCACTTTGGCCTTCAAAGCAAGGTTGGGCTTCTTAGCTCTTTGAGAACGCAATACCGCATTGTCGGCGGTCTTGTCCAAGATCCTCATTGCCACAAACTCATCCAATACTTCACTTGAGGACAAGGTGTGGAAGTCCGGACTTTGACGGATGACGGAGGACATGGCCTTGTGGTAAGGCATCATGACCTTGAGGAACTTGCGCTTGATCCAATTTTCATCCGTATCCTTGCTCCCATGATCTCGTAGTAAGACCGCGAGAGTGGTTAGCCTCCTGTAAAGCTCACGGGGTTCTTCATCTTCATTGATTGCAAACTCATCGGCTTCATCTTGCACCACTTCATAGTTGGAACGTTTAATGCTTGCGCTTCCCTTGTAAAGGGAGACAACATGGTGCCATGCTTCCTTGGCCATGGTGAAGGGTCGGAGATGTGCAAGGTCTTCGGATGGAATTGCATCTTGGATGATGAAGAGAGCATTCTCGTTGAATTGATGATCCGCGGCTTCTCTAGGAGTGAAGTTGCTTGGATCATGCGGATAGAAACCTTGCTCAATGATTCTCCAAAGATTAGTATTAACATGATTTAAATGACGTTTAAAGCGATAAACCCAAACGTCAAAATCCTCATTTTTCACAATCTTAGGAGGTGGGCCGGCATGATTTAAATGAGTGGAGGGAATGGGTCCTCCGTAAGTAAGAGGAGGTCCCACATGGGCAAAGATGCCACTCCCATTTCTACCACTAGACAAAGGAACTTTCTCACTAGTAGCTTCCCCCTTGTTGGAGTTAGCATCCGTCACCTTGTTAGTGGGATCGACCACTTCCAACGGTGCGGTGGATAATTTGAGACCATCAAGAAAGTTCTTGAGCATGCCTTTGACCTCGGCCGTCATGGAAGTTTTCAATGTGTCCAAAGCCACATTGAACTCTTCGCATGAGACCCAGGTTTCCCCATCGGCCGTAGACGAGGACGGAATCACACCGGGGTGCTCCTCCTCACCGTCTATGGAGTCAACCATACTCTTCGGACGGCAAAGTCCTTAATAAAGAGACGAGGCTCTGATACCAATTGAAAGTATCAATATAGTTGACTAGAGGGGGGTGAATAGGCAACTAACAATTTTAGCTTTTCTTTACCAATTTAAACTTTGCAACAAAGTAGGTTGTCTAGATATGCAACTAGGTGAGAAAACTATATAATGCAACAACAACAAGCACACAAGCAAGCAAGAGATATAACACAAATAAGCTTGCACAAGTAAAGGCACGAGATAACCAAGAGTGGAGCCGGTGAAGACGAGGATGTGTTACCGAAGTTCCTTCCTTTTGAGGGGAAGTACGTCTCCGTTGGAGCGGTGTGGAGGCACAATGCTCCCCAAGAAGCCACTAGGGCCACCGTATTCTCCTCACGCCCTCACACAATGCGAGATGCCGTGATTCCACTATTGGTGCCCTTGAAGGCGGCGACCAAACCTTTACAAACAAGGTTGGGGCAATCTCCACAACTTAATTGGAGGCTCCCAAAGATACCACGGAGCTTCACCACAATGGAATGTGGCTCTGAGGTGACCTCAACCGTCTAGGGTGCTCAAACACCCAAGAGTAACAAGATCCGCAAGGGATTAGTGGGGGAATCAAATTTCTCTTGGTGGAAGTGTAGATCTGGGCCTTCTCAACCAATCCCTAAAGAATCAACAAGTTTGATTGGCTAGGGAGAGAGATCAGGCAAAAATGAGCTTCGGAGCAACAATGGAGCTTGGGGGGGGGGAAGAGGTGAGTCCACTTGGAGAAGAAGACCTCCTTTTATAGGGGGAGAACCATCCAACCGTTACCCCCACTCAGCCCCGCACAGAGCGGTACTACCGCTGGGCTCAGTAGTACTATAGCTGTGGACAGTGCTACCTCTTGAGCACTGTGTTGGTTTTCCCTTGAAGAGGAAAGGGTGATGCAGTAAAGTAGCGTAAGTATTTCCCTCAGTTTTTGAGAACCAAGGTATCAATCCAGTAGGAGACCACGCGTGAGTCCCACGCACCTACACAAACAAATAAGAACCTCGCAACCAACGCGATAAAGGGGTTGTCAATCCCTTCACGGTCACTTATGAGAGTGAGATCTGATAGATATGATAAGATAATATTTTTGGTATTTTTATGATAAAGAGTAAAAGTAAAGATTGCAAAAATAAACGACGCCAGAAATAGCTTGTTGACGGGAGATTAATATGATGGAAATAGACCCGGGGGTCATAGGTTTCACTAGTGGCTTCTCTCAAGAGCATAAGTATTACGGTGGGTAAACGAATTACTGTCGAGCAATCTAGTATGATCATGTATATAGGCATCACGTCCGCGACAAGTAGACCGAAACGATTCTGCATCTACTACTATTACTCCACACATCGACCGCTATCCAGCATGCATCTAGAGTATTAAGTTCATAAGAACAGAGTAATGCTTTAAGTAAGAAGACATGATGTAGAGGGATAAACTCATGCAATATGATATAAACCCCATCTTTTTATCCTTGATGGCAACAATACAATATGTGTCGTTTCCCTTTCTGTCACTGGGATTGAGCACCACAAGATTGAACCCAAAGCTAAGCACTTCCCCCATTCCAAGAAAGACCAATCTAGTAGGCCAAACCAAACTGATAATTTGAAGAGACTTGCAAAGATAACCAATCATACATAAAAGAATTCAGAGGAGATTCAAATATTGTTCATAGATAAACTTGATCATAAACCCACAATTCATCGGATCTCGACAAACACACCGCAAAAGAAGATTACATCGAATAGATCTCCAAGAAGATCGAGGAGAACTTTGTATTGAGATCCAAAGAGAGAGAAGAAGCCATCTAGCTAATAACTATGGACCCGAAGGTCTGAGGTAAACTACTCACACATCATCGGAGAGGCTATGGTGTTGATGTAGAAGCCCTCCGTGATCAATGCCCCCTCAGGCGGAGCGCCGAAAAAGGCCCCAAGATGGGATCTCACGGGTACAAAAGGTTGCGGCGGTGGAAATAGGGTTTTGGCTCCGTATATGGTGTTTCCAGGGTATATGGGTATATATAGGAGGAAGAAGTACGTCGGCGGAGCAACGAGGGGCCCACGAGGGTGGAGGGCGCGCTCAGGGGGGTAGGCGCGCCCCCTTGCCTCGTGCCCTCCTCGTTGATTGCTTTACGTAGACTCCAAGTCCTCTGGATCACGTTTGTTCCGAAAATCATGTTCCCGAAGGTTTCATTCCGTTTGGACTCCGTTTGATACCCTTTTCCTTCGTAACACTGAAATAGGCAAAAAACAACAATCTGGGCTGGGCCTCCGGTTAATAAGTTAGTCCCAAAAATAATATAAAAGTGTATAATAAAGCCTATTAAACATCCAAAACAGAATATAATATAGATACGTTGGAGACGTATCAGACAGCGGTACTACCGCTCCCCCTTGCGGTACTGCCGCGCAGACTGAGGAAAGCCAGAGGCGGAGCAGGTTCTGGACCCAGGGCGGTACTACAGCGGTGCTCAGGGCGGTACTACCGCTCACGCGCGGCACTACCGCGTCTACTGCCGCTGCCAGTGCTGCAAAACCCGACACGAGGAGCGACACCCTCGAGTCGAGGTGGTAGGAGCGCGGAACAACAGCGGTACTACGGCTCAGAGTTCCACGCGGTACTACCGCTGAGGAGCGGTACTACCGCTGTGGTACGCGGTACTACCGCTGGGACCAGATTTCAAATAGAAGGCAACGAGGGACCCTCCAACGAAGTGGGAAGACTCTGTGGGTGCAAGGGGGATGTGTACGTGATGATTCCACCCTAGCCTACCCAATGCGGATCCCCTCTTGATAGTATGGTGACTCCTACGAGACAAGTCCACCAAAACTGAAACGAAGGAGCTACACCGTCTTTGCTTAAAACTCCGAGGGGAAGGAATCGTCTCGTGCCAAAGGATGAATCTCTGAAATACTCAACGCACACAATTAGTCCATAAAAGCGTTGTCATCAATCACCAAAACTACTTCAAGAGATACATGCCTTAACAATATGTACTAGTAGCTATGTGTTTGATCTCTCTCTCGTGTTCTTGATTTGGCACGATCATGATGTACCGCGAGCTTTGCTATTATAGTTGGATCTTATGATGTTTCTCCCCCTCTACTCTCTTGTAATGGATTGAGTTTTCCCTTTGAAGTTATCTTATCGGATTGAGTCTTTTAAGGATTTGAGAACACTTGATGTATGTCTTGCATGTGCTTATCTGTGGTGACAATGGGATATTCACATGATCTACTTGATGTATGTTTTGGTGATCAACTTGCGGGTTCAATGACCTTGTGAACTTATGCATAGGGGTTGGCACATGTTTTCGTCTTGACTCTTCGGTAGAAACTTTGGGGCACTCTTTGAAGTTCTTTGTGTTGGTTGAATAGATGAATCTGAGATTGTGTGATGCATATCGTATAATCATACCCACGGATACTTGAGGTGACATTGGAGTATCTAGGTGACATTAGGGTTTTGGTTGATTTGTGTCTTAAGGTGTTATTCTAGTACGAACTCTAGAATAGATCGAACGGAAAGAATAGCTTCATGTTATTTTTCTGCAGACTCTTGAATAGATCGATCAGAAAGGATAACTTTGAGGTGGTTTTGTACCCTACAATAATCTCTTCGTTTGTTCTTCGCTATTAGTGACTTTGGAGTGACTCTTTCTTGCATGTTGAGGGATAGTTATATGATCCGATTATGTTATTATTGTTGAGAGAACTTGCACTAGTGAAAGTATGAACCCTAGGCCTTGTCTCGAAGCATTGCAATACCGTTTTCGCTCACTTTTATTACTTGTTACCTTGCTATTTTTATAATTTCAGATTACAAGAACCTATATCTACCATCCATATTGCACTTGTATCACCATCTCTTCGCCGAACTAGTGCACCTATACAATTTACCATTGTATTGGGTGTGTTGGAGACACAAGAGACTCTTTGTTATTTGGTTGCAGGTTTGCTTGAGAGAGACCATCTTCATCCTACGCCTCCCACAGATTGATAAACCTTAGGTCATCCACTTGAGGAAAATTTGCTACTGTCCTACAAACCTCTGCACTTGGAGGCCCAACAACGTTTACAAGAAGAAGGTTGTATAGTAGAAATCAAGCTCTTTTCTGGCGCCGTTGTCGGGGAGGTTAGGAAAGTGGCACTCACATCCCGTTAGGAAAGTGGCACTTGCTCTCTGATGCAAACACTTTTGATGAGTCTAAAAATTAGTGAAGATGTTTAAGAAAGGTTTTTGCTAACAATCTTCAACTACATCAATGCATACAAAAAGATAAGTTTCAACATATTATTTGATAATCAAATGCATCAAGTGAAAATCATCACTGTCGAAGGTTTAAAAAGCATGTCAATATTTACTGGAAACACAACGATAATCTT
Organism: Triticum aestivum; assembly: GCF_018294505.1. Taxonomy (NCBI): domain Eukaryota; kingdom Viridiplantae; phylum Streptophyta; class Magnoliopsida; order Poales; family Poaceae; genus Triticum; species Triticum aestivum. Next base: position 194,627,101 of record NC_057796.1, read on the forward strand.
CTATGCATGGCATGTATACTGGACAATCACTTATATATATATAAGAGAATTAAAGCGGCTGAGCTTCGGCCCTCTGGTGAGTTTGGAGTGCTAGCCTTGAGCTCTTCTATGAGTGACACGTGTGTCCCGTTCACTCTTGATTTTTTTAACACATTTCACTTCTTATTTTGTATTGTGTTTAGGCCGCTAGAAAAAAGTAGCACGATGTAGCACCACTAATAGCATATGCTATAGCATTCTAATAAATGCCTCACTAAATAAATCGGTGTACATGAGCAACATGTGTGTCCGATTTTTTTCTCTGGTTCACTCTTGATTTTGAACATAGTTCACTCCCAGTTTTGTAGTGTGTTCTGAAAAATAGCACGCTATAGCATTCTGAGCAATGCTTCGCAAAATAAATTAGTGTATAATGTCTCACTAATAGCATGTCATTGATGTATTTTAAAGGTGGCGCTATTTTGCTATAGCCTGCTAATTTTTTCATTAATTTACACTAGACTAGATGTTTCTCATGGACTCCATAAGCTGCTCATGTCCCACCCTATCGCTTTATCCTCTCGCACCCGTCTGGCACAACCCCGTCCCCTTCTCTTCTTCCTCCTGGTTCAGATCCACCCCTCCATATGCATCAGAAGCGTTGACTCTCCCATGACCGTCGAACGACGCACCGCCTCTTCCCATGGCAGCACAGTACCACATGCCCCCGACCTCGCCTACTCCAGCGCGCGTACCCTGGTGGCTATGGAGCCAGCTGTTGGGGAACGTAGTATTTCAAAAAAATTCCTACGATCATGCAAGATCTATCTCGGAGAAGCATAGCAACGAGCGGGGAGAGTGTGTCCACGTACCCTCGTAGACCGAAAGCGGAAGTGTTTAGTAACACGGTTGATGTAGTCGAACGTCTTCGCGATTCAACCGATCCAAGCACCGAACGTATGGCACCTCCGTGTTCAGCACACGTTCAGCACGATGACGTCCCTCGAGCTCTTGATCCAATTGAGGATGAGGGAGCGTTCTGTCAGCACGACGGCGTGGCAACGGTGATGATGAAGTTACCGGCGCAGGGCTTCGCCTAAGCACTATGACGATATGACCGAGGTGTGTAACTGTGGAGGGGGGCACCACACACGGCTAAGAGAAACTTTTGTGTGTCTTTGGGGTGCCCCCTCCCACGTATATAAAGGAGGGGGGAAGAGGAGGCCGGCCCTAGAGGGGGCGCGACAAGGGGGGAGTCCTACTTGGACTTCCGGTCCAAGTAGGATTCGACCCCCCCTTTCCTATTCCAACTAGGAGAAGGAGGGAAGGGAGAAGAGGGGAGAAGGAAAGGGGGGCCACCCCCAACCCTAGTCCAATTCGGTTTGGGCTTGGGGGGGGGGGGCGCCTCCACCCGGCCGCTGCCTCCTCTCTCCACTAGGGCCCATGAAGTCCAATTAACTCCCCGGGGGGTTCCGGTAACCTCCCGGTACTCCAGAAAAATGCCCGAACATCCCGGAACCATTCCGATGTCCAAATATAACCTTCCAATATATCAATATTTATGTCTCGACCATTTCGAGACTCCTCGTCATGTTCGTGATCTCATCCGGCAGTCCAAACAAACTTCGGTTCATCAAATCACATAACTCATAATACAAATCGTCATCGAACGTTAAGCGTGCGGACCCTACGGGTTCGAGAACTATGTAGACATGACCGAGACACATCTCTGGTCAATAACCAATAGCAGAACCTGGATGCTCATATTGGCTCCTACATATTCTACGAAGATCTTTATCGGTCAAACCGCATAACAACATACGTTGTTCCCTTTGTCATCAGTATGTTACTTGCCCGAGATTCGATCGTCGGTATCATCATACCTAGTTCAATCTTGTTACCGGCAAGTCTCTTTACTCTTTCCGTAATGCATCATCCCGTAACTAACTCATTAGTCACATTGCTTGCAAGGCTTATAGTGATGTGCATTACCGAGAGGGCCTAGAGATACCTCTCCGATACACGGAGTGACAAATCCTAGTCTTGATCTATGCCAACCCAACAAACATCTTCGGAGACACCGATAGAGCATCTTTATAATCACCCAGTTACGTTGTGATGTTTGATAGCACACAAGGTGTTCCTCCGGTATTCGGGAGTTGCATAATCTTATAGTCAGAGGAACATGTATAAGTCATGAAGAAAGCAATAGCAATAAAACTAAACGATCGTTATGCTAAGCTAACGGATGGGTCTTGTCAATCACATCATTCTCCTAATGATGTGATCCCGTTAATCAAATGACAACACATATCTATGGTTAGGAAACTTAACCATCTTTGATCAACGAGCTAGTCTAGTAGAGGCTTACTAGGGACACGGTGTTTTGTCTATATATCCACACATGTATCAAGTTTCCGGTTAATGCAATTCTAGCATGAATAATAAACATTTATCATGATATAATGAAATATAAGTAACAACTTTAATATTGCCTCTATTGCATATTTCCTTCACCAGCAGCCGCCGACATGGATTTCTTGGGATGGGCTATGTGGCATCATGTCATCCTCACACCTGACCTTACCATCATGCTCTCTCTGCCAATGCCTCTCCCAACTGACCGCGGAGCCAGTGCCATGAACTCGGCAGCCTCACCACCCTCCAACACCTGGCACCCTCCATCGACCCCCTTCGATTTTCCGACCTCGCCAACCTTGCCTCGGTCGTCTCCTTGACTCCCTAACACCAACGCCTTGCCTCCGCCACTTCCACCTTGACGACCGCCTCCACTATATCGCGATGGCTGCGTCCCTGACTTCAACTCTGGTAACCTGTTCCTCCTATCGACCACATATAGTTTTTTTTCTCACTGCAACCTGTAACCCAACTTCCTATGTGTTTTGGTGCAAGTAATTTTTGGCCAGCTTCGGAATCCGCTAAATTTTAGATTTTGTAGGATATACATTTAAATACGCAGTTTTCCTCAAAAAGAAGGCATGCACATAGGTTGAATTTGATGCTTATCCCTTGTGGAATAAGTACTGATAGTTTACAGCTAGCAAACAGAGGTTGCTTGGCTAACATAATAGTTGTATCATCTTAAAAAGATCGTCAAATATTACGCTAGTGAAAGTCCATGGGCAAACTATGGTAGTACTGTTTATGGTATTGGCAAATTTTGTGGTGATTATATCAGATTAATTTTTCTACCTATTCAAAGGCTTTACATTTGTATGTTTGATTGGTAATAGGAGGCTTTTCTCAAGAATAACTTCCATTTTCTTCGAGCATCTGTTTTCATGGCCATCTGATGTTTATCTCTTTTTAATATTAAGTATGAGGTGAGGATATTCATTTATGTGCACATTTAGGCTACTATTTGAGAAAGTTGAGGATTCCGGTCCACATGTTAGCTCACACGTCCTATGAAGTGAAGACTCGAATATATGCAACTAATGGTTTTGCTTATATTCTCTGTTTATAGCTCAAACTAAATAAACATCTATATTTTGTTAGCTTATATATGCTAAGCTAGCCATTATGCAATTATGTCATCCTTCTCATTTATTGTTCAGTTTTTAAGAACAAACATCTTATGCTTCTGTTTATGTCTAATGCCATTGTGTTTTTCTTATATTAATCTTCAGGATAAATCCCATTAGACTATGCTCTACTCAGTTAACATGTTACTAAATAACTAGCCCTTGCTTAGTTTTGTTTTTCTAATTCTTTTGAGAATGCTCATAATTTTTAGTGTAAAATCACATTGCTTGTGAAAATATTGACTAGACACTCAAAACTATTTGGATTACTTATACCTTGGATAAATTTCTAGATGTAAGTTTACTTTTTGCCTTTCTTTGATTATGATTAAAAAAAGAAATCCTATGATACATGATAGACATGTATAAGGGCATTATCCCACGAATTCCTTTCAAATTGGTCACTCAGTTTGAAACTATAACATACATGATAGGCATTAACCATTACACTAAATATACTTCGCTCCTTGGTCTATGTTGTATGCTGACGCAATGGTTCAGAGAGAGTTTGACTAATTAGTATCTGCATTCCTCCGAATCCCAGTTTCAATCACAATTTGTCAGGTGGAAGGGGTAACAAAACGCATGCTCCAACATGTTCTCCTTTCTTACTACACTAAGTAATTCTATTTGCTTTTATGGAATCAATCAAATATGTCTATAGTATGGTAAGCGTGACGGAATTCACATGTTCATTGTGTTGTTGAAGATGCATTATGAAAGAGGAATGGACGATATATAGCATTCAGTTTATTGGCACATATATGATACTTTTCGGCGTTCGGCATCATGAGCGAAGTGGGTAAGTGTAAGCAAGCAATCATAGGAGGATGATATGTGCTGACAGCTACCAAGCTAGTATTTTTGGTTATTTTCACTTTATTGTACTCCTCCGTTCATCTTTGTATGCATGCGGCCCAATAATTCTTCTCACCCTACTTTGTAAAACTGGACAACAGAAAGTAAACACGAACAACCAACAAATTAAGCTACAATTTAGCCCGTTTCCCTCTCCTTCTTTATTTTTTCTTTTCTATTCCTTTTTCATTTTTTGTTTCTTTTTTTCTCTTTTACATTTTCGCTTCTCATTTCTTTTTTTTTTCAATTTTATTTTCTTTCTCAATTTTTTTTCTAAATTTTCAAAAAATGCCCGTGCTCATAAAAATGTGTAAAATCTCAAAAATTGTTTGTGTTTTTATTTTTTTAATAAATTCAAAAAATGCTCGTATTTTAAAAAATGTTTCAGAAATTTCCAAAAATATTTGTATTTTTAAATAAAATTAAAAAATGCCAAAATTGTCCCTGTTATCACTTTTTCTCACAAACTAAAAAATGCTCGTGTTTTCAATAATTTTTTGGGAATTTTAAAAAATGTTCGCATATTCAAAATGTCGTTCAGAATTTAAAAAAACATTCTGATATCTAAGAAATTACAATTTCAAAAATAATTTATGTTTCCCAAAATGTCTGTGGTTTAAAAAGTTTGTTTGGAAATTTTGAAGAAGTTCATGTTTTTCAAAATTTGTCGACAAATACAAAAAATGTTCCCGGTTTAATGATGTCTTCAGAATTTCATAAAATGTTCCTGGTAAAAAATTACAGGAATTCAAATCATGGTAGCAGTTTCAAATATTGTTCGAGTTTACAGAATGTGTTCAATTTTTTTTAAGAAAAAACTTTTTCTTTTCTTAAAATGTTCATGGTTTTCCAATTTTTCTGTTTTCATTTTTCCTGAAATTTCAAAATTTTGGTGACGCTTTTAGAAAAAAAGTGGTTTATTAAATTTACTGTTTCTAAAATTGTTTGGATTTTCCAAATTTTGCTCGTGCTTTTCAAAGAATATTCGTGGTTTTTCAAATTTACTGTTTTGGAAATTTTGTTGAATTTTCCAAAATTTGTTCGTGCTTTTCTAATAATGTTTGTGGTTTTTCAAATTTTGTGTTTTGGAAATTTTGACGAATTTTGCAAAATTTGTTCGCGCTTTTCATAGAATGTTTGTGTTTTTTCAATTTTACTGTTTTAGAATTTTTGTTGAACTTTCCAAAATTATTTGTGCTTTTCAAAGAATGTTTGTGGTTTTTGAAATTCTCTATTTTGGATTTTTTTAAAATTTCCAAAATTTCTTCGTGCTTTTGAAAAAATGTTCGCGTTTTGTTAAAAAGATTTTGGAGTTTCAAACAATTACTTCAGTACCTAGTCCAAAATTTAGCCACAGTACATGGTGTGGTCGCTTCAGTATCCGGTATGGTTCGTCGGTTCGCTACTACACTTGTCTCTCTTTTTCACAGTTCTCAAGTTTCGGGGTGTTCAACACACATTAGCTCCGCTGGGTATCATCAGGCACGCAGGACCCCGCGCTGGCTTGAATTGGCGACATATAAGAGCTCCCGAGATCATGTGTGTGTGTTACAGTAAACGAGGGTTTCCCTCTCTTTCTTCTTCAAGACTGAATCAAGCCTGGCCCAGGTTTCTCCAGAGCCCGAGCCCGAAAAGGGTAAGCCTCGGGAGCATTGAAGCACGCTCATTTCTCCAATCACGCACACAGCATGAGTGAAACCAACCCAGCGAGCGGCAGCCCAACATTTGGTCAAAGCGAGCAGCGCGAGCGGGAAGGAACTACGCGGATGCACCCAAAGCCGAAGCCACCACCTATAGTAAAGCGGGCCACGTGGTAGACCCATGCAGCCCATCATTCGTCCACTGCGGGCCCACTTAGCGTCACTGCTCGCGTTCGGAATTCAAAACACTCGGGGCAAAGCATTTGAAATTTTTGGTTCCCAGAGTGTCCAGCGACGAGGGCGAGGAGTGTGCACACGTGGACCCCGGAAGCTAGCCTCCTCCCGGATCGACGCCGCTTGGCTTGGCTGCCCCGATTCCGCCTGCATGCGAGGTGAAGCAAGCAACGGGCCGCCACCTGCTCGGCACCCAGCAGTAGTATTTGTATGTGTCCACCTCAAACAGCCACGGGTTTGCAGTAAAAGACGGCACCTACTTTTTTGGGTTTTTGCACGGCGTAGGAAACGGTGCCTGCCAGTGACTCGCAGAATCCAAACCGCTCCTACAGTGAGTACGGTTCAACTATGGACTGCTAGAGAACGGAGACCTACTTTTCCACCGTTGCAATCACCTCCTCACTCCAACAGCACAGCACAGCACGCAGATATGTAGACCCGGCAGGTTCGCAGGAAGCAGCATCAGCGTCGTCTCTCTCTCCGGAGAAATCAAACACAATGCGCATGGCAGGCTGAATTACGCTCCGTCCTAGTTTAGTCTACGGTTCGCTCCGTTCCTAGTCATCAAGGGCCACGTGGAAATCGTAGTATGCATGCAACGCAACGAAGCAGCCAGGAAGACGAAGGGAAGAGCCACGCATTGACCGGCCATTCAGCCAGCCTCAGCCGGGTCAGCAGTCCCAGTCAGCAACCTTCTACCCGGGTCTACACCCGACCGGACCCGTTTCCCACCGATCCAGACCCGGCCGCCATTGCCACTCAAACTCTTCGCCCTTCTTCACTCCGCCCACCCACCTCACACAACTTGTTGCACTTGTACGGTACTACTCTACTCCCTCCTCCCGTAGTACTCTATTTAACACCGCCCCCACCCCACCTCTCCTGCTCCTTCATTCCAAGCACCACCTGCTCCTCTCCTCCAACCCACGCGCCCACGCACGCACTAACTACCTCCCTTCCCCGGAGCTCGGCGGAGAGACAAGAAGCCAAGCCACCGCTACGTACGCCATGGGCGAGGACAAGAAGGAGAAGCCGGGCAAGGCAGACGGCGGCGACCAGAAGAAGGACGCCGCGGCGGCGGCCCAGCCCATCGTGCTCAAGGTCGACTTGCATTGCGCCGGCTGCGCCACCAAGGTTAAGCGGGCCATCAAGAACGCCCCTGGTACGCCTGCCTCTTCCTTTCATTCACTTGGTCTCCGCCTCCTTACGGTTCCATTCTTTGTGCTACGACTGATTTCTGACCGTTTGCCTTTGCTTCTCCGTAGGCGTGGAGTCGGTTAAGACTGACACGGCGGCCAACAAGGTGGTCGTCACCGGCGCCGCGGACGCGGCGGAGATCAAAGAGCGCATCGAGGCCAGGACCAAGAAGCCCGTTCAAATCGTCTCCGCCGGAGCCGCCTCGCCCAACAAGGACAACAAGGAGAAAGACAAGGACAAGAAGCCCGACGCCGGCGATAAGCCGGAGAAAGAGAAGAGCAAGGCAGCAGACAAGGAGAAGGGCGGTGCCGGTGCCGGTGCTGAGAAAAAAGAGAAAAAAGTGGAAACCGCCGACAAGCCCAAGGAGGAGGAGAAGAAACCAAAGGAGCCCAAAGAGGTCCGTCCCTGGCTCGACGACTCTGTTATATGGAGTAGTTAGTTACTTGCAGCCTGCAGGTGCTCTAAATGAAGATTTGGTCTCAAATTCATCTTGCCCTTTTTCCTTGATTCTATCAGGAGACGGTGACGCTCAAGATCAGGCTGCACTGCGACGGCTGCATCGACCGCATCAAGCGGCGCGTCAACAAGATCAAAGGTCGGTTTTCTGTTTCTTCTTTTTGGCCGCAGATTCATTCCGGCCTGGAAGAAGGAATCATTCAGTTGAATCTTGCTGGAAACTGACTGACACCTTCCTTCTTCTCTTGTTTTGTTTCTACGCAGGAGTGAAGGAAGTGACGGTGGACGCTGCCAAGGACCTGGTGAAGGTGACTGGCACCATGGACGCAGCCGCCCTGCCGGGCTACCTCAGGGACAAGCTCAGTCGGCCGGTGGAGGTGGTCACCCCCGGCAAGAAGGACGGCGACAAGAAAGACGACGGGGAGAAGAAGAAGGACAAGGGCGCTGGCGAGGGCGGCGAAAAGAAGAAGGACGGCGGTGGCGGCGGCGAGGACAAGAAGGACAAGTCCGCGGCGTCCGTGGCGCCGATGCCCATGGCGGACCCGAGCATGTACCAGATGCCCCCACAGTACGGCTACATGCCGTACCCCCCGGCGCCCGTCGGCTACTACGGCCCCGCCGCCCCGCCGCCGAACCCCGGCTTCTACCCGAACGCCGGGCCCCAGTACCCGCCGCCCTACGCGACGTACCCCGCCCACGCGCCCCAGATGTTCAGCGACGAGAACCCCAACGCCTGCTCCGTCATGTGAGCAGCCACGCCACGCCACGCCACGAGCCGACGAGCACGACGCGAAGCCCAGGCTCGCTGCCGCAGCATCAGTTATCAAACCAGAGAAGCACGGCCTGGGCTTAGCGCGCGGTACCATTAGCCTAGCTAGCAGCTGGTAGTTACGTAGCTTAGCGCACCGAGAATTAGCAGACATGTAAATGGCGACAGCGATCCCGTCCCGCGATGTTAATGTAATGTTCCACGATCCATCCGACAAATTTTGGCCCTGCACTCGTTAATTATTACAGTCGTTGTTGTCATGGCCGCCATGAATCGGTGCTCCATTAACGGTTCCGTGAACTGGTGGCGCGTCGCTGTTGCCTGTGAGGTCATCGACGTTGATCAGTGGCAATGGCAATGCCATTTTCGTCTTCCGGAGGGTTCGAGACGGCGCCTCTTGCGTCGGCCTTCTTTCTTCGGCCCCAAGGGTTTGTTTTATCTCGATGGTTCGGGTCGTCAGTGCGGTAATCGATTAGCGTGAGACGAGGACGTCTTGGATGTTTGCTTGCGGCACTGTCACGGCGTGTTTTATTTTATATGCGGTGCTAGCGTGAGATGGTGTGGCTAATTAATCATATCTCTGTCCATTGTTTAGCGCTGATCCGCCCTGTCATGTTCTTGCGTGGTATCAAGCTACGCAGTGGCGACGTTGGTCTCTTCTCTGTGGAGTTCAGTGACAGGGATGTTCAAGTTATTTTAACCATACGTGTGTTTCATCTGACAGCGCCACCGTGGAGTATTCTAGTGCTTGTAGGCGGATTTGCTAGTAGGGATGGTGTTTTACTATGTGCTGGTTTGCGGCTGCGAGTTTCTGAAACAAGCCTGTGCCTAGGAGCTTCTGAGATTGATAGTTGTACAAGTGGCTCAAGGGCGTACGACATGTGTAGGAAACCGGTCGATCTCGGACACACAATGAGACAACACACGGCATTCCAACACACGAATAGATTATGTTAAAAAAAACACGAATAGATTTTTTTTGAAGGAGATAGATTTGGCTCAATCAAACATTGGGTGGTCGATCGTAAGCGAGCCCTCTGCGATGCTCCAATTCAACTACTCCATGATGCCATTGTCATCCCCGTCAGGGATACGTGTGTGAAAGCGCACACACTATTAAGCACCCGTTTGTGTCATTGTCATCCGTGTCCAAAATCAACATAGGAGCAGTACTGGAGATTTGGGAACGCAAACATAGTTTTGCTGGTGGGAACCTATGTCGGCACACAGCATCCGTTGGCTCAATCGTTCATCGTCGTCGACATCAGAATTCTGAACCTGGGTCACTGTTTGTGCTGACGCAGCGCGCCGTTTATGGATGGGGTCCGTCCAACCGTTGATGCTGGCTAATCATTCCGTCACCTAATTAATCATGGCAGGTCGGTGAGCTCCTGTGCGGATCTGGGGTGTCAATGGGTCTTTTAACCGCGGAACTGGGTGTTAATCAAACAGTGATTTCCGGTAGAGTACATATTGTGTGTACTTTGTACATGCATCAATTGCCCTAAAATAATGTGAATTAGTAGCCAAACTAAACAGTGATTTGGTGACGGAATGTACTGTGTTTTGTACGTAGGCGTACTTTACGCGATATAAATAAATAATTAATTAAAATTAGCCAAACTAAACAGTGATTTCCGGCACGTACTGTACTTTGTACGTAGGTGTCCATCCATCCATCGCGCGATATAATGTGACAGGGTTCGGTATCGAAGCGTGAGCGTGCTATCTCATCCGCTCGTACACGCTCGCAGTCACAGCAGCTAGGACTGTTGCGCGGCAGTGCAGTGCTGGGCGCGAGACGGGGCGTGCGGCGCCTCTCGAGGTGCGTGTTCGTGTTTTCGAACGTGTGTTGGGTCACGGTGGCCGGGCTGTCCAGGCCGATCGATCTTGCAGTGTGTGTCCTGCTGCTGATTCCATCCAAGATGGCAGTCGACACGGACACGGCGACACACGCATTCTATTCTATGGAGCTTTTTTGAAACTCAAGGCACGCTCACTTTCGCGACGGACGCGATTTAAATAAAAAGAAGCGTTTCAGATAAACCTTCGCCGTACTACCAAGTAGTAGAAATTCACCAAGGGGACCTTGGTCTGGTCCTGCCGTATACAAAAGGGTGCAACCATCCACGAAGGACAAGGGGGAAAAGGTTCAACACAAGTTCCAACCGCCAACACACGGACGGGACATACACCCCTGTGTTTTGTACCCATCTCTAGTGGTACATTAAAAAAGGCTTTCGCCCTGCATTATATATAAAGCACCGATCAATCATAACTTAGATACAAATGCACTCCATCACAACACACGCACACATCCCAAGGCAGGATACGGAGACGCTAAGCGCAGCAACACTACCCCTAGTACTACAAGAGCAACCGGAGTCCTCAACCATGAGCATGCCACCGCGAAGAGATGAAGCCGCATATGACGAACCATGTGCTGCAAGGCGGCGCCTTCAGGAAGGTTACAATACCAGAGTGCAGCCACTGCCCGATCCGAGGATCAGAGTTTCCCCTGGAGCAACACGACGGGCAATGAGAGCCGCGACGACGCCTTCAAGAAGGGAACGAGCTTCGGCGCCGCCGGTCTGTCCGAAGATAGATCAGGTTTTCACCCCGGCCAACACTCACCACCACCAGACGCCACACCCCAGCGACCACGCCGTCCACACGACCATGGCCAATGGGCAGCACCTAACCACGGGCTCCGCCCATGAGCACCACGGAACCACCACCAGGGCCGCCGCCCCGGCATCCCAGACCTTGATACCACCTCGCTCGAGACCCACCGCAACCCCAACCAAAGATACGGGCGGAAAGGGCCCGCCTTTCGCACCCCTGGGCGGCCCCCAACTCCGAAACCCAATAGGTCGGCCAAAACTGGCCTCCATCGACCCATCCGGGGCACCGGGTGCGAGACGAGGTCGGTCCTGCTGCCGGGCGCGAGATGAGCACGGTCCTGCTGCCGGGCGCGAGACGAGGTCGGTCCTTCTGCCGGGCGCGAGACGAGCACGGTCTTGCTGCCGGGCGCGAGACGAGGTCGGTCCGGTTGCCGGGCGCGAGACGAGGCCGGTCCTGCTGCCAAGCGCGAGACGAGCGATGTACCATTGTTGGGGGAGGGCCGAACCTCCGACGAAGGGAGCAACCAGACGACGAGGAGAGGACTGAAGGTCGAAACGGGCCGCCTACATACGAGCCGACGCCAAAAAACCAGCCGCTGTCCCAGCCAGCCCGCCGAGCTGCCGTGATGCTGGCACGGCGAATGGAAGCCTCCACATCGGGAGAGCCGAGCCACCCCGCTGCCGCCGCCCACAGCCGGAGCAACAGACACGCCAGGCCGATGCCCCAACCCGCGCCGCCCGCCCACCAAACGTCGGCAAGGCGGACACGCACCACGACCACCACCACAACACCAGCGCCACCGCGCCCTGGCCAGGTCCAGCCGGAGCCTATTGGGGAACGTAGTAATTTCAAAAAAATTCCTACACACATGCAAGATCATGGTGATGCATAGCAACGAGAGGGGAGAGTGTTGTCCACGTACCCTCGTAGACCGAAAGCGGAAGCGTTAGCACAACGCGGTTGATGTAGTCGTACGTCTTCACGATCCGACCGATCCAAGTACCGAACGTACGGCACCTCCGAGTTCAGCACACGTTCAGCTCGATGACGTCCCGCGAACTCCGATCCAACAGAGCTTCACGGGAGAGTTCCGTCAGCACGACGGTGTGATGACGGTGATGATGTTGCTACCGACGCAGGGCTTCGCCTAAGCACCGCTACGATATGACCGAGGTGGAATATGGTGGAGGGGGGCACCGCACACGGCTGGGAGAGATCAGCATATCAACTTGTGTGTCTAGAGGTGCCCCCTGCCCCCGTATATAAAGGAGCAAGGGGGGAGAGGCGGCCGGCCAAGGAGGGCGCGCCAAGGAGTAGGACTCCTCCTTTCCTTGTTGGAGTAGGAGAAGGGAAGGAAGGGAGAGAGGAGGAGAAGGAAAAAGGGGGGCTGAAAGGATCGATATAGTTGACTAGAGGGGGGTGAATAGGCAACTAACAATTTTTAGCTTTTCTTTACCAATTTAAACTTTGCATCAAAGTAGGTTGTCTAGATATGCAACTAGGTGAGCAACCTATATGATGCAACAACAATAAGCATACACGCAAGCAAGAGATAAAACACAAATAAGCTTGCACAAGTAAAGGCACGAGATAACCAAGAGTGGAGTCGGTGAAGACGAGGATGTGTTACCGAAGTTCCTTCCCTTTGAGAGGAAGTACGTCTCCGTTGGAGCGGTGTGGAGGCACAATGCTCCCCAAGAAGCCACTAGGGCCACCGTATTCTCCTCACGCCCTCACACAATGCGAGATGCAGTGATTCCACTATTGGTGCCCTTGGAGGCGGCGACCGAACCTTTACAAACAAGGTTGGGGCAATCTCCACAACTTAATTGGAGGCTCCCAACGATACCACGAAGCTTCACCACAATGGACTATGGCTCCACGGTGACCTCAACCGTCTAGGGTGCTCAAACACCCAAGAGTAACAAGATCCACAAGGGATTAGTGGGGGGATTCAAATATCTCTCGGTGGAAGTGTAGATCGGGGCCTTCTCAATCAATCCCTAGAGAATCAACAAGTTTGATTGGCTAGGGAAGGAGATCGGGCGAAAATGGAGCTTGGAGCAACAATGGAGCTTGGAGGTGGAAGAGGTAGTCAACTAGAGGAGGAAGACACCCCTTATATAGTGGAGGAACAAATCCAACCGTTATCCACCAACTCAGCCTGCGCAGCGCGGTACTACCACACCAGGGGCGCGGTACTACCGCAGGGGCGCCGTCTTGAGCTTGTTCTTGATCTTGAACTTGCTCGGAGGAGAGAACTTGACCTTGGGCATCATTTGGTGTGTCAACACCGTCTTGAGCATGATCTTGCCCTTAGTCTTGTTCATGAGGTTGAGGGCCTTCACTTTGTTCTTCGGAAGCGTGTGGGCCTTGGGTTGGTGATGGCTCCACTTGAGTGGAGCATTGTCCTTCTCCTTCGGCCACAAGGGGTTCCTCAATGGGTAGGATAAAACCAACACCCATTCTTCTTATGGCTTGAGGAGGAATTTCATCACCTACATCACAAGTGCCACTTTGCTCCACATGGGAGCCGTTATTCTCATCAAACTCCACGTTACACGTCTCCTCAATAAGTCCCGTGGATTTATTGAGGACACGGTAAGCATGAGAGTTTGTAGCATAACCAACAAATATGCCCTCATAAGCTCTAGCCTCAAATTTAGACAACCGAACACCTTTCTTGAGAATGAAGCACTTACACTCGAACACCCGAAAATACTTGAGGTTGGGCTTGTTACCGGTGAGTATCTCATATGGAGTCTTGTTCAAGCCCTTGCGGAGGTAGAGCCGATTGGATGCATGACACGCGGTGTTGATGGCTTCGGCCCAAAAGTTGTATGGAGACTTGAACTCCGCCATCATGGTCCTTGCCGCATCCATCAACGTCCGGTTCTTCCTCTCCGCAACACCGTTTTGTTGAGGGGTGTAAGGTGCGGAATATTGATGCTTGATCCCCTCATCACTAAGAAACTCATCCAAGGTGTAGTTCTTGAACTCGGTGCCATTGTCACTTCTTATTGTCAAGATCTTTGCATTGTGTTGACGTTGGGCTTCATTTGCAAAGTCAATGACGGTTTGTTGGGTCTCCCTCTTCCTCTTGAAGAAATATACCCAAGTGTACCTTGAATAATCATCCACAATCACCAAGCAATACTTTCTACTCCCAATACTATCAAAGGATGGAGGCCCAAAGAGATCCAAGTGAAGGAGCTCCAAAGGCCTCTTCAAGTAAATGATTTAATACAATCAAACTTAGGTTTCATACCTGACTCCTTACCTTCGTCGAGGTCCCAATCTTCAGAGTTGCGTTTAATTCTATCCAATAAATCCGATTTAAATTCAATAGTCTTCATCATAAAAGAGCCAGCACAAGAAGTATCGAGCATGGTGCGATTGTTTTCAGAAAGCTGAGCATAAAAACTTTGAATAATTATTTCTCTTGGGAGCTCATGATTGGGGCATGAATATAACATTGATTTAAGCCTCCCCCAAGCTTGAGCGATGCTTTCTCCTTCGCGAGGCCAAAAATTATATATATAATTGCGATCACGATGAACAAGATGCATAGGATAAAATTTCTGATGAAATTCCAATTTCAATCGTTTGTAGTTCCATGATCCCGTATCATCACATAGCCTATACCATGTCGATGCATCTCCCTTAAAAGATAAAGGGAAGACCTTCCTCTTAATAACATCACCGGGTATACCTGCAAGCTTAAATAATCCACAAACTTCATCCACATATATTAGGTGCTCATTAGGATGCTTTGTTCCATCTCTTGCAAAAGGATTAGCTAGCAGTTTTTCTAACATAACCGAAGGAATCTCAAAGTGGACATCTTCATTTTCAGTAGGTTCAGTAGGTTGAGGAGCAACTCTTTGCTCTACTTGTCGGGGTGAAGATACCCCGAACAAGCCCCTCAGAGGATTACTTTCCATAGTAACAAGTGACAGTAAATTTCAGCACACTATATAAATTTTTCATTACCAAATTCCACCTACCAAAGGCGCTTCACTGCCCGGCAACGGCGCCAAAAAAAGAGTCTTGATGACCCACAAGTATAGGGGATCTATCGTAGTCCTTTAGATAAGTAAGAGTGTCGAACCCAACGAGGAGCAGAAGGAAATGATAAGCGGTTTTCAGCAAGGTATTCTCTGCAAGCACTGAAATAATAGGTAACAGATAGTTTTGTGATAGGATAATTTGTAACGAGCAACAAGTAACAAAAGTAAATAAAGTGCAGCAAGGTGGACCAATCCTTTTTGTAGCAAAGGACAAGCCTGGACAAACTCTTATATAGAAACAAAGCGCTCCCGAGGACACATGGGAACTATCGTCGAGCTAGTTTTCATCACGTTCATATGATTCGCGTTCGGTACTTTGATAATTTGACATGTGGGTGGACCGGTGCTTGGGTGCTGCCCTTACTTGGACAAGCATACCACTTATGATTAACCTCTATTGCAAGCATCCGCAACTACAACAAAAGTATTAAGGTAAACCTAATCATAGCATGAAACATATGGATCCAAATCAGCCCCTTACGAAGCAACGCATAAACTAGGGTTTAAGCTTCTGTCACTCTAGCAACCCATCATCTACTTATTACTTCCCAATGCCTTCCTCTAGGCCCAAATAATGGTGAAGTGTTATGTAGTCGACGTTCACATAACACCACTAGAGGATAGACAACATACATCTCATCAAAATATTGAACGAATACCAAATTCACATGACTACTAATAGCAAGACTTCTCCCATGTCCTCAGGAACAAACGTAACTACTCACAAAGCATATTCATGTTCATAATCATAGGGGTATTAATATGCATATAGGATCTGAACATATGATCTTCCACCAAATAAACCAACTAGTATCAACTACAAGGAGTAATCAACACTACTAGCAACCTACAGGTACCAATCCTGGACTTAGAGACAAGAATTGGATACAAGAGATGAACTAGGGTTTTGAGAGGAGATGGTGCTGATGAAGATGTTGATGGAGATTGCCCTCTCCCGATGAGAGGAGCGTTGGTGATGACGATGGCGATGATTTCCCCCTCCCGGAGGGAAGTGTCCCCGGCAGAACAGCTCTGCCGGAGCCCTAGATTGGTTCCGCCAAGGTTCCGCCTCGTGGCGGCGGAGTCTCGCCCCGAAAGGTTGCTTATGATTTTTCTTTGGACGAAAGACTTCATATAGCAGAAGATGGCCACCGGAGGGCCAACAGGGGGCCCACGAGGCAGGGGGCGCGCTGGGGGGGGGGGGGTAGGGCGCGCCCCCACCCTCGTGGCCAGGTGGGGCCCCCTCTGACGTACTTCTTCCGCTCAATATTTTTTATTATTTCCAAAAATAACTTTCGTGGAGTTTCAGGACTTTTGGAGTTGTGCAGAATAGGTCTCCAATATTTGCTCCTTTTCCAGCCCAGAATTCCAGCTGCCGGCATTCTCCCGCCTTATGTAAACCTTGTAAAATAAGAGAGAATAGGCATAAGTACTGTGACATAACGTGTAATAACAGCCCATAATGCAATAAATATTGATATAAAAGCATGATGCAAAATGGACGTATCAGGCACCAATCTCCACACCTTGTTGTACTCGAAGTTGTTGAGTTCTTCATGCATGGCATTGCGCCAATCCGGATCTTCGAGCGCCTCATAGACCTTTTGGGGTTCAACACAAGAGACAAACGCGTGATGTTCACAATAGTTTGCCAATTGTCTACGAGTGCTTACCCCCTTGTGAATGCTTCCAAGCACATTCTTCATGAGATGACCCTTGGTAGAGAGCTTGGATGCAATCTGGGTGGCACGACGCTCCAATTCCTCCTCAGAGGTGAGTTGAGGAGCGGAAACTTGATCATCTTGAGCGTTGTCTTGAGCTTGTTCTTGATCTTGAGCTTGCTCTTGATCTTGAACTTGCTCGGAGGGGCGAACTTGACCTTGGGCATCACTTGGTGGTTCACCACCATCTTGAGGTTCATCTTGCCCTTGATCTTGTTCATTTGGTTGAGGGCCTTCACTTTGTTCTTCAGAAGCGTGTGGGTCTTGGGTTGGTGATGGTTCCACTTGAGTGGAACATTGTCCTTCTCCTTCGGCCATAAGGGGTTCCTCAATGGGTAGGATATGACCAACACCCATTCTTCTTATGGCTTGGGGAGGAATTCCATCACCTACATCACAAGTACCACTTTGCTCCACTTGGGAGCCGTTATTCTCATCAAACTCCATGTTACACGTCTCCTCAATAAGCCCTGTGGATTTATTGAGGACACGGTAAGCATGAGAGTTTGTAGCATAACCAACAAATATGCCCTCATAAGCTCTAGCCTCAAATTTAGACAACCGAACACCTTTCTTGAGAATGAAGCACTTACACGCGAACACCCGAAAATACTTGAGGTTGGGCTTGTTACCGGTGATATCTCATATGGAGTCTTGTTCAAGCCCTTGCGGAGGTAGAGCCGATTGGATGCATGACACGCGGTGTTGATGGCTTCGGCCCAAAAGTTGTATGGAGACTTGAACTCCGCCATCATGGTCCTTGCCGCATCCATCAACGTCCGGTTCTTCCTCTCCGCAACACCGTTTTGTTGAGGGGTGTAAGGTGCGGAATATTGATGCTTGATCCCCTCATCACTAAGAAACTCATCCAAGGTGTAGTTCTTGAACTCGGTGCCGTTGTCACTTCTTATTGTCAAGATCTTTGCATTGTGTTGACGTTGGGCTTCATTTGCAAAGTCAATGACAGTTTGTTGGGTCTCGCTCTTCCTCTTGAAGAAATACACCCAAGTGTATCTTGAATAGTCATCCACAATCACCAAGCAATACTTCCTACCCCCAAGACTATCAAAGGATGGAGGCCCAAAGAGATACAAATGAAGGAGCTCCAAAGGCCTCTTCGAGTAAATGATAGTCGTGGGAGGGTGAGCCTTCTCATGTAGCTTTCCTTCGATGCAAGCACTGCAAGCACAATCTTTAGCAAAACTAACATTCGTTAGTCCACGGACATGGTCCCCCTTGAGAAGACTTTGCAAAGATCTCATATTAACATGGGCTAAACGGCGATGCCAAAGCCATCCCACGTCAACTTTAGCCATTAGGCATGTCGCGGTCTTAGTGGGTCGCTCCGAAAAGTTAATCACATAGAGACCGTTCTCGACATGCCCAACAAAGGCTACTTTAAGAGTCTTGCTCCACAAGAGGGCCACGGTATCAATATCAAAGAAAGTGGCAAAGCCCACGATTGCAAGTTGACGAACGGAAAGTAAATTGTATGCAAGGGACTCAACAAGCATGACCTTCTCAATCGTGAGATCATGAGAAATGACAACTTTGCCGAGTCCCAATACCTTAGAAGATGAGGCATCACCCCACTCGACATTAGTGGGCATAGATGGAACCTTGTGCACGTCCACCACCAAGTCCTTGCTTCCGGTCATATGATTTGTAGCTCCACTATCGAGCAACCATGATCCCCCACCGGAAGCAAACACCTACAAGAGATCAATGCTTGGTTTTAGGTACCCATTTTGTAATGGGTCCTTTGATGTTAGTAACAAGGGTCTTAGGAACCCAAATAGACCATTCAATATACTCATGAGGAGAACCAACAAATTTGGCATAAACATGCCCATCACTAGCACGACATAACACATAAGAAGGATTAAAGTCGCCTGCTTTGTTGGAAGGGGTGTCATAGCCCTTCTTGACACCGCCACCCTTCGCATTGTTCTTCTTCTCCTTGGAAGCACCCTCTCCCTCCTTCACAAAATTTTGCTTGAGAGGAGGAGGTCGTTTGGTCTTATCATTCTTCTTCTTGTTCTTGGGATTGGGTGCGAACCCAATCCCCTCCTTGGCCACAACTTCCTTTTGATTGCTCAAAAGGTCGTTGAGGTTCTTCTCACCTTGTACGCATGACACAAGGCCTTTCTCAAGTTGGTCCTTCAACTTAGCATTCTCCTCAACAAGATGCACATGCTCACAACAAGGGTTAGTAGCGTTTGCATTATCAATTAACACCATATGAGGAAAGGTGGCTTTCTCCTTAGTTAGCTTCACTTGGAGTTGATCATGAGACTCCTTGAGGCTAGCATGAACACCCTTCAAGACTTTGTGAGCCTTGTCGAGAATGTCAAACTCCTCTTTGAGTCTAGCAAGATCAACCTCAAGCTTTGCCTTCTCGGAGTTTAGCACACGAGAAACAACAAGAGCATGATCAAGATCTTTCTTTAACTTAGCATGATCATCGTTGTATGACTCCTCAAGAGCCAAACGAAGACCACGCTCTTCGTCAAGAGCATTGGAAAGATCCAAAATCTCATCGGCATAGTCACGACTATGCCCCTCCATCTTAGAGATGGTATCTTCGTGAGCCTCAATCATGTCATTGGCTTCACCAAGTTGTTCCAAGAGAGCAACGAAGTGCTTCTTGGATTTACCCTTGAGTTTACCCATAAAGGTCTCAAACTCATTCTCCTCCACATTTGTCCCCTCATGTTCATCAAAGCTATCCGTCGAAGAAGGATGATTAATGATGGTAGTTTTGATGTTGGGGGTTACCTTGTTGGTGGCTTTAGCCATGAGGCACTTGGCAGTGATGTTCTCATTGGGCGAGTCGAAGAGAGACATCCGTGGAGTCATCGCAATGGCAACGGAGGCCATGGCAACCGACTCACCATCTTCATCATCGTTATCATCCTGATTGTACTCTTCTTGTACCACCAATGCCTTGGGAGGAGTCTTCTTGGTGAAGTTGCTCTTGTTGGGGCACGACTTGGCCTTGTCCTTCCGGATGAGCTTGCCACCATTGTCTTCCCTCTTCTCGTAAGGGCACTCCGCAACAGAGTGACTCACATTGCCACAATTGAAGCAAGTCCTCACTCGTTGCTTGCCCTTTGCGCCACTTGAATTGTTCTTGTTGAAGTTTGGCCTTGAGTTCTTCTTTCTCCAAAATTGCCTTGAAGCAAGAGCCATGTGTTCATGATAGGCATACTTCGTATCTTCGAGGTTGCTCTCCTCTTCTTCCTCTTCATCCTCTTCCTCCATACTAACCTTGGCCTTTAGAGCAAGGTTGGGCTTCTTTACTCTTTGAGAGCGAAGAACCGCATTGTCGGCGGTCTTGTCGAAGATGCTCATAGCAACGAACTCATCCAACACTTCACTTGAGGACAAGGTGTGGAAGTCCGTCCTTTGACAAATGACAGAGGACATGGCTTTGTGGTAGGGCATCATTGCCTTGAGGAATTTGCGCTTGATCCAATTGTCATCCGTGTCCTTACTTCCATGATCTCGGAGAGAGACCGCGAGTTTGGTTACTCTCCGATAAAGCTCACGAGGTTCTTCATCTTCTTTCATAGCAAACTCATCGGCTTCATCTTGCACCACTTCATAGTTGGAGCGTTGGATGCTTGCGCTTCCCCGATAGAGGGAAACCACTTGGAGCCAAGCATCTTTGGCCACGGTGTAGGGCCGGAGATGAGGAAGATCTTCGAGTGGGATTGCTTCTTGGATGATGAAGAGAGCATGCTCATTGAATTGATGATCCACGACTTCTCTAGGAGTGAAGTTACTTCGATCATGCGGATAGAAACCTTCTTCAATGATTCTCCAAAGATTAGTGTTCACATGATTTAAATGACGCTTAAAACGATAGACCCAAGAATCAAATTCTACATTCTTCTCAATCTTAGGGGCCGGGCCGACATGATTCAAATGAGTGGAAGGAAGCGGTCCACCATAGACAAGTGGAGGTTCCACATGGGCAAAGATGCCGGTGCCATTTTTACCACTAGAAGAAGGGGCTTTCTCGCTAGTAGCTTCCCCCTTGTCGGAGGTAGCATCCGTCACCTTGTTGGCGGGATCACCCACTTTCAACGGTGCGGTGGAAAGTTTAAGCCCTTCTAAGAATTTATTAAACATGCTTTCGACCTCGGTCGTCATGGAGGTTTTCAATGTGTCCAACGCCACATTGAATTCCTCACGAGAGACCGCGGTACCCCCATCTCCCGTAGACGAGACCGGATTCACACCGGAGTGCTCCTCCACACCGTCTACGACGTCAACCATACTCTTCAGACGGTAAAGTCCTTAATAAAGAGACGAGGCTCTGATACCAATTGAAAGGATCGACATAGTTGACTAGAGGGGGGGGGGTGAATAGGCAACTAACAATTTTTAGCTTTTCTTTACCAATTTAAACTTTGCATCAAAGTAGGTTGTCTAGATATGCAACTAGGTGAGCAACCTATATGATGCAACAACAATAAGCATACACACAAGCAAGAGATAAAACACAAATAAGCTTGCACAAGTAAAGGCACGAGATAACCAAGAGTGGAGCCGGTGAAGACGAGGATGTGTTACCGAAGTTCCTTCCCATTGAGAGGAAGTACGTCTCCGTTGGAGCGGTGTGGAGGCACAATGCTCCCCAAAAAGCCACTAGGGCCACCGTATTCTCCTCACGCCCTCACACAATGCGAGATGCAGTGATTCCACTATTGGTGCCCTTGGAGGCGGCGACCGAACCTTTACAAACAAGGTTGGGGCAATCTCCACAACTTAATTGGAGGCTCCCAACGATACCACGAAGCTTCACCACAATGGACTATGGCTCCGCGGTGACCTCAACCGTCTAGGGTGCTCAAACACCCAAGAGTAACAAGATCCACAAGGGATTAGTGGGGGGATTCAAATATCTCTCGGTGGAAGTGTAGATCGGGGCCTTCTCAACCAATCCCTAGAGAATCAACAAGTTTGATTGGCTAGGGAAGGAGATCGGGCGAAAATGGAGCTTGGAGCAACAATGGAGCTTGGAGGTGGAAGAGGTAGTCAACTAGAGGAGGAAGACACCCCTTATATAGTGGAGGAACAAATCCAACCGTTATCCACCAACTCAGCCTGCGCAGCGCGGTACTACCACACCAGGGGCGCGGTACTACCGCAGGGGCACGCGGTACTACCGCAGGGCCCCGCGGTACTACCGCCCACGCAGCAGAGACCAGAACAGCCACAAATGCACTAAAGTACAGGGCGGTAGTACTGCTGGCGTGGTACTACCGCTCCCCCTTGTGGTACTACCGCAAGGCAGGGGTTGTCCAGAGATGGGAAGGCACGGATATAAAAAATTACATCGTGGCTACTTCCGCAGAGTTGGAGTCGATGCAAAAACCCGACGCAGTAGTACCGTAAGCTAGCCGCGGTACTACCGCGCGAGGTGCGGATGTAAAAAATTACATCCGCCCCTTACTGCCACGTACTTGCGGAACTAAGCAGGGACCACGGTACTACTTCTTACTAGAAGCGGTACTACCGAGGGTCCTTACGGTACTACCGCACCAGCGGGCGGTACTACCGCTCTAACGAGCAGTACTACCGCACGCCTAGTTCGGCAAGCAAGAGCAATATTTGCATAGACAAGGAAAACATCGGATGCACCAAAGGCTAGAGGAAAGGAGGTGCAAAGGAAGATGTGTACATGATGAGTCCACCCAACCTTTCCAACGCGGACCCCCTCTTAATAGTACGGCTTCCGTACGACTCAATACCACCGAAAAGAAACGAAGAGAAACGCCATCTTCTATAGCCTTCGAGGGGAACCGAAACATCTTGTGCCTAGTCAATATATCTGAAATATTCGATGCACATGATTAGTCCGCAAAAGCATTGTCATCAATCACCAAAACCAACTAAGGGATAAAAATGCCCTTACAGGGGCGCCGCCCCCCTCCTTGTCCAATTCGGGCTAGAGGGGGAGGGGGCGTGCGGCTTCCCTGGCCGCCCCTCCTCTTCTCCCACTAAGGCCCATTAGGCCCAATATACGCCCTGGGGGGTTCCGGTAACCCCCTCGGTACTCCGGTAAATGTCCGAAACCTCTCGAAACACTTCCAGTGTCCGAACATAGTCATACAATATATCGATCTTTACGTCTCGACCATTTCGAGACTCCTCGTCATGTCCGTGATCATATCCGGGACTCCGAACTACCTTCGGTACATCAAAACAGAAAAACTCATAATACCGATCGTCACCAAACTTTAAGCGTGCGGACCCTACGGGTTCGAGAACTATGTAGACATGACCAAGACACGTCTCCGGTCAATAACCAATAACAGAACCTGGATGCTCATATGGGCTCCCACATATTCTATGAAGATCTTTATCGGTCAAACCGCATAACAACATACGTTGTTCCCTTTGTCATCGGTATGTTACTTGCCCGAGATTCGATCGTCGTATCTCAATACCTAGTTCAATCTCGTTACCGGCAAGTCTCTTTACTCGTTATGTAATGCATCATCCCGCAACTAACTCATTAGTCACATTGCTTGCAAGGCTTATAGTGATGTGCATTACTGAGAGGGCCCAGAGATACCTCTCCGACAATTGGAGTGACAAATCCTAATCTCGAAATACGCCAACTCAACAAGTACCTTCGGAGACACCTGTAGAGCACCTTTATAATCACCCAGTTACGTTGTGACGTTTGGTAGCACACAAAGTGTTCCTCTGGTAAACGGGAGTTGCATAATCTCATAGTCATAGGAACATGTATAAGTCATGAAGAAAGCAATAGCAACATACTAAACGATCAAGTGCTAAGCTAACGGAATGGGTCAAGTCAATCACACCATTCTCCTAATGATGTGATCCCGTTAATCAAATGACAACTCATGTCCATGGCTAGGAAACTCAACCATCTTCGATTAACGAGCTAGTCAAGTAGAGGCATACTAGTGACACTATGTTTGTCTATGTATTCACACATGTATTATGTTTCCGGTTAATGAAATTCAAGCATGAATAATAAACATTTATCATGATATGAGGAAATAAATAATAACTTTATTATTGCCTCTAGGGCATATTTCCTTCAGTCTCCCACTTGCACTAGAGTCAATAATCTAGATTACACAGTAATGATTCTAACACCCATGGAGTTTTGGTGCTGATCATGTTTTGCTCGTGGATGAGGCTTAGTCAACGGGTCTGCAACATTCAGATCCGTATGTATCTTGCAAATCTCTATGTCTCCCACCTGGACTTGGTCCCGGATGGAATTGAAGCGTCTCTTGATGTGCTTGGTTCTCTTGTGAAATCTGGATTCCTTTGCCAAGGGAATTGCACCAGTATTGTCACAAAAGATTTTCATTGGACCCGATGCACTTAGGTATGACACCTAGATCGGATATGAACTCCTTCATCCAGACTCCTTCATTTGCTGCTTCCGAAGCAGCTATGTACTCCGCTTCACACGTAGATCCCGCCACGACGCTTTGTTTAGAACTGCACCAACTGACAGCTCCACCGTTCAATGTAAACACGTATCCGGTTTGCGATTTAGAATCGTCCGGATCAGTGTCAAAGCGTGCATCGACGTAACCATTTACGACTAGCTCTTTGTTACCTCCATAAACGAGAAACATATCCTTAGTCCTTTTCAGGTATTTCAGGATGTTCTTGACCGCTGTCCAGTGATCCACTCCTGGATTACTTTGGTACCTCCCTGCTAAGCTAATAGCAAGGCACACATCAGGTCTGGTACACAGCATTGCATACATGATAGAGCCTATGGCTGAAGCATAGGGAACATCTTTCATTTTCTCTCTATCTTCTGCAATGGTCAGGCATTGAGTCTGACTCAACTTCACACCTTGTAACACAGGCAAGAACCCTTTCTTTGCTTGATCCATTTTGAACTTTTTCAAAACTTTGTCAAGGTATGTGCTTTGTGAAAGTCCTATCAAGCATCTTGATCTATCTCTATAGATCTTGATGCCCAATATGTAAGCAGCTTCACCGAGGTCTTTCATTGAAAAACTCTTATTCAAGTATCCTTTTATGCTATCCATAAATTCTATATCATTTCCAATCAGTAACATGTCATCCACATATAATATTAGAAATGCTACAGAGCTCCCACTCACTTTCTTGTAAATACAGGCTTCTCCAAAAGTCTGTATAAAACCATATGCTTTGATCACACTATCAAAACGTTTATTCCAACTCCGAGAGGCTTGCACCAGTCCATAAATGGATCGCTGGAGCTTGCACACTTTGTTAGCTCCCTTTGGATCGACAAAACCTTCAGGTTGCATCATATACAACTCTTCTTCCAGAAATCCATTCAGGAATGCAGTTTTGACATCCATTTGCCAAATTTCATAATCATAAAATGTGGCAATTGCTAACATGATTCGGACAGACTTAAGCATCGCTATGGGTGAGAAAGTCTCATCGTAGTCAACTCCTTGAACTTGTCGAAAACCTTTTGCAACAAGTCGAGCTTTATAGACAGTAACATTACCGTCAGCGTCAATCTTCTTCTTGAAGATCCATTTATTCTCTATGGCTTGCCGATCATCGGGCAAGTCAACCAAAGTCCACACTTTGTTCTCATACATGGATCCCATCTCAGATTTCATGGCCTCAAGCCATTTTGCTGAATCTGGGCTCACCATCGCTTCTTCATAGTTCGTAGGTTCGCCTTGGTCAAGTAACATGACCTCCAGAATAGGATTACCGTACCACTCTGGTGCGGATCTTACTCTAGTTGACCTACGAGGTTCGGTAGTAACTTGATCTGAAGTTATATGATCATCATCATTAGCTTCCTCACTAATTGGTGTAGGAGTCACAGAAACAGATTTCTGTGATGAACTACTTTCCAATAAGGGAGCAGGTACAGTTACCTCATCAAGTTCTACTTTCCTCCCGCTCACTTCTTTCGAGAGAAACTCCTTCTCTAGAAAGGATCCATTCTTAGCAACGAATGTCTTACCTTCGGATCTGTGATAGAAGGTGTACCCAACAGTTTCCTTTGGGTATCCTATGAAGACACATTTCTCCGATTTGGGTTTGAGCTTATCAGGTTGAAGTTTTTTCACATAAGCATCGCAACCCCAAACTTTAAGAAACGACAACTTTGGTTTCTTGCCAAACCACAGTTCATAAGGCGTCGTCTCAACGGATTTCGATGGTGCCCTATTTAACGTGAATGCAGCCGTCTCTAAAGTATAACCCCAAAACGATAGCGGTAAATCAGTAAGAGACATCATAGATCGCACCATATCTAGTAAAGTACGATTACGACGTTCGTACACACCATTACGCTGTGGTGTTCCGGGTGGCGTGAGTTGCGAAACTATTCCGCATTGTTTCAAATGTAGACCAAACTCGTAACTCAAATATTCTCCTCCACGATCAGATCGTAGAAACTTTATTTTCTTGTTACCATGATTTTCCACTTCACTCTGAAATTCTTTGAACTTTTCAAATGTTTCAGACTTATGTTTCATTAAGTAGATATACCCATATCTGCTCAAATCATCTGTGAAGGTGAGAAAATAACGATACCCGCCGCGAGCCTCAATATTCATCGGACCACATACATCAGTATGTATGATCTCCAACAAATTTGTTGCTCGCTCAATTGTTCCGGAGAACGGCGTTTTAGTCATCTTTCCCATAAGGCATGGTTCGCAAGTACCAAGTGATTCATAATCAAGTGATTCCAAAAGTCCATCAGTATGGAGTTTCTTCATGTGCTTTACACCAATATGACCCAAACGGCAGTGCCACAAATAATCTACACTATCATTATCAACTCTGCATCTTTTAGCTTCAACATTATGAATATGTGTATCACTACTATCGAGATTCAACAAAAATAGACCACTCTTCAAGGGTGCATGACCATAAAATATATTACTCATATAAATAGAACAACCATTATTCTTAGATTTAAATGAATAACCGTCTCGCATTAAACAAGATCCAGATATAATGTTCATGCTCAATGCTGGCACCAAATAACAATTATTTAGGTCTAACACTAATCCCGAAGGTAGATGTAGAGGTAGCGTGCCGACGGCGATCACATCGACTTTGGAACCATTTCCCACGCGCATCGTCACCTCGTCCTTAGCCAGTCTTCGCTTAATCCGTAGTCCCTGTTTCGAGTTGCAAATATTAGCAACAGAACTAGTATCAAATACCCAGGTGCTACTGCGAGCTCTAGTAAGGTACACATCAATAACATGCATATCACATATACCTTTGTTCACCTTGCCATC
Source organism: Triticum aestivum (assembly GCF_018294505.1). Lineage (NCBI taxonomy): Eukaryota > Viridiplantae > Streptophyta > Magnoliopsida > Poales > Poaceae > Triticum > Triticum aestivum. The sequence continues at coordinate 194,654,484 of NC_057796.1, forward strand.
CTTCTTATCCGCCAAATACTTGGGGCAGTTCCGCTTCCAGTGACCAGTTTTCTTGCAGTAGAAGCACTCAGTCTCAGGCTTAGGTCCAGACTTGGGTTTCTTCTCTTGAGCAGCAACTTGTTTGCCGTTCTTCTTGAAGTTCCCCTTCTTCTTCCCTTTACCATTTTTCTTGAAACTGGTGGTCTTGTTGACCATCAACACTTGATGCTCCTTCATGATTTCTACCTCCGCAGCCTTTAGCATTGCCAAGAGCTCGGGAATTGTCTTATCCATCCCTTGCATATTATAGTTCATCACGAAGCTCTTGTAGCTTGGTGGCAGTGATTGAAGAATTCTATAAATGACACTATCATCCGGAAGATTAACTCCGAGTTGAATCAAGTGATTGTTATACCCAGACATTTTGAGTATATGTTCACTGACAGAACTATTCTCCTCCATCTTGCAGCTGTAGAACTTATTGGAGACTTCATATCTCTCAATCCGGGCATTTCCTTGAAATATTAACTTCAACTCCTGGAACATCTCATATGCTCCATGACGTTCAAAACGTCGTTGAAGTCCCGGTTCTAAGCCGTAAAGCATGGCACACTGAACTATCGAGTAGTCATTAGCTTTGCTCTGCCAGACGTTCTTAACGTCGTCAGTTGCATCTGTAGCAGGCCTGGCACCCAGCGGTGCTTCCAGGACGTAAATCTTCTGTGCAGCAATGATGATAATCCTCAAGTTACGGACCCAGTCCGTGTAATTGCTACCATCATCTTTCAACTTTGCTTTCTCAAGGAACGCATTAAAATTCAACGGAACAACAGCACGAGCCATCTATCTACAACAACATAGACACGCAAAATACTATCAGGTACTAAGTTCATGATAAATTTAAGTTCAATTAATCGTATTACTTAAGAACTCCCACATAGATGGACATCCCTCTAATCATCTAAGTGATCACGTGATCCAAATCAACTAAACCATGTCCGATCATCACGTGAGATGGAGTAGTTTTCAATGGTGAACATCACTATGTTGATCATATCTGCTATACGATTCACGCTCGACCTTGCGGTCTCAGTGTTCCGAGGCCATATCTGCATATGCTAGGCTCGTCAAGTTTAACTCGAGTATTCTGCGTGTGCAAAACTGGCTTGCACCCGTTGTAGATGAACGTAGAGCTTATCACACCCGATCATCACATGGTGTCTCGGCACGATGAACTTTGGCAACGGTGCATACTCAGGGAGAACACTTTTATCTTGAAATTTAGTGAGAGATCATCTTATAATGCTACCGTCAATCAAAGAAAAATAAGATGCGTAAAGGATAAACATCACATGCAATCAATATAAGTGATATGATATGGCCATCATTATATTGTGCTTGTGATCTCCATCTTCGGAGCACCGTCATGATCACCATCGTCACCGGCGCGACACCTTGACCTCCATCATAGCATCGTTGTCGTCTCGCCAACTATTGCTTCTACGACTATCGTTGCCGCTTAGTGATAAAGTAAAGCAATTACAGGGCGATTTCATTGCATACAATAAAGCGACAACCATATGGCTCCTGCCAGTTGCCGATAACTCGGTTACAAAACATGATCATCTCATACAATAAAATATATCATCATGCCTTGACAATATCACATCACAACATGCCCTACAAAAACAAGTTAGACGTCCTCTACTTTGTTGTTGCAAGTTTTACGTGGCTGCTACGGGCTGAGCAAGAACCGTTCTTACCTACGCATCAAAACCACAACGATAGTTTGTCAAGTTAGTGCTGTTTTAACCTTCTCAAGGACCGGGCGTAGCCACACTCTGTTCAACTAAAGTTGGAGAAACTGACACCCGCCAGCCACCTATGTGCAAAGCACATCGGTAGAACCAGTCTCGCGTAAGCGTACGCGTAATGTCGGTCCGGGCCGCTTCATCCAACAATACCACCGAACCAAAGTATGACATGCTGGTAAGCAGTATGACTTGTATTTCCCACAACTCACTTGTGTTCTACTCGTGCATATAACATCTACGCATAAAACCAGGCTCGGATGCCACTGTTGGGGAACGTAGTAATTTCAAAAAAATTCCTACGCACATGCAAGATCATGGTGATGCATAGCAACGAGAGGGGAGAGTGTTGTCCAGGTACCCTCGTAGACCGAAAGCGGAAGCGTTAGCACAAAGCAGTTGATGTAGTTGTACGTCTTCACGATCCGACCGATCCAAGTACCGAACGTACGGCACCTCCGAGTTCAGCACACGTTCAGCTCGATGACGTCCCGCGAAGTCCGATCCAGCAGAGCTTCACGTGAGAGTTCCGTTAGCACGACAGCGTGATGACGGTGATGATGTTGCTACCGATGCAGGGCTTCGCCTAAGCACAGCTACGATATGACCGAGGTGGAATATGGTGGAGGGGGGCACCGCACACGGCTGGGAGAGATCAACAGATCAACTTGTGTGTCTAGAGGTGCCCCCTGCCCCGGTATATAAAGGATCAAGGGGGGATAGGCGGCCGGCCAAGGAGGGGCGCCAAGGGGGGAGTCCTACCCCCACCGGGAGTAGGACTCCTCCTTTCCTTGTTGGAGTAGGAGAAGGGAAGGAAGGGAGAGAGGAGGAGAAGGAAAAAGGGGGGCGCCGCCCCCCTCCTTGTCCAATTCGGACTAGAGGGGGAGGGGGCGCGCGGCTGCCCTGGCCGCCCCTCCTCTTCTCCCACTAAGGCCCATTAGGCCCAATATACTCCCCGGGGGTTCCGGTAACCCCCCGGTACTCCGGTAAATGTCCGAAACCTCCCGAAACACTTCAGGTGTCCGAACATAGTCATACAATATATCGATCTTTACGTCTCGACCATTTCGAGACTCCTCGTCATGTCCGTGATCATATCCGGGACTCTGAACTACCTTCGGTACATCAAAACACAAAAACTCATAATACCGATCATCACCAAACATTAAGCATGCGGACCCTACGGGTTCGAGAACTATGTAGACATGACCAAGACACATCTCTGGTCAATAACCAATAGCGGAACCTGGATGCTCATATTGTCTCCCACATATTCTACGAAGATCTTTATCGGTCAAACCGCATAACAACATACGTTGTTCCCTTTGTCATCGGTATGTTACTTGCCCGAGATTTGATCGTCGGTATCTCAATACCTAGTTCAATCTCATTACTGGCAAGTCTCTTTACTCGTTATGTAATGCATCATCCCGCAACTAACTCATTAGTCACATTGCTTGCAAGGCTTATAGTGATGTGCATTACCGAGAGGGTCCAGAGATACCTCTCCGATAATCGGAGTGACAAATCCTAATCTCGAAATACGCCAACTCAACAAGTACCTTCGGAGACACCTGTAGAGCACCTTTATAATCACCCAGTTACGTTGTGACATTTGGTAGCACACAAAGTGTTCCTCTGGTAAACGGGAGTTGCATAATCTCATAGTCATAGGAACACGTATAAGTCATGAAGAAAGCAATAGCAACATACTAAACGATCAAGTGCTAAGCTAACGGAATGGGTCAAGCCAATCACATCATTCTCCTAATGATGTGATCCCGTTAATCAAATGACTACTCATGTCCATGGCTAGGAAACTCAACCATCTTCGATTAACGAGCTAGTCAAGTAGAGGCATACTAGTGACACTATGTTTGTCTATGTGTTCACACATGTATTATGTTTCCGGTTAATACAATTCTAGCATGAATAATAAACATTTATCATGATATGAGGAAATAAATAATAACTTTATTATTGCCTCTAGGGCATATTTCCTTCAGAGCCCCACCACCCCACCGGAGAGACGGACTCCAACTGCAGCGCCACCACCTAAACGCAGCCGCCGGTCACCACTGCCACCACCAATCACCACACCGTCCAGATCTGGGCCGGGGGCCAAATCCGCCACCAGCACGAACCAGGGCGCCGGATCCCCACCGCTGCGCCGGAGAGGAAGGAGGCGGCGCCGCCAGCCACCAGAACGCCAGGAGGAGGTGGTAGGCTGAAGCAGGGTCGGCCCGACGGCTGTCACCATCGAGCATAGGAGGGGCGTCCCGTGACGGCCCCCATCTGCGCGCGGGAGGGAGCAGCCCCGCCACAGCCAGCGCCACGCGGCCTTCGGCTGGCGACGCCCCCAGCGGCGACGAGGGACGGGGGCAAGGCGAGGGGGGCGGGGGAGGCGGCACTAGGGAACCTCTCTGGGGCGCCCGCGGGAGCGCCCCGGGGAGGGAGGGGAGGGAGGGAGGGGGACGGGACGGGCCGCGCACGCCCGGCCGCTGGCGGCGGAGGGAAGGAGCTAGGGAGCCGGCGGCGGCGAAGGAACCCTAGTGGGTCGGGAGCGGGCGGACCCCCTTTGGTATAGAAACAAGCACAGGTGCTCAACAAAACACAAGCACTGGATGTCTAGTGGTACATATACTGAGCTGAACGACGGCAAGGGAAAGCGATTTTTTCTTGGATTTATATCATTTATGCCATTAGTTGTGTCCAACTACTCAGTATATGTTCTACCTTTAGCTCCTCGTTGGGTTCGACACTCTTATTTATCGAAAAAGGCTACAAACGATCCCCTATACTTGTGGGTTATCAAGACCTTTTTCTGGCGCCGTTGCCGGGGAGCAATAGCGTGGGGTGAATATTCTCGTGTGTGCTTGTTTGCTTTATCACTAAGTAGTTTTTATTTTCTGTTCTAAGTTGTTCTCTATCTTTAGTTATGGATATGGAACGCAAAACACCAAAAAAATTAGTGGTACTTGCTACTCATGGAGATGGGGAACCTCCTAAAACCCTCGATGCTCGTTATGTGAAAAATATTATGCACTACTTTGAGAATCCTGAGAAAACCCCATTCAACTTGATAATGTGAGTAACGTTGGATAAACGTGAATACTTTAGGGATTATCACTTGACACAAAAAGGGAAACTATTATGGGATCAAATTTATATGTTGCATTGGTATGCTTGGAGTTTATGCCAGAGATATGATTATACTTGTTGATCTAGGATGAATGCTCCACATCTTCCCTTTTCATGCAAACTTAATGATAATGAAACCTTGGCTTCTTATGCTAGAGGTATATATGATTACTATGATGTGGAAAGAATAGAAGAATTTGTTTCTTTTAAGGGTGCTTATGAAATTGAATCTTTTGTTTGAAAAGTATGAAGCTTTTGATGATGATGTTTATAGACCTGAAATTTTTGCCATCCTTAAATATTGCTATGATAATTACAAATACAATTCCGATATTGATAAATTTATTGGGAGAGTCTCCGCTGTCCAAGAAGAGATTAACATTTTGCATGAGTCTATGGAAGAAGGAATTGATGAAACTGTGAGCTCATTGGATGAAAAAGATGACGAGGAGAGCGAAGAACAAGCGGAGGAAGAGCGGATTGATCACCCGTGCCCACCTTCTAATGAGAGTAACTCTTCAACTCATACATTGTTTAATTTCCCTTCGCTTTTACCGAAGGATGAATGCTATGATAATTGCTATGATCCCATTGACTCTTTTGAAATATCCCTTTTTGATGAACTTGATGCTTGCTATGCTTGTGGCCATGATGCCAATTTAAATTATGCTTATGGAGATGAACTTGCTATAGTTCCTTATGTTAAGAATGACATTGTTGCTATTGCACCCACACATGATAGTCCTGTTATCTTTTTGAATTCTCCCAACTACACTATATCGAAGAAGTTTGCACTTATTAAGGATTACATTGATGGGTTGCCTTTTACCGTTGCACATGATAATTTTGATGAATGTAATATGCATGTTCTTGCTGCTCCTACTTTCAATTATTATGAGAGAGGAACTATATCTCCACCTCTCTATGTTTCCAACACGAAAAAATTGCAAGAAACTATTTATACTATGCATTGGCCTTTACTTGATGTGCATGAATTGTTCTTGTATGACATGCCGATGCATAGGAAGAGAGGTAGACTTTGTCATTGCTTGATTTATGTTGCTTTGTGCTCACTACTAAATACCAAATCATTGTTAATTAAAATTAGCTTTGATATACCTTGGGATCCGGGTGGATTCATTACTTCTTATGCCTAGCTTAATGGATTTAAAGAAAGCACTGCCAGGGAGACAACCCGGAAATTTTAGAGAGTCATTTTTTTGTTGAGTGATTTTCTAAAGTTTAAAAACAAAAAAATATAGAGGGGAGCTTAATTTTTTTTCAAAAAGAGAAGCGATTGAAAGGTGATGCATTGCGGAAGTGAGGGTCGACCTTGAACACTTGTGTTCATGCTCATTGAAACAATGTAGAATTTTTCATGAATTTTATCACAAAAATAATTATCCCCTTGTACAATTCCATTCTATTATAAAAATAATGTGCCAAGATTTGCCTTTAGGATCATTAGATTGCTTGTTGGTATCTGCAGTGCAGAAACAGAAACTTTGGCTGTAGCGCGTGTATTTTCATTCTTTACTGGAACGTCAAACATTTCTAAAACTTTTTGCAAAGTCTTGATATACAATTTTTTTACGTTTTCCTAATTTGTCAGAATTTTTGGAGTAATAGAAGTATGGTAGATGTTCAGATTGCTACAGAGTATCCTGTTTAAGACAGATTCTGTTTTTGATGCATTGTTTTGCTTGTTTTGATGAGACTATCAATTCTATCGGTGGTATAAGCCATGGAAAAGTTATATTACAGTAGCTACAATGCAAAAACAAAATATTAATTGGTTTTCAACAAATCTTAGAGTAGTGATTTGCTTTATTATACTAACGAATCTTACCGAGCTTTCTGTTGAGTTTTGTGTGGATGAAATGATCAATGATCGAGGAGGTCTCGATATGAGGAGAAGGAGTGAAAGTGCTAGTTATCGACTAGAGGGGGGGGGGTGAATAGGCGATTTTTATGAAAGTCTTCAAAACATGGAAGTTTCGAAGACAAACAATAGAAACGAACCTATTAACATGCAGCGGAAGGTAGACTACACTAGGCAAGCCATAGTCAAGTATTCAAAGAAGTGAAAGCATGAAGACTAATAGCAGCTAGGTAGTAATGACCAGGATGGAAGATAGTATGAAGCCAATCAGAACAAGTAGTTATACAGTGAAGTCAAACAGATAGTGTAAGCAGGCAATGACTTCACGAAGACAAACTGTAAGTAAAGAGAGGGAGAAGATATAACCAGTCTCTTGGTGAGGACAAGGATTTGTTGGACCAGTTCCAGTTGCTGTGACAACTGTACGTCTGGTTAGGGAGGCTGAGATTCAACTCAGAAGACCACGTCTTCACCTTATTCCCCTTGAGCTAAGGACACCCAGTCCTCGCCCAATCACTCTGGTAAGTCTTCAAGGTAGACTTCCGAACCTTCACAGACTTCGTTCACCGGCGATCCACAATGACTCTTGGATGCTCAGAACGCGACGCCTAACCGGCTGGAGGATTCACAGTCCTCAAGTGTAACAAGTCTTCAGGTCACGCGGACAGAAAGACTTCAGTGATGCCTAACACTCTTTGGCTCTGGGTGTTTTGGGCTTTGTCCTCGCAAGGATTTCTCTCTCTCAAAAGCTTCGGAGGTGGGTTGCTCTCAAACGACAAAAGCCGTGCACTAACTCTGAGCAGCCACCAATTTATGGTGTAGGGGGTGGGCTATTTATAGCCACTAGGCAACCCGACCTGATTTGTCCGAAATGACCCTGGGTCACTAAGGAACTGACACGTGTTCCAACGGTCAGATTTCAAACACACGCGGCAGCTTGACTTGGGCTACAAGTAAAGCTGACTCATCCAGCTCTGGATAAGATTTGCTCTCATTGTCTTCGCTCGAAGACATAGGATTTGGTTGAGCATCACTTCAGTCACTCTGACTTTGTTCACTTGGACCCCACTTAACAGTACGGTGGTTCCTATGACTCAACAAAGAAGAAAAGGAAACTACGAAACAACTATGTCTTCGCACTCCATAATCTTCACGTGAATGTCTTCTCGAGTCATAAGCTTTGATGTGATTGTCTTCACATACCACCATTGTCTTCAATGTCTTCATACATTTTTAGGGGTCATCTCCGGTAGGTAAACCGAATTAATGAGGGACTACTACCTGTGTTATCCTGCAATTCTCACAAACACATTAGTCCCTCAACCAGGTTTGTCGTCAATACTCCAAAACCAACTAGGGGTGGCACTAGATGCACTTACAATCTCCCCCTTTTTGGTGATTGATGACAAACTGGTTGAAGTTTTCAACGGGGATAAAAGTATGTGAAATTGTAAGGAATTAAGGTATTGTCTTCATAAGTAGCAAAAGGCTCCCCCTGAAGATGTGCATATAAGTATTTTGCTTTTGGAATGCAAATGCACATGGCAGGTTGTACTTGTGGAGATCCTCTACAACTTATGAAGACAATTCATCATGCATGAAAAGATATAACGAAGATAATGACATGCATAATGAAAAATGGACGTCTGCAATATGACTTCATGCGGGATTTATCACCGCACATGCGGAATTTATCATCGCATCACAGAATAGCAGAAAAAGTAGCAGACGACCATCAAGTTTAAGTGTTACAACTCAAAGAACCAGAAGTATCAAAAGCGAGAGTTGTAAGCACTTGGCAAAAGTATAGCAACCACCCATATGGACCCGCTTGAAGACTATCAACTCATATGCTTCTCCCCCTTTTGTCAGTAAGGACCAAAAAGGTTTGAAGACATAGAGCCTCTACTCGTTCCCATGAGGAGTAGGTGAAGCAGCAGGGTCGTCGTTGAGGTTCGGTGGTGCAGAAGAACTTGGTGCAGTGTCGATACGCGCCGAAGTTGGAGGTGGTGATGTAGCATCATCTTCGTCATCAATGACTCTGGCATTAACAGTTGCAGCTGAGGAAGAATAGTCAGAGTCTTCAAGTGAGGGAGTCCGACGCAAGACACATTCCTGGGAGGAGTGGAATCAAACTTGAATCTCTCTGTGAAGCCATCGTCTTGAAGATCAGCTTCAGCACTGAGCAATGTCAGACTCTTCCACGACCTCCGACAGGTTTCATGAGTGACAAATGCATTTTTGGTGGCAAGGTTGCGAATGCGGTTGACATCCACCAAGAGGCTTTGCATCTGACGCTTCAGCCAGTCGTGATGCTTATCTTGCTTTTGATGCAAGGCAACGAGAAGCTCTCGGTCATTGAGAACACGAGAACGCTTCCGAGGCCTTTGAGAAATTGTGCTTTCAGTGGCTTCAGTATGGGCACGATGAGGTGCACGTGTATTGCCAGCCAAAGGATAAACACGAGTGGCAGCCAGAACTCCTTCAATGGGCTGAGTGAAGCTTTGGTGATCGGCATTGTGAAGATAAATGGGCTCCTTGGCAGGCTCTGGGTATATGGCTTCGACAGACAGATCAACCTCTGGCAAGAATATCAGATGGTTGCGCGCAGACGGCTGATAGTTGACAGTAGAGTGAAGCTTGATAAGGCGCATAACCCATGGAGCGTAGAACTTTAGACCAAAGAGATCAGAGCCAGATGCAGCCAATTGCCTGATGAAGAAGTCTTGAGCATTGAAGCTGATGCCATTGAAGATATAGAAAACCAATGTCTTCATTGCTCCTTCAAGCTTCGCTGCAGGAGAATGTCCCTTGATAGGCCATAGAGTTCGCCTGATAATATGATAAATGGTGCGGGGCATATACTCTAGGTCTTCAACAAAGAATTCCTTGGATATTTAGCGTCGCGTGGCAGTGGCTTCATCATGCTCAGCATTTGGCTCATGTTGGGCTCAGGCTTCTGGAAGATGCTCTCCAAAGCATTGCGGTGAAGCTGACAACCAGGTTCAAAGAGTTCACCTGGAGTGGGCAGGCCAGTGAGCTCAATAATATCAAGAGCTTTGGCTTCGTGATGTACATTGCCTGTCATCCACTCAAGGATCCATGTCTTCGGATCCCCGTTGTAGTCGCGAATGTGGAGGGTAGCATAGAATTGTAGCAGAAGCTCTTCGTTCCAGTGCTCTTTATCAGTCACAAATTGCAGCAGACCAGCATCTCGGAAACAATCAAGGGCTTCTTCTAGGCAGGCCAGGCCAGTAATAGCTTCGCAGTCTAGACGCATATGGGGAAAGATGCACCCTTGATCATAAAGAACACAAGAGTAATAACTGCGTTGCTGATAGCTCCAAAACCGATCAGATGAAATTCTTGGCCTTGAGTATGGGTTCTTGTCGCTGTCAAAGAAGGTGTTGTGTGCAATGAAGCCATTCACATTGAAAGATCCTGGTGAAGATGCAGTACCTGGAAACCTTGGCAGCCTCGGTTTTGGCTTCTGGACCTGAGGCCTGTGCTCCACATGATAGTCAAATTGAGGTCCGGGAGCAGGAGGAGGAACCATAATGGGCCAGCGAACCATTACAGGTTGGCCGCGATCAAATGCCAGCTCGATAGTGTGTGGCCTTGGAGGCGGTACATGAGCATCGGCATTGACGTGAGCTGCAAGTGGTATAATGGCTTCAGGTGCATTGGAAGCTTCAGGCTCATTAACTTCTGGCGCCACATTGACTTCAGGCGCCACATTTGCTTCAGCCATGACAACGTCATTGGCTTCAGTATTGGTGTTGGTGGCCGCCTCAATGTTATCAACCTCCACTTGAGTAGCTGGAGGGTCGGACACGTTCTCCTCGAGAACAACTTCTTGGTTGGATGGGGGTGTAGCAACACGTTCTTCTTCTTGACGGGGTTCCTCTTGTTCATCGGCTGATGCAGCCGGAATGTCTTCAGCAGCTTTGGCTTCAGACTCTGAGACGTTCACAGTTGGGGTGGCTTCAGGAAACACTTGGCGTGATACTGAGTGGTGGTGCTCTTCTCCTTCTGGAACACTCGAAAGAGTGACTTGAGCCCTTGGTCCTTTACGAAGCCTGTGAAAAACGGGCGACGCTTTGTGGAGAGGGAGTTGGCTGGGCCTCAAAGTCGTCGTCATCAAGCACCGGAGTGGTTACTTGAGTTGGGGGAGTACTTGGTGATTCTTCTTCACGGGGGGGGGGGGGTCTTGAGGGTGATTAGCCCATGAATCATCCTGAGCAATTGGCGTCAAAGGATGACCAATGCTGATGAGTTCGCTGTTCGTTAGAACAGGCGATGATACCATTTTGTGCTCGATCTGAGGAAGGACTTCATCATCATCTACATTGTCTTGGGGACCAATGTCTTTAGCTGTAGTGTGGTCAACAACTGGATCTTCTTGAGCTTCAGGAGCCTCTGTGGTAGCAGGCTCGTGAACTATCAAACGACGCTCTTGGTGTGTGGATGCAGGACGAGCAACTGAGATTGGCTCGACGACAAGGGGCTCTGTGGGAGCAGCCCGATCTTTCTTCTTTGTCTTTCTCTTCTTGGTCGGTGGAGCATCGTCAGTGGTGTTCTTGGACTTGCGCTTTCTGGCTTCGGCTTCAGCTGTCCTTGTTTTCTTGAGTTCTGAAGCTACTGTGGGGACCTTTGGCTTCACGCCTGTCATACTGGCGGGGAAGACAATGCAAGGTTCTTCCCGCCTGGATGCTTTAGCTGGGGCCACAGCAGGCTTCTTCTTCTTGGCAGCCATCTTGGGGTCGATGCCAGGACGCCCAAGTGCCTTGTGCTTCTCGGCTTCATTGTAAGCTTGAACACATTTGGAAGCAAGGAGTTTCATGCGCTCTCGTGGACCTCTAGCTTCGTCACGTTTCTTGTGAAACGCCTCCTTGAGCTCATGCATCATTTGCTTGAAGTTTTGGACATACAGTCACATTGAGCTTGGCCATATGCTTCTTGAACTGGGCTTTTTGTAGTCAATTTTGTTCTTCAGTTCAACAATTCTCTGAGCTAGAGCCAGCTCAGGAGCAATGGCTCCATGGAAGGAGACGTTGAGGCCAATTGGGAGCTGAAGATCATCAAAACTGAGGTTTGGGCTGTCAAACCACTCATCAATGAACTTGTTCAGGATGTCCACATCGAAAAGGGGAAGATCGTTGAAGATTTCCGCCTCTTGCTTGCTCTTTATCAGCAGCTCGAGAGCATCGTCGCCAAGGTCGTCATCACTTGACAGATCAATGCCTTCGTTCTCATTCCTCAGAACGGCAGCTAGGGTCAGTGCTTGACCAGTAATCTGCATGGGCTTCTTCTTCTTCTCAGTATTGGAGATGCGAGAAAGATCTTCAGAGTGCACACTTGGTGCAGGAGGAGCAGTGGCCAGAGGCTTCGCACGCGAAGCTCTTGGTGCAGTGGAGGGCTTTGAAGCCTTGGGTTTCTTTTGCTTTTGAGGCTTCGGGGGAGCAGGAGCTTCATCAGAATCAGCTTCATCTCCAGACTGATCCACTGTGGCTCTCTGAGCGGCGATGTAGGAGAGGAGACCATCAAAGTTGTTGAAGGGGCCGATGACATTGGGATTGGCATCACGTGTGCCATCAGCCCAAGGAGCAGAAGGACCGGGGTTGAAGTCTATTTCCAGTGATTTCTTGTTCTCTTTGGCCGATGCCTTTGCAGTCTGAAAATTGCGCTTGAAAAGATTATCGTCACGACAACATAGCAATGATGATGGGTCGGCATTGGCAGGTTGTGGTCCACGGACCATACAGGGGTAGAAACCCTGAGCAATAGCTTTAGCTCTGTTCTTGGGTTGAAGATTTCGAAAGAGAATATCACCCCAAGGACACTTGATGGCATTTTTCTCAGCATACTCCTGGGTCACGAACTTGTATTTGAACCATTGCTCGGCCCAATATCTTCAAATCCACTGGATTCGAGTTTTGCGCTGATTGTAATCCTCTTCTGGATCAGTCTTGTACAGCTCATAGAGATCTGGTGGCAAATCCCTTGATGTGTCCCCACGGCGCTGTCTGCCGCCCTTCCTTGCAGACTTTTCTGTGGCCATGAAGTTCAGACTGAATGGCTTCAAAGCTGTGAAAGTCTTCCGTCTGCTGGTCAGACAAGAACTAGCTTCGGGAGAATTGATGTGATGCTGGAAGAACTCTGCAAATGAATCCAGACTATGAGAACCAAGGGATTCTCCCACGGACATGTACCTGTGACAACATTAGAGATGTGAGGGAAGGGGAAGAGGTCATATGCATTCTCAAAAGATTTTGAAGATAAATTAGTTTTGAAGACATTGACCTCATAGCGCGAAGACATTCACTTATATGTTGGGAGTTGGTTCCAGATTTGTATGAATCCAAGAATAGGTACAAGTGAGGAATCTAACTATGTGTGAAGCATAAGTGAATATACTAGGCATATTATGAGATGCAGAACAGGATAGATCCAAATTTGTGGCCGCAAAAACCACTTTTGGTGAAGAAAGATGAATCTATTGGATCAAAAAGACAGTAAAAAAGGTGAGTTTTAATTACCACACGAAGAACTGCTAGACGGAGTAGAGAGGAGGCCGAGCAGTTCGATCTTCCGTGCCCTAACTTGGCGACGTAAGACACCTACGGTGGCGGCGAAGAAGACGAGGTCCGCGGCTGGCGTGAGGATGGCGTCGGTGAGGTCACGGCAGCTAAGCGCTTCGTCGCCGGCGTCGTCGAGAGCTAGCGGTGGTGCTAGGGTTTGTCGAGGTGGAGAGGTGGAAGAAAGATTTTGACTGCGATGTGATGTGCATTTATAGAGAGAGGGACAGCACAACACAATTACGCAGGTGCCCCTGGCGGTTCACATCTGAGGGACACGTGGCGAACATGCAACACATTGGAAGTTGTTCCATGTTCCCACGCATGTCTGGACTGTCGAGTGGTCGTTCCGGCTTCTCCGGGTTTCAGGCAATAAGGATTGAGCATTTAAAACAGATTCAATGTTTGTCTCTGTATCTTCTGCTGACAAGGACGCAGGGAAGACATTCGACGGTTTCAATAGAATGCATATGATTTGGATAGATAGAATTTGAGGAAGAAGCATAGAGGAGGTTAGGGTCGGATCACATTCACTTAGTTCAAAAGATTCAAACGAGAAGACATAGCTATAAGTGAATGCTGTAGAGGACAGAACACAAATATATGTATATATCTTAGTAAGACCAAATCAGCATTGTGAAGATAATCATGAACTTAAATCAATGTTGAAGACAAATCGAATGCGAAGACTTTGCAAATGTAACGCCAAGAGAAACACTTCGAACAAAGGTTTGGTGGTGGCGTTACCCACCGTATAGGAAGTATTAGACCCAGACACGGCACACAATTATCATGGCGCTCCGAAGTCAAATTCCGCATTAATATATTCACACTCAGAGTGTAAGTCTTCATTGATTGAAGATATACATTACTTTGTGTGTTGCACATCTAAGTCATCAACATGCATAAGTGTTAGGATGTGTGCCTAGTCACGGGACATTCGAGGATTCCAAGATATTTAGCTCACACCGCAACTTGCAAAACCTTTTCTCATCCAAGGGCTTTGTGAAGATATCTGCCAATTGCTCTTCAGTGTTGACGTGAATGATATCAATATCTTCCTTCATGACATGATCTCTGAGAAAGTGATGACGAATTTCAATGTGCTTTGTCTTCGAGTGCTGAACTGGGTTGTTGGCAATCTTGATGGTGCTTTCATTGTCGCAGTAGAGTGGTACTTGCTTCAGATGGATGCCATAGTCCTTGAGTGTTTGCTTCATCCATAGAAGCTGAGCGCAGCAAGATTCAGCAGCAATGTATTCAGATTCAGCAGTGGAGAGAGACACACAGTTTTGCTTCTTTGAAGACCAACAGACAAGTGATCGTCCCGGAAAGTGACATGTGCCTGATGTAGACTTGCGATCTACCTTGTCACCAGCATAATCAGCATATGAGAATCCGACTAGATCAAACTCTGAGCCCTTTGGATACCATAATCCTAGTGTTGAGGTGTAAGCCAAATATCGAAGAATTCGCTTCACAGCTAAGTGATGCGATTCCTTTGGTGCCGCTTGGAATCGGGCACACATGCAAACACTAAGCATTATATCTGGCCTAGATGCACATAAATAAAGTAAAGAACCAATCATGGAGCGGTATACCTTTTGATCGAACTCTTTACCATTGGCGTTAGGACCCAAATGACTTTTGGTTGGCATTGGCGTCGTGTAACCTTTGCAGTCTTGCATTCCAAACTTCTTCAGGCAGTCTTTGAGGTATTTCTCTTGAGATATGAAGATGCCGTTGCTCTGCTGACGAATTTGAAGACCAAGGAAGAACTTCAGCTCACCCATCATGGACATCTGATATTGCTCTTGCATCATGTGTCCAAACTCATCACTGTATTTCTGGTTAGTGCAGCCGAAGATAATGTCATCCACATATATTTGGCACACAAACAGTTCACCATCATATGTCTTCGTGAAGAGTGTGGGATCCAGGGAACCAGGTTTGAAGCCTTTGCTCTTCAGGAAGTCTTTGAGTGTGTCATACCAAGCGCGAGGGGCTTGTTTGAGGCCATACAATGCCTTGTTAAGCTTGTATACCATATCAGGATGTTTTGGATCTTCAAAGCCAGGTGGTTGTGCAACATACACTTCTTCTTCAATCTTGCCATTGAGAAAGCACTCTTCACATCCATTTGATACAGAAGGATGTTGTGATGATTTGCGTAGGCTAGCAGTATGCGAATGGCTTCAAGCCTAGCCACAGGAGCAAATGTTTCATCGAAGTCAATCCCTTCAACTTGAGTGTATCCTTGAGCAACGAGACGAGCCTTGTTTCTGACAACTTGACCATGCTCATCTTGCTTGTTGCGATATATCCATTTGGTGCCTATTATGTTGTGCTTGCGAGGGTCAGGACGCTTGACTAGTTCCCACACATTGTTCAGCTTGAACTGTTGAAGCTCTTCTTGCATAGCTTGAATCCATTCAGGTTCCATGAAGGCTTCAGCAACTTTCTTGGGTTCTGATATTGAGACAAATGCAAAGTGCCCACAGAAATTTGCTAGCTGTGTTGCTCTTGAACGAGTGAGTGGACCTGGTGCATTGATGCTATCAATTATCTTCTCAGTCTGTACTTCATTTGCAACACGAGGATGAACTGGACGAAGATTTTGCTCTTGCTGATCATTGTCATCATTTGGAGGATTGTCTTCAGGCTGAGCATTGGCTTCAGGTTGATTAGGTGCAGAAATGATGAGTTCCTCTTCAGCCTGTGCCTCAGAAGGTATGATCTCTCCAGTTCCCATGAGCTTGATGGATTCACTAGGTGGATCTTCATCTAGCACATTTGGCAGGTGCTCTCAGTCAGGAGTTCATAGGATGTCTTCTTCAGAAGCTTGTGAAGATAAACACGGTTGATGACATGGCATGCAGTATCAATGGCTTCGGGCTAGAACTTTCTTGGAGTCTTGTATTCATCAAGCATCGTCCGAGCCATCTCAATGAGGGTTCGGTTCTTGCGCTCCACGATGCCATTCTGCCGAGGAGTGTACGGAGCGGAGAACTCATGAGTGATGCCCAATGTATCAAGGTAAAGGTCGAGGCCGGTGTTCTTAAACTCTGTGCCGTTGTCACTTCTGATATGCTTGATCTTGACGCCATAGTTATTCATGGCACGGTTGGCGAAGCGTTTGAAGACATATTGCACTTCAGTCTTGTAGAGGATTATATGCACCCACGCATATCTTGAATAATCATCAACAATGACGAAGCCATAGAGACAAGTAGTAGTATTGAGAGTAGAGTTGTGAGTAGGGCCAAATAAGTCCATGTAGCAGCTCGAAGGGTTGAGATGTTGTCATGATTGTCTTCGAGGGGTGCTTGGCCCTCGTCATCTTTCTAGCTTCGCAGGCACCGCATAAGTGATCCTTCTTAAACTTTACGCCCTCGATGCCTATGACATGTTTCTTCTTCGCGAGAGTGTATAGATTCCTCATGCCTGCATGTGCTAGCCTCCGATGCCAGAGCCAGCACTCTGAAGCCTTTGCTAGAAGACATACGGCCAGCTGTGGTCCTGCTGAGAAATCTACCATGTACAAATCATCTTTTCGATACCCTTCAAAGACTAGAGACTTGTCAGATTCCATTAGTACAAGGAAACGATATTTTCAAAATATCACAATCATGTTCAAGTCACAAAGCATTGAGACAGACATTAAGTTGAAACCAAGGGATTCAACAAGCATCACTTTATCCATGTGGTGATCCTTTGAGATTGCAACTCTACCTAGACCCAATACCTTGCTTTTACCAGTGTCAGCAAATGTGATGTGACACTTGTCAGATGGACATAAGGTTGAGTCCATGAGAAGACTTCGATCACCAGTCATATGATTAGTGCATCCGCTGTCCATAATCCATTCTGAAGCATGAGGTGTCATACCCTACAGTACAGTCAGGGGGATAAGCTTCACCAAGATTATTGTGAAGCATAAACATTTGACGCACAAGAGTATTATCAAAGCTCAGATCAAGGTTAGGACTGATAGGATGATTGGCAAGCGACTCAGGAACAAAATACATAGTAAGACCATCTGGGCATTTTATCTTGCGCCCTAAAAGATGTTTTAGGTCCCCAGCAAAAGCATCGGACGCCTTTGATTTCCGGCTGGAGACCTTTCCCTTGGCACCGCGTGCCATGAAGCAGTAGGTGGGAGCGGAGTCGTCCTTGTCATTAGCATCAGCGTTGGTGACGGAGCCATTGTCTTCAGTGTTGAAGATGGACTTGGCAACGTAGGCTGTAGCTAGGGCCAGACTTGCAATGCCAGAGTCGGACTCCTCCTCAGACTCCACCTCCGCCTCCTCAGAAGCAGTCTCCTCCTCTGAATCCATCTCCTTGCCAACAAAAGCACGAGCCTTGCCAGATGAGCTCTTCTTGTGTGATGAAGACTTCGATGAAGATTTGGAAGAAGACTTTGAGGATTTCTTCTTCTTCTTGTCATCAGAATCATATTCCTTGCTCTTTTTCTTCTTCTTGTTTTCATTGTCCCACTGTGGACACTCAGAGATGTAGTGACCAGGTTTCTTGCACTTGTGGCATGTTCTCTTCTTGTGGTCATGAGTAGAAGCTTCATCATTTCTTGAGCTGGATCGTGAAGACTTTCGGAAGCCTTTCTTCTTGGTGAACTTCTGGAACTTCTTCACAAGCATAGAAAGCTCCTTTCAGGATCACCAGAACTGCAGTCAGATTCTTCTTTAGGCGAGGAAACAGCCTTTGCCTTCAAAGCGCGAGTTCGGCCATAGTTGGGACGATAGATGTCTCTTTTCTCAGGTAGCTGAAACTCATGTGTGTTGAGCCTCTCCAGTATGTCAGACGGATCGAGTGTCTTGAAGTCAGGGCGTTCTTGAATCATCAGGGCTAGGGTGTCAAACGAGCTGTCAAGTGATCTCAGGAGTGTCTTGACGATTTCATGCTTGGTGATCTCAGTGGCGCCGAGAGCATGAAGTTCATTTGTGATGTCAGTGAGGCGATCAAACGTGGGTTGGACATTCTCATTGTCGTTTCTCTTAAAGCGGTTGAAGAGGTTGCGAAGAACACTAATCCTTTGATCTCTCTGGGTTGAGACGCCTTCGTTGACCTTGGAGAGCCAGTCCCAGACTAGCTTCGAAGTTTCCAGAGCACTCACACGACCATACTGTCCTTTGGTCAGATGATCGCAGATGATGTTCTTCGCAGTAGAATCCAGTTGAACGAACTTCTTGACATCAGCAGGGGTGACAGCTTCACCAGTCTTGGGAACGCCGTTCTTGACGACATACCATAGATCGACATCAATGCATGCGCATCTTATTCTTCCAGTAGGGGTAATCAGTGCCATCGAAGACAGGGCACGCAGCGGAGACTTTGATTATCCCTGCAGTCGACATAGCTAAAACTCCAGGTGGTTAAACCGAATCACACAGAACAAGGGAGTACCTTGCTCTGATACCAATTGAAAGTGCTAGTTATCAACTAGAGGGGAGTGAATAGGCGATTTTTATGAAAGTCTTCAAAACATGGAAGTTTCGAAGACAAACAATAGAAACGAACCTATTAACATGCAGCGGAAGGTAGACTACAATAGGCAAGCCATAGTCAAGTATTCAAAGAAGTGAAAGCATGAAGACTAATAGCAGCTAGGTAGTAATGATCAGGATGGAAGATATTATGAAGCCAATCAGAATAAGTAGTTATACAGTGAAGTCAAACAGATAGTGTAAGCATGCAATGACTTCATGAAGACAAACTGTAAGTAAAGGCAGAGAAGATATAACCAGTCTCTTGGTGGGGACAAAGATTTGGTGGACCAGTTCCAGTTGCTGTGACAACTGTACGTCTGGTTAGGGAGGCTGAGATTCAACTTAGAAGACCACGTCTTCACCTTATTCCCCTTGAGCTAAGGACACCCAGTCCTCACCCAATCACTCTGGTAAGTCTTCAAGGTAGATTTCTAAACCTTCACAGACTTCGTTCACCGGCAATCCACAATGACTCTTGGATGCTCAGAACGCGACGCCTAACCGGCTGGAGGATTCACAGTCCTCAAGTCTAACAAGTCTTCAGGTCACGCGGACAGAAAGACTTCAGTGATGCCTAACACTCTTTGGCTCTGGGTGTTTTGGGCTTTTTCCTCGCAAGGATTTCTCTCTCTCAAAAGCTTCGAGGTGGGTTGCTCTCAAATGACAAAAGCCGTGCACTAACTCTGAGCAGCCACCAATTTATGGTGTAGGGGGTGGGCTATTTATAGCCACTAGGCAACCCGACCTGATTTGTCCGAAATGACCCTGGGTCACTAAGGAACTGACACGTGTTCCAACAGTCAGATTTCAAACACACGCGGCAGCTTGACTTGGGCTACAAGTAAAGCTGACTCATCCAGCTCTGGATAAGATTTGCTCTCATTGTCTTCGCTCGAAGACATAGGATTTGGTTGAGCATCACTTCAGTCACTCTGACTTTGTTCACTTGGACCCCACTTAACAGTACGGTGGTTCCTATGACTCAACAAAGAAGAAAAGGAAACTACGAAACAACTATGTCTTCGCACTTCATAATCTTCTCGTGAATGTCTTCTCGAGTCATAAGCTTCGATGTGATTGTCTTCACATACCACCATTGTCTTCAATGTCTTCATACATTTTTAGGTATCATCTCTGGTAGGTAAACCGAATTAATGAGGGACTACTACCTGTGTTATACTGCAATTCTCACAAACACATTAGTCCCTCAACCAGGTTTGTCGCCAATACTCCAAAACCAACTAGGGGTGGCACTAGATGCACTTATAAGGAGGAGAGGCAAGAGCTCAAGCTTGGGCATGCCCAAGGCACCCCAGGTAAATATTCAAGGAGACTCAAGCGTCTAAGCTTGGGGATGTCCCAGAAGGCATCCCATCTTTCCTCAACAAGTATCGGTATGTTTTCGTTCTCGTTTCGTTCATGTGATATATGTAAATCTTGGAGCGTCTTTTGTGTTTATTTTTCACTTTTCTTTTACGCACCATGCTGGTATTAGATAGTCCATGATTGATTTATAGAATGCTCATTGCACTTCACTTATATATTTTGAGTACGGCTTTATACAATGCTTCATGTGCTTCACTTATATCATTTGAAGTTTGGATTGCCTGTTTCTCTTCACATAGAAAACCGTTATTTGAAGAATGCTCTTTTGCTTCACTTATATTTGTTAGTGATATTTTGTAGAAAGAATTAAACTCTCGTGCTTCACTTATATCTATTTAGAGAGTCAACAGGAATTGGTCAATTGCATGGTTAGTCATAAAATCCTGCATAAAACTTATGGATCACTGAATATGATATGTTTGATTCCTTGCAATAGTTTTGTGATATAGAGATGATAATATGGGGGAGGTACTAGTAAACGGTTGTGTTTAGTAAGAATATTGATGTTAAGGTTTGTGATTCCCGAAGCATGCACGTATAGTCTCTCGTTATGCTATGAAGTTGGAGCATGATTTATTATTGATTGTCTTCCTTATGAGTGGCGGTCGGGGACGAGCGATGGTCTTTCCTACCAATCTATCCCCCTAGGGGCATGCGTATTAGTACTTTGCTTCGAGGGCTAATAAACTTTTGCAATAAGTATATGAGTTCTTTATGACTAATGTGAGTCCATGGAATATACGCACTCTTACCTTTTCGTAATTTGCTAGCCTCTACGGTACCGTGCATTGCCCTTTCTCACCTCGAGAGTCGGTGCAAACTTCGCCGGTGCATCCAAACCCTGTGTTATGATATGCTCTATCACACATCAGCCTTATTATATCTTCCTCAAAACAGCCACCATACCTACCTATTATGTCTTTTCCATAGCCATTCCGAGATATATTGCCATCCAACTTCCACCGCTTCCGTTTGATGACTTGAGAATTCATTGTCATATTGCGTTGCATGATCATATAGCTGACATAGTAGTTGTGGCTCAGCCAGCGTTCATCATTTTTCATACATGTTATGCTAGATCATTGCACATCTTGGTACATGCCAGAGGCATTAATATAGTCATACTTTGTCATAGGTATCGAGTTGTAATTTTTATTTCCTTTGAGTTATAAATAGAAGTGTGATGATCATCATTATTCATTTTTAGAGCAGTGCCCCAGTGAGGAAAGGATGATGGAGACTATGATTCCCCCACAAGTTGGGATGAGACTCCGGACAATGAGGGGAAAAAAGAAAAAGAAAAAAAGAAAGAAAAAGAAAAAGGAAAAAAGAAAGAAAAAAGAAAAAAAAACAAAGAGAGAAGGGGCATTGTTAGTATCCTTTACCACACTTGTGCTTCAAAGTAGCACCATGTTTTTCATATGGAGAGTCTCATATGTTGTCACTTTCATAAACTACTGGGAATTTTTCATTATATGATTAGATGCACACCCACTTAGTTTTCATATTGAGCTTTCATACACTTATAGCTCTTAGTGCATTCGTTGCATGGCAATCCCTACTCCTCGCATTGATATCGATTGATGGGCATCTCCATAGCCAGTTGGTTAGCCGCGTCGGTGTGAGACTTTCTTACTTTTTTGTCTTGTCTATATTTACCCCTATCATCATACTCTATTCCACCTGTAGTGCTATATCCATGGCTTGCGCTCATGTATTGCGTGAGGGTTGAAAAAGCTGGAGCGCTTTAAAAAGTATGAACCAATTGCCCGGCTTGTCATCGGGGTTGTGCATGATAAATACTTTGCGTTAAGAAGACAGAGCATGACAAGACTATATGATTTTGTAGGGATAGCTTTCTTTAGCATTGATATTCTGAAAGACATGATTGTTTGTTGGGATGCCTGATTATTGATGTATTTATGTCAAATTATAGACTATTGCTTTGAATCACTTATGTCTTAATATTCATGCCATGACTAGACATATGATCAAGTTTATGCTAGGTAGCATTCCACATCAAAAATTATCTTTTTTATCATTTACTTACTCGAGGACGAGAAGGAATTAAGCTTGGGGATGCTGATATGTCTCCGTCGTATCTATAATTTTTGATTGTTTCATGCAAATATTATACAACTTTCACATATTTTTGGAAACTTTTTATATGATTTATTGGACTAACCTATTGATCCAGTGCCTAGTGCCAGTTCCTGTTTTTTTGCATGTTTTTTGTATCGTAGAAAATCCATATCGAACGAAGTCCAAATGCAATAAAATTTTACAGAGAATTATTTTGGAATATATGTGATTTTTGGGAGTTGGAATCACCGCAAACGGAGGCCCACACAGCCCACAAGACACCAGGGCGCGCCAGGGGAGTCTGGCTCGTGGTGGTGGGTTGTGTTCACCTTGTACGTCAGTTGGAGCTCTACTTCGGGCGCAAAGAAGCTTATATCTGGGAAAAAATCGTGTTAAAATCTCAGCGCAATCGGAGTTACGGATCTCCCGAAATATAAGAAATGATTTTCGGCCAGATCAGGGGAGCGCGAAACAGAAGAGAACAGAGAGGGAGATCCAATCTCAGAGGGGCTCCCTCCCCTCCGTCGCCATGGAGACCAAGGACCAGAGGGGGAACTCTCCTCCCATCTAGGGGGAGGCCAAGGAAGAAGAATAAGGAGGGGGGCTCTCTTCCCCTCGCTTCCGGTGGCGCCGGAGTGTCGCCGGGGCAACGATCGGGACGGCGATCTACATCAACAGTCTTGCTACCGTCAACACCAAATCTCTCCCCCTCTATGCAGCGGTATAACACCCCTTCTCCCCGCTATAATCTCTACTTAAACATGGTGCTCAACTCCATATATTATTTCCCAATGATATTTGGCTATTCTATGATGTTTGAGTAGATTCGTTTTGTCCTGTGGGTTAATCGTGATCTTGGTTGGTATGATTGTATATTTTAGTTATGGTGCTGTCCTACAATGCCCTCCGTTCTCGCGCAAACGTGAGGGGCCCCCGCTGTAGGGTGTTGCAATATGTTCATGGTTCGCTTATGGTGGGTTGCAAGAGTGATAGAAGCTTAAACCGGAGTAAGTGGGGTATGACGTATGGGAGTAAAGAGGACTTGATACATAATGCTATGGTTGGGTTTCACAACCTTAATGATCTTTAGCAGTTGTGGATGCTTGCTAGGGGCCAATCATAAGTGCATATGATCCAAGTAGAGAAAGTATGTTAGCTCATGCCTCTCCCTCATATAAAATTACAAGAATGATTACCAGTACTTGTTATCGATTGCCTAGGGACAAATAACTTTCTTGTTGACACAAACCCTTTTACTAAACACCTAACTTTTATTATCTTGCAAGGTACTTCTAGTTTTATTCTTGCAAAGTAGTTCTAGCATCACACCTACAAAATAGTTTCATACTTGTTTTCGCTAAAGCAAACGTCAAGTGTGCGTAGAGTTGTATCGGTGGTCGATAGAACTTGAGGGAATATTTGTTCTACCTTTAGCTCCTCGTTGGGTTCGACACTCTTATTTATCGAAAAAAGGCTACAAACGATCCCCTATACTTGTGGGTTATCACGTAGCCCATGGGAGGCGACGCGAGGGGGTACGAGGGGGGGGGGTTCCCTAAACCTTATGACTTGCATCATCGTAATGCACACAACAACACTTATCAATTTTTAAACAAAGTATAAAACAAGGAAAACCAAGATTGACATATTACAAATCCGCCGTCAAACACTCTCTCCCAACAAATTGAAATTTTGGATGTCCAGGCTAGCCAACATCGTCTTCCGGCAAATCCGCCGCGAGCAATGGCGGCAACGCGTTAGGCAAGGGGAGTGAGAAGGCATGTTCGCGGAGGTCGGCACTTCCTTGGCCATCGTGGACAATGAGGAAAAGTAGATCATGGGAGGCATCCACCACTTGGATCTTAGGAAGGCCACCGCCGTCACGTCGCGGGTTGGTACAACCGGTGACTTGCCCGGTGAGGGGGGAGGGAGGGGGGTAGACCAAGGTGACCATCTTCCCGTGCCTAAAAAACAACTTTAATTTGTGCTTCACGGTGGCAAAGGGAGGCTAATCTTCCCCTTCCGTTGAAGCATATCCCTCCGAGGCTCACGTCAGTCCGACGAGTGAGTTGCCGGACAAGGGGAAGACATGTTGTGGGAGTGGAGATTCACCGCGGTCGGTGACAGACTAGTTTTAGCGTAGTCCGCTATAGTTTAGTCGAAATATGTCCGAAATGTAAATGTTTTCGCCCGGTTTATATGCAAATCATTTGGTTTGCATGCAATTCATCCGGTTAGTTGAAATCCGGCTTGCAATGTATGCGACTAGCTTTGGATGGCCGACTCCCGCATCAATGTCCACAGACTGACCCCCACTGATCCGCGAATAGATGTGATGTCCAGTGTGCGAGCCAGCATTGGAGATACCCTGAGTCTACAAGCCAGATCTCTAGGAGATGCATTAAAACATAAGGTTTCTAACTACAGCTTATCATACAAATTGCCAACGAGGCCAAAAAAAGAGCATACCAACTGATGACCCACAAGTATAGTGGATCAATCGTAGTCCTGTCGATAAGTAAGAGTGCCGAACCCAACAAGGAGCAGAAGGAAATGACAAGTGGTTTTCAGCAAGGTAATGTCTGCAGGCACTGAAATTATAAGTAGCGAGTAGTTTGATAGCAGGATAATTTGTAACGAGCAAGTAACGATAATAGTAGCAAAAGTGCAGCAAGGTAGCCCAATCCTTTTGAGGCAAACGACATGCCAAAACATTATTTTATAATAAGCAAAGCATTCTTGAGGGTACACATGAATTTCATCTAGCCACTTTCATCATGTTGGTTCGATTTGTGTTCGCTACTTTGATAATTTGATATGCGGGTGGATCGGTGCTTAGGTGCTGTTCTTACTTGAAAAAACCTCCTACTTATGATTAACCCCCTTGCAAGCATCCGCAACTATGAAAAAAGTATTAAGAACAAATTCTAACCATAGCATTAAACTTTTGGATCCAATCGGCCCCTTACGGAATAGCGCATAAACTAGGGTTTAAGCTTCTGTCATTCTCGCAACCCATCATCTAATAACTACTCCACAATGCACTCTTTTGAGACATTCGATGTAATAAGTGTGTGATTGCACTCTGTTACAAATCCTTCGAGTATTGTGTGTGTCAGCATTACCGATCCAGGGATGACACTTATGCACAGAGATTTGACCGTCTGAGGTCAGATCGCTACAGATACTTATGTTATAAAAAGTAGTGATAATTATTGCCATAATTTTGAATATCCTTTTAATGATCATTACTCTTTTAATGTGGGAACAATTTTTAGTATTCAAGTCTCATATGATACTCCCACTATTGTGAATGAGAATAAAATTGCTTATGTGGAGAGTAATAAATTTTCTATGCTTGTGGATCCTGAAGAGAATGCTTTATGTGATGGTTATATTGATGAATCTATTCATGATGCTACTGAAAATTATTATGAGATAGGAAATTATGATTCATCATGCTAGCTTTATTTTTCAATTCTTTTCTTTTATGCGAGCATCGTTGAATTCATCATGCCTAGCTAAAAGGCATAAATTAAAAGCGCTTGTTGGGAGACAACCTGTCGTGGTTTTGTCACGGCAGATGTCCTAAGGAAAGGACTTATTCGTGGAGCCATTGCTATGGGTTAGCTTAAAGGGGTTAAAGCGGACAAGGGACGCAGAGAGTTTATACTGGTTCGGCCCCTTGCGGTGAAGGTAAAAGCCTAATCCAGTTGTTGTGGAATTGCTAGGGTTTCGATGACTAGGGAGCGAATATGCTTTGCCTGAGTCTCGAGTTGTTGTCTGTTATTCTTGAACCACCGTCGGGTCGTCCCCTTATATACATGGGTTGACGCCCGTCGGTTTACAGAATCCCGAGGCCGGCTCATAAACGTGTCCGGCTCGGTCTCTGCTCTTTCTTTCTTACAACACAAGTCTACATACTAATACCGGTTTATGTCTACAGGCTTTAAATCGACTCTGGGCCCTGGGCCTTCATAAAGCGTCACTGTCTTTGTCTTCATGGGCTTCAGATATAATGAACCATTATGGGGTTAACCCGGCCTCTCCTGGCCGTTTACGCCCAGTAGTAATATCCCCGACATTAGGCCCCAGATTGATTTGAACTGGTTCATGTCAATCCTCAACGCATCATCATCTTCACAGAAATCTTGTAAACCGCCATGACGTCACTTTCCAGGACCATGATAAATCGCCATGACGTCATCTGTTATTAAGAACTGTGCATGACCCACCTTCATTAATGGGCCTCCGACAATCGAGGCAACAGAGCTGTCACATATCCCATTTTTCGCGCTCCTCGATTCTCGCGCCTGCCTTTTATCCATTCACCTTATAAATAAGGCCGAGGGGTCCCTTTCACTTTTCCCCCTCGTGCCTCTTCACGTCGTCGTCTTCCTCGCACTGACCGACCTTCGAGCTCCGTCGCCGCCGTCGGTCTTCGCATCTGCCTCAACAAAGGCCGCTGCATCAGCCTCACCGCACCAGAGAAAACGCGGCGATCTCCGCTGCTTCCTCAGCACCAGTAAGTTTCTCTTCTCCTCACTCTAGATCCACCTTCAGTGTTTTTCGTAGTTATTCAAAGCTCTTGGAGCTGTTCTTCCTTGTTCCTCTTCAGAAATACCAATGACTAGTTAGATCTAATACTTTCCATTGCCCTTGTAGTTTAAACCCCTTTTTTCTTGTTAAGGGATCTGTTTTATATTAAACTCATCTGATCTTACTGAACTCTTTGAGCACTTGAAATTAGGTCAGAATATATTTTGATTTTCCAACACACGGCAGATCTGAAATTATCATGCCAAGCTGCGAAACTTGTTTTTCCTTCACTTATGCCTTTTAGATCTAAATCTTCAATACCAGATTAGCCGGTTTAATCTTTATAGAAACAATGATAACCCGAATAGTACCATTATTCCCCTGTTGAACTGCCAATGCAGCTATCTTTGCACTTTCTCCATTGTCAGACTCCAGTTTACCAATAACAACTTCCGGTTTTAACAACATGTATATATCCTTGCACCGCTTTATAGTTGTCCACTGTGAATCTTAAACCGTCAATAATCATGTTCCAGCTCCTCATTGCAATGGCCAAGCAAGTCTATGAATGCAACTGGGTTCCTTCTCGGGTCACCGAAGATCAGTTAAACAGATGCGTCGCAACAGGCGCTTTAGCTAAAAAAGATGTCATCCACTGGAGGGCCCCTGGCCCGGAAAATCCTCCTACACCCAAGGACGGAGAGGTAGTCGTTTTTGTTGACCATCTGGGTCGAGGTTTCAGCCGCCCTGTTCAAAATTCTTCCGAGATGTGCTGGCTAGTTTTCAGCTTCACCCTCAGGACATCGGTCCAAACTCTGTGACCAACATCTGTCATTTTCAAGTCTTCTGTGAGGCTTATCTGCAAGAGGAACCTATAGTTGAATTGTTTAGAGATTTCTTTCACTTAAACTGCCGCACAGAGTTCACAGATGGACCCAATACTGAATTAGGCGGAATGGCGGTTCAGAAAAGGAAGGAAGTCACTTTCCCTCATGCCAAGCTTCACAGTCACCCCAAAGAGTGGAACCAGACTTGGTTTTACTGCAAAGATACATCTCCAACTGATGAAAACCCCTTGCCGGGTTACCGCCCTCACCGCCTTAGCAACACACATCCCTTTCCTCAGAGGTTGATGGCAAAAGAAAGGGCCAACTATGCCCCACAACTGTCAAAGCTTAGAGCCTTCATGGCGAACGGTTTAACAGGTGTTGATTTTGCTCGTTGTTGGATAAGCTGGAGCATTCTGCCCTTAAGCCGGCGCCCCAGTTTGATGTGTGAATACACAGGAAGTTTGACTGATCCTCAACGACATATTAATATTCAGCTAACAGAGGCTGAAGTTACCGAGGCTGTCAAAAAATGTTGAATGAAATGGAGGTCGTCTGCGGCCAGACCGGACTAAGTCCTTTCTGCACCTCCAACAAACCGCCAGCTGTAAGAACCATATACCCTTTTTGTCGTAAGTTGCTTCTTTCCAAATATTCTCTGAAAGTTTGTCTATTTTTGACAGGGTGATGATCCGTTCTGGAATAAAAAACCGCCACAGGATAAGCCGGCAAAACCACAGGACAAACCGGCCAAGCCGCTTCGCCTGAAGACCAAAGTTGTTAAGAAACCTGCCAAGAAAAGGACCACTGCATCCTCCGAGCCAAATGTTGATGATGATGTGGGTAACCCGGAATCAGAGGTAGAACTTGACTCTCTTGGTTCATTTTTCGTACACCTCATTGACAATGACTATTATCAGGACGACGCTGAAGGCAGTCAAGCTGATGACGTAGAGGTAATCATTCTTTCCTCCGATTCAGATCCTCTGCCAACATCGAAAATCTGTCGAGCACACCGGAAAGTAAAATTTTCTCACCCCCTTGCTTACTTGGACCCAAACTTTCTTTTGAAGACACAGCAACACGAAGCTCGCCGTACGACCCGGCACAGCGGCCAGGTAGTTACCTCCGCCGGTTTACCGAACACTCCGGTTCGGAAACGCCGATCAGAGGTCTCTTATACTCTTGACACTTCTTGCCCCAAGGCGGGTTGTTTCCGACAGCCTCTTAATCCATCTGATTCAAATTATGAGGGCACTTCCCACTCATCTTCTGGCGAGTCATTGGGCACAAAGCTTCCGCCCCTCAAGACAGTTCCTAGGTAAGTTATGCACCTGCTTTTATCCTTGATGTATTATTTTTGCATACTGTACTGTTCTTCATGTTTATTTTCCTCAGTGCCAAACCCAGGCCCAGCAAGAAGGCTCGGTTGAATAAACTGGCTGATGATAATATGGTTGTTGAACCGGAAAAAACTCCAGACCCGGAAGAAACTGATGCTGATGCCATGCTCAATGATCCGCCGCCTCAAGACCAGGACTTATTTACTGAACAAGTAGAAATTGACACCACAAGCCATGCTGAAAATCCGTCCAGCCCGGCTCGACCTGATGATAAACCGGCCAGCCCAGAGAAGGACACTGACAATCCGCCAACTCCCGTGAAGGCTACTGATGATAAAGAGAATGATGCTACGATTACCGGTGTCAGCTACACTGCCCCTGGCAACCCGGCCGCTTTATCCAAACATAGCGCCAAGGATGAACTTTCTGCTATGGGCAAGGGTAAATGGAGCACCGATTTGTCCAGCTACGCTCATCTCAACACCCAAGATATTCACTCTGGCTTCTTGAACCATCTGTACACCAGTCATGATTATGAAGCCGGTTTAGTAAATCTGATGAAGGAGCGATATGAGGTAACCATACAACTATGTCTCTTATGTCCATTTTCAAATATCAACTCCAGTAGCCCCCAAGTGACGGTTTATGATACCAATCTAAACTGGGACTTAGTAATAACTTGATATTTGCAACACTGCATCTTTTTCACTGGTGTAGCCCCTAAGTGACGGTTTAACTTTATAAAGATGAACCGGGACTGTTGAAGAATTCCCATATCAGCAGTTATGAGCAAACACACATTAGCCCCCAAGTGCCAAGATTAATACTTGTACTGTGCTTGGGACTTGTAGAAATTTCTGATAAGGAGCAAATATGCATTAGCCCCCAAGTATCAAGGGCATAACTTGTTATGTGCTTGGTACTTCAAATATGTACTATCAACTCATTATATATCTGTCTCTTTATAGGCTGAGTTGAGCAAGAAGGAAGCTCAAACCGCTGATCTGCAAGAGAACATCAATTCTCAGCAAGCCGAAACCTCCAAGGCCAAGGAAGAATTGACCAGCGCTTTAGACGCTATGGAAAAACTGAAAGAGAGCTTCAACAAGGAGCAGGCGGATTGGGAGACAGAAAAATCCGCTTTGCGAAAAAGGGCCAAAGACGCAGAAGCAGCTCTTAAACCGGTGGTGGATGAACTGACTAGCGTAAAGCGGCAGATTCATGCCATGACTGCTGCTGTGTTTGGTAAACATCTTTTCCTTATACTTTCAACATATCGTCCCATGTGTTGCCGGTTTACTAATGTTTACAACGATGCAGGAACTCGCATTAGCCATCTGGGCTCTGATGTATAGAAGAAGCTGAAGGCTGCCTATACTCTGATAGAGCAGTTGTATATCAGTGCGCAGCGGATCATCTATACCGCTTCACACAATAAGCCTCCCCCACTTTAATTAAGGAAACCCTAGAAAGGTTATCTATGCTTCCTGCCCGGGTAGAAGAGCTAAAAAAGTCTGCTCCAAGAGCGGGCGCTCTGACCGCACTAACCCGGGCAAAAGCATGGGTACCTGATCTTGATCCAGCAGAAATGGCCAAAGGCTATCCTAGCTTGAAATAAGATGGATCAGAATTTGGCAATGATGATCTCCGAGCCATAAACCGGGAAGTACGTCCACTGGCTTGTCAACTGGCTGAAGAGGCGGATCTCTCGTATTACCAGGCGAGTTATGATGATAAGAACAGACAGGTTGCTGCACCAATTCCAGAAGCGCAAAATCTTATCCCACCAATCCGTAAGCACACTTATGCCCCTGACATTGAACCGTCCATGCTTATAAGCGATGAAGCTGTATTCCAAGCCCTAACTGGGATCAACAGGGCAACTGTTGACTTCCAGCCACTGGGTAGAGAGGAGGGAGTTGAACCGGTGCAAGACGATCCGCAGCCGTCAGGCCAAGCTGGTGACGACTCATGATCCGGAGGCCGGTTTAGTCTTCTACATGCTGCAATGCTTATTGTGAAACAATTATCCTTTTGGGCACTAAAACGCCTTGTAATAGGCTAGTTAAAACACTTGGTCTGGTATTCCTTCGTGCATATTTATGTGTGCCCGACATTTGTTAATCCGCCATGCTTTAAGACATATTATGCTCATAACCCATAGCGATTTACTCAAGCTATTCCTGCGCACAAGAATTAGATAGTGCCCTGGCGGTGTACCGCCGGACGGGTCATGATGCCCAGATATATAGCTAAGGTGTATAACTGAAGCTGAAAAAAGATGATCAAATATGAAAAATAATTGATACCTGTGACCTTGGGTCATAATGTTGGCTGGCCAACTATTGTAATGAGGGTAATAACCCTAATCCGGAGTATCAATAACTCCTGTCATATTATGCCGGCTTACGATAAAACCGTTCCGGGCTATAATA
Organism: Triticum aestivum; assembly: GCF_018294505.1. NCBI lineage: Eukaryota > Viridiplantae > Streptophyta > Magnoliopsida > Poales > Poaceae > Triticum > Triticum aestivum. Next base: position 194,685,991 of record NC_057796.1, read on the forward strand.
AACACCGGTTTATTTAATGCTCGCGACTTTGAATCGAAGCCAGACCGGGTTAAGAAAATCCGAGTTATAAGTGACTATGTACTCAAAACTTGTAGTTGACAGCCTAGCCAGGTTGATGAACACCGGTTTAGCAAAAAACATCATAAGTCTTAAGAGAAAATTTTGGCAAAAAGCAAATGAAAAACTTGTAGTCGAGGCGTTTCACGGGCTGCCAGGCCCCAAATTCGAGGCTTTTCATGGGCTGCCAGGCCACTGAGTTAAACCATTTCACAAAGCCTTTTAAGATGGTCCTCAATCCTTAACCAATCATCGTTTTAACTTGACAAGTTCAGGGTCTTATTTTAGAGTAACTTGTCAAAGTTCGAAGGGTCATACCAGGTTTACCTGGGCGGAGTGACTTACTTAAATAGGCAGGCTAACCCGGGGTTTTAGGTGTATACACCAGGCTTCCAAGCCATGGCTTGATAGCCTATTACAAGTGTAGATTCTTTGTTCATTGCGACAGCAAAGAATCCCCAAGTAACATTTTGAGCTGTGCTCAGTGGGTGCCTATGTTTGAGTTGTTCTTTTACAACACTCTCTTTGGCCCCGAAGTAATTTGGCGTTTGAGCCGATCAAGAGGTGTGACTATGGTTCGAATACGACCAAGCCCCCAAGTGATTTTGTGGCATTGCACCGATCAAGAGGTGTGACTATGGTTCGAATACGACCAAGCCCCCAAGTGATCTTTATATAAAGCTTTAACAAGCTGAATCAAGGGGTAAACCGGACGCCGCTTTATGAACAGAAGCCCCCATGTAACCACACATGATATAAGAAAAACAACAGATACCCCGCTTTAGCTGAGGTTCCGGTTTATTATATTTATCATAATATATACATTGTCATAATATGTACATAAGCAGAGCCTATGGCTCAAGTATAGTAGGGCCGAAGATGAGCAATATTCCACGGCCGGTGGGTCTCCTCCTCCGATTTACGTGAGTCCTTGCGCTCTCGAACATCTATAAGGTAGTATGACCCGTTATGCAGATTCTTGCTGACCACAAAAGGTCCTTCCCAAGGTGGGGATAACTTGTGCATATCTGTCTGATCCTGGATGAGTCGGAGCACCAAATCGCCTTCTTGAAAGGTTCTGGTTCTAACCCGGCGGCTGTGATAGCGACGTAGATCTTGCTGATAAATCGCCGAACGGGCTGCTGCCATGTCACGTTCCTCATCTAACAGGTCAAGCGCTTCCTGCCGTGCCTTCTCATTGTCAGCTTCAACATAAGCCGCCACACGAGGCGAATCATGACGGATATCACTTGGGAGCACCGCCTCCGCTCCATAAACCATGAAGAACGGTGTGTACCCCGTCGATCTGTTGGGTGTGGTATTGATGCTCCATAACACAGAAGGTAACTCCTCAACCCAACAACCCGGCGTCCGTTGCAAAGGAACCATAAGCCGGGGTTTGATGCCTCTCAAGATCTCTTGGTTGGCCCTCTCCGCTTGACCATTGGACTGGGGGTGAGCCACCGACGACACGTCAAGCCGGATGTGCTCACGTTGACAGAACTCCTTCATAGCACCTTTGGATAAATTGGTACCATTATCAGTTATGATGCTGTGTGGAAAGCCAAACCGGAAGATCACCTTCTTGATGAATTGAACCGCCGTAGCTGCATCACACTTACTGACTGGCTCTGCCTCCACCCACTTGGTGAATTTATCAACTGCCACCAAAAGGTGGGTCTTCTTGTCCTTGGATCTCTTAAAGGGCCCAACCATATCCAGCCCCCAAGTTGGAAACGGCTAGGTGATTGGAATCATCCTCAATTCTTGAGCCGGTACATGAGCGCGCCTTGAGAATTTTTGACAGCCATCACATCTTTTGACCAAGTCCTCGGCATCAGCATGAGCTGTCAACCAATAGAAACCGTGACGAAACGCCTTGGCTACCAGAGATTTTGAACCGGCATGGTGACCACAATCTCCTTCGTGGATCTCACGCAAAATTTCACGGCCTTCTTCAGGAGATACGCAGCGTTGAAATGCCCCTGTCACACTACAATGATGTAACTCTCCATTGATAATAGTCATGGACTTGGACCGCCGGATTATCTGCCTTGCCGAAGTTTCATCTTCTGGTAACTCGCCCCGGTTCATATACGCCAGATATGGAACCGTCCAATCCGGGATAAAATGAAGAGCCGCCACCAACTGAGCCTCCGGACCAGGAACAGCCAAATCCTCTTCACCAGGGAGCTTGACGGACGGATTATGCGGCACATCCAGGAAGAAATTAGGTGGAACCGGTTTACGCTGGGAACCCAAGCGGCTTAAAGCGTCCGCCGCTTCATTCTTCCGTCGGTCCACATGATCCACCTGATAACCTTTGAAGTGACCTGGAACAACATCCACTTGACGACGATATGCCGCCATGAGTGGGTCCTTGGAATCCCAAGTGCCGGACACTTGTTGAGCCACCAGGTCCGAATCACCAAAGCACTTAACTCGGCTGAGATTCATCTCTTTAGCCATCCAAAGACCATGGAGTAAAGCCTCATATTCAGCTGCATTGTTAGTGCAAGGGAACATTAAACTGAGAACATAACAAAACTTATCACCTCATGGGGAAGTTAAAACGACTCCAGCCCCCGAGCCTTCCAATTGCCTGGACCCATCAAAATGAATAGTCCAATAAGTATGATCCGGCTTCTCCTCTGGCGCTTGTAGTTCTGTCCAATCATTGATGAAATCCACAAGTGTCTGAGATTTGATCGCCATCCGGGGCATATATTTTAATCCGTGAGGCCCAAGCTCAATAGCCCACTTAGCAATCCGGCCAGTTGCTTCCATGTTCTGGATTATATCCCCCAAAGGAGCCGAGCTGACCATTGTGATAGGATGACCTTGGAAATGTTGCTTAAGCTTCCGGCTTGCCATGAAAACTCCATACACCAGCTTCTGCCAATGCGGGTACCTTTGCTTGGATTCAATAAGTACCTCACTGATATAATAAACCGGCCGTTGAACCGGATACTCCTTTCCGGCCTCCTTGCGCTCCACCACAATAGCCACGCTAACAGCCCAGGCGTTAGCTGCCACATATAGCAACAAGGGCTCTTTATCAACAGGAGCAGCAAGCACCGGTGGATTAGCAAGCTGCCGCTTTAAGTCCTCAAATGCTTCATTGGCGGCGTTACTCCAGACGAAGTTATCCGTTTTCTTCAGCATCTGATATAAAGGAATGGCCTTCTCACCAAGGCGACTGATAAACCGGCTCAACGCGGCAATCCGGCCTGCCAGGCGTTGAACATCATTAATGCACTTCGGTTTAGCCAAAGAAGTTATAGCCTTGATTTGCTCCGGATTAGCTTCGATGCCTCTGTTGGACACCGGAAAACCCAAGAGCTTGCCTGCCGGTACACCAAAGACACACTTGGCCGGATTAAGCATCATTTTATAAACCCGGAGGTTATCAAAAGTCTCCTTCAAGTCATCAATCAGTGTCACCTCCTTTCTAGATTTTACCACAATATCATCCACATAGGCATGAACATTGCGGCCGATCTGATTATGAAGACAATTCTGCACACACATTTGATAAGTCGCCTGGGCACTCTTGAGCCCAAAGGGCATAGACACATAGCAGAAGGCTCCAAAGGGAGTTATGAAGGCTGTCTTCTCCTGGTCCTTAACAGCCATTTTGATCTGATGGTAACCAGAATATGCATCCAGAAAGCTCAAACGCTCGCAACCCGCTGTAGCATCAATAATTTGATCAATACGGGGGAGGGCAAAAGGATCTGCTGGACAAGCTTTGTTAAGACCTGTGTAGTCCACACACATACGCCAAGTGCCATTCTTCTTAAGGACCAGCACCGGATTAGCCAACCATTCAGGATGGAAAACTTCGATGACAAATCAAGCCGCCAAGAGCCTGGTTACTTCCTCACCGATAGCCTTGCGTCTCTCTTCATTGAACCGGCGAAGAAACTGCTTAACCGGTTTATACTTGGGATCGACATTAAGAGTGTGCTCAGCGAGTTCTCTCGGTACACCTGGCATGTCAGAAGGCTTCCATGCAAAGATGTCCCTGTTCTCATGGATGAAATCGATGAGTGCGCTTTCCTATTTCGGATCCAAGTTAGCGCTGATGCTAAACTGCTTGGATGAATCGCCAGGAACGAAATCAACAAGCTTAGTCTCATCAGCCGTTTCAAACTTCAAGGCCGGTTCATGCTCTGTAGTTGGCTTTTTCAAAGAAGTCATATCCGCCGGATCAACATTGTCCTTATAAAACTTTAATTCCTCGGTTGCACAAACCGACTCAGCATATGCCGCATCACCTTCTTCACATTCCAAAGCGATCTTGCGGCTCCCGTGCACTGTGATAGTCCCCTTCTGACCCAGCATCTTGAGCTGGAGATAGACATAACAGGGCCTTGCCATAAACTTAGCATAAGCCGGCCGTCCAAACAGGGCATGATATGGGCTCTTGATTTTCACCACCTCAAAGGTCAACGCCTCTGATCTTGAATCATGCTCATCACCAAAAGCAACCTCCAGAGCTATCTTACCAACGAGATATGCCGATTTACCAGGTACCACACCATGGAAGAGCGTGTTGGACGGTTTAAGATTTTTATCTGTTAACCCCATGCGACGGAAGGTTTCATAATAAAGGATATTGATACTATTCCCCCCATCCATGAGTACCTTGGTGAACTTATAACCTCCCACCTGAGGTGCCACCACCAGCGCCAGATGACCCGGATTGTCAACCCGGGGTGGATGATCCTCTCGACTCCACTCAATAGGCTGTTCAGACCAGCGTAAATATCGGGGAACCACCGGTTCAACGGAATTCACTGCCCTCTTATGAAGCTTCTGATAGTGCTTGTCCAGGCTAGTGGTGAAGACATGATACTGCCCGCTATTCAACTGCTTCGGGTTGCTCTGGTAACCCGACTGCTGCTGCTGTTGTTGCTGATTCCCCTGATTATTATAACCACCTTGGTTGCCCTGATTGCTTTGATTGCCATGTCCACTCTGGTTACCATGAAAACCTGAACCGGAACTGCCTCCACCGTAACCCGACCCATGAGACCCGGGGCCCGAACCGCCACCCGGTCCATGATCATACCGAAAAGAATCAGAATTTTTGAACTCCTACATGATATAACAATCTTTCCAGAGGTGCGTGGATGGGTTCTCCTTCGTCCCGTGCTTTGGGCAAGGCTGGTTCAACAGATAAGACAGGCAGTCCGGGTTAGGACTCGGTCCTCCACCACGCTGGGGCGGTTACCTTTACGCCATTGGCCTTTGTCCTGCGCGTTGTTATTAGCCACAAAATCCAAACTGTTATCCGCTTTACGCTTACCGTTGTTTCCATGGCCCGCCGGGTGGTGCTGCTGCCCCTTGGTATTGCCACTCTTCTTTCCCTTCCCTGTCTTGTCATCGTCAGACTCGGGGTCCTTGGTACTATCAGAGTCGGCATATTTCACCAGAGCAGCCATGAGAGTCCCCATGTCATTGCAGTGGCGTTTAAGCCGTCCCAACTTCAGCTTCAGAGGTGCAAACCGGCAATTGCCTTCCAGTGTTAAAACTGCTGTATCAGCGTTAATGCGGTCCGATGAATGCAAAATCTCCGAAACCCGGCTCACCCAATGGGTTGTTGATTCCCCTTCCTCCTGGACACATGCAGCTAAGTCCACAATTGACATGGGCTGCTTGCATGTATCCTTGAAATTCTGGATGAACCGGGCCCTCAGCTCGGCCCATGACCCAATGGAGTTAGCTGGCAAGTTTTTCAACCAAGTGCGAGCCGTTCCTTCCAGCATCATGGTAAAGTATTTAGCGCACGCCGCATCGTCCACATCCAGCATCTCCATTGCCATCTCATAGCTTTCAACCCATGATTCGGGGGATAAATCGGTGGTGTAATTCGGCACTTTTCGTGGGCCTTTGAAATCCTTGGGCAGGCGCACGTTGCGCAGCGCTGGGACAAGACACGATACTCCCAAAGAGCTAGAAGTAACTCCTGGTTCCACCGACGTGGTTGGACGAACCAGAGTAAGTTGGCGGGCCTCATGCTGTGCTGCTAACTCGGCCTCTCGACGAGCTCTAGCGCGATCCACCACATCCTGAGCTTCACCGTCGCCACCCGCCGGGTTATGGCCACGGGGCGGATCACGGTTTCGCGCATTGCTTGACACTGCCGGTTCATCAATATGCCTGCTGTACCTCCGGCTTGGGCGGGGAGTAGAATGGATCCTCTCGCGGCTATATGAATAAGCCTGCTGCTGAACCAAAGCTGTCTGAAGAAGCTCCCTAGCCCGTCGTGTCTCGACTGCCACCGGAGACTCGCCTTCGATCGGGAGGGCCGCTAGCCGTGAAGCGGCAGCGATAATGTTGTCCATCAGGTTAGAGTAATGACCCGGTGGTGTTGGGACATGCTGTGGTGAAACGTTGTTCTGACGAGGCGGATCCACCAATCGTGGCTGAACAGGCGCCCCTGCTCCAGGTGCCTCCGCCCGGTTTACCACCGACGGATTGCTGGTCCCTGCTCCTGGGGTATTAAAGAGGTTCCTGGCCTCATAAACCGGTGGCAGGCGAGATCGGTACCTCCTCTTTAGGACATCGTTTGACGCACTCTGATCCAGCATAAGCTGGTAAGCCTGTGCATCCAATGCGGCCCGTTCCGCAGCCATCCTGGTATCCTCGGCTGCCAAGTCGGCTTTGGCTTGGGTGATCTGATCTTTCACCTTTGCGATTTCCGCATTATGCACATCTTGATCCGCCGGGTTAATCTCCGCCATCAGTGTCGCCAAAGCGTCAAATAAATCGGATAGAACCTGAGCCGGCGGCCGTACAGGGCCTCCTGCTCCGGCTGCCGTTGCCGCTGCTGATCCGGAAATCATCGCCGCTGCGGTTGAAGAGTGGAGCGCTGGCTGCGTACCGGCCATGAAGATCGCGACCCGGTTTGGCGGATCAAAGGGGTCCGGAATACTGTCGCCATCGGAGCAGCCCCCAATCCAGCCATCTTGCAACTGGTACAAGGACTCAGTCTCTCCGGTCGATGACTCGTTGCCGGAATAAACGACGGTCTCACCACCAGATTCCGATCTATCCTCAGATTCCACTCCGTGGACGACTCCCACGAAGGCACGCTTCATGGCAGGCTTGACCCGGGCAGATCTCGCACGCTGAGCCGTCCCGATGATGTCGGTGCAGATGTCCGGCTCAGGACCCGGTTCGCCGATCTTGCCAATGAAAACGTGTATGCCGCCGAAGGGGACCCGGTACCCGTACTCGATTGAGCCGGCCTCGGGGCCCCAGCCTGCATCGTCGATGTAGATCTTGCCGCAATGACTCTTGGTCATCCGGCCCACATCGTATCCCTTGAGTCCTTCGAAGCTGCCCTCTAAGAACTCAAAACCATCGTGCGATAGCCCCACGGTGGGCGCCAACTGTCGTGGTTTTGTCATGGCAGATGTCCTAAGGAAAGGACTTAGTCGTGGAGCCATCGCTACGGGTTAGCTTAAAGGGGTTAAAGCGGACAAGGGACGCAGAGAGTTTATACTGGTTCGGCCCCTTGCGGTGAAGGTAAAAGCCTAATCCAGTTGTTGTGGAATTGCTAGGGTTTCGATGACCAGGGAGCGAATACGCTTTGCCTGAGTCTCGAGTTGTTGTCTGTTATCCTTTAACTGCCGCCGGGTCGTCACCTTATATACATGGGTTGATGCCCGTCGGTTTACAGAATCCCGAGGCTGGCTCATAAACGTGTCCGGCTCGGTCTCTGCTCTTTCTTTCTTACAACACAAGTTTACATACTAATACCAGTTTATATCTACAGGCTTTAAACCGACTCTGGGCCCTGGGCCTTCATAAAGCGTCACTGTCTTTGTCTTCATGGGCTTCAGATATAATGAACCATTATGGGGTTAACCCGGCCTCTCCTGGCCGGTTTACGCCTAGTAGTAATATCCCCGACACAACCCAACACTTTCACCTACTGTTTTTGTGTGTTCACATGATTATGCTACTGTATTGATCATGTTTTATTACTTTTGTTTCAATAAAGTGCCAAGTAAAGCCTTTGGGATCATATTGGGTGATAGTTGATTTGACATTGCTGAAAAACAGAAACTTTTGCGCTTACGAAAATGAGTCTCATTTCTAACAGAAGAGTGTTTTTCAGTTGATTCTTTTTGCAGAAGTTTAACATACAAATTTGTCACGTGGTACTAATTTTTTTCATAATTTTTGGAGTAGCAGAAGTATGGTTTGAGTACAGATTACTTCAGACTGTTCTGTTTTTGACAGATTCTGTTTTCCATGCATAGTTTGCTTGTTTCCTAGTTTCTATGGCTTATATTGCTCAATATAAATTGTGGAAATGATATGCTACAGTAGGAATTGTGTGGAAACAATTATGAATATTGTCTTTGACAGTACCGAAGTGAAATGGTTTGCTCTTTATCATACTAACCTATCTCACGAAGTTCCGTTAAGTTTTGTGTAATTGAAGTTTTCAAGTTTTGGGTGAGATGTCAATATGAGTAGAATAAGGAGTGACAAGACCTTAAGATTGGGGATTCCCAAGGCACCCCCAAGTTAATATTCAAGGAAGATCCAAGCAACTAAGCTTGGGGATGCCCCGGAAGGCATCCCCTCTTTCGTCTCCAACATTATCGGTAACCTCACTTGGAGCTATATTTTTATTTGTCACATGATATGAGTTTTGCTTGGAGCATCAATTTATTCTGTTAGGATTTTCTTGCTGTTATCTATAATAATGTTTTGCATCTTTTATTTCAATAAAAGTGGCATTGATAGCCTTTGCCATGCTTATTTTGCAAGTATACATGTTGCTGTTTGAAAACAGAAAGTTTACCGCTATTGCAAAAATTCCCTAGAAAAGTCAGAATGTGATAAAATGTTGAAACCTTTTGAAGAATGAGCTATGATAATTTTCTACAGTGTGGTAAATTTTCATAATTTTTGGAGTTAGGTAAGTATTGATACTCTTGCATTCTTTACAGACCGTACTGTTTTGGCAGATTGCTGTTATGTTTGCATTGTTTGCATATGTTTGCTTGTTTAATGATTCTATTTGAGGATAGGAGTATTAAATATGCATAAGAATTTAGTATGCAATGTTGAATAATAATTTTAGTGATTTGCTACAGTAGAGAATGATAAGGTTTTTGCATTGGTTTATACTAACTTATCTCACGAGTTCTTGTTGAGTTTTGTGTGGATGAAGTTTTTGAGATTTAGGGAAAACCGCGATATAAAGGAATTAAGGAGACACAAAACTCAAGCTTGGGGATGCCCAAGGCACCCCAAGATAATATTTCAAGAAGTCTCAAGCATCTAAGCTTGGGGATGCCCCGGTAGGCATCCCACCTTTTTCGTTCAACAATTATCGATTAGTATCGGTTGAGCCTAAGTTTTTGCTTCTTCACATGAGTTGTGCTATCCTTAGAATGTCATTTTATTTAATTTTTGCTTGCTGTTTTAATAAATACTTAGATCTGAAAGTTTTTAAATAAATAGAGTCCTCAAATAGTTGCCAAGGAGGCTAAGTAAGCGGCATTCACATCCCGTCAACGAAGCTCTTTTATTGTATTGCTTTCGTGCTTCACTTATATCCTATGAGTGAATTATTGAACAAATTGAATGTCATGAAGTTGAAATCATATCATGCCTAGTGTTAGTTTCACATTGGGTTTAGAAAGTGAAATCTTTTGAGGCTTGACAATCACAATATTGGCCATACAAGCAATACACGAATAATTAGCATAAGGAAGAGAACTTTCACATACAAATACACTATCATGGAAATCTTTTGTGATTGTGAGCCCCCATCAAAATATTATATGCCAAAATTGTTGACATTGGACAACAAAGACAATGTAATGGTTTATGTTTGTTCATATTCACATAGAAGTTATATTGTCATAGATCCTTCAACATGTGGTGCTCGCCCCCCATCTTTGCTAGCCAAAAATTCTGCACCAAGTAGAGATACTACTTGTGCATCCAAAACCCTTAAACCCAAATATTATTTTCAAGAGTCCACCATACCTACCTATGGATTGAGCAAGATCCTTCAAGTAAGTTGTCCTCGGTGCATTAAGGCAATAACAATTGCTTCTAAAAGTGAGATTATTTAGTGTAAGAGAAAATTGAGCGTTGTACGAACTTGGATGGCAAAGAATAAAAGCGACAGACTACATAATAAAGGTTGCCATCTTAAGGGGCAATACAACGTGATGTTCTTTTGCACTAAGGGATTGAGCATACAAACAAATAAGTGCATGGCAACCTCTGCTTCCCTCTGCGAAGGGCCTATCTTTTACTTTTCAGTATTTATTTTTATGCAAAGAGTCAAAGTTATTCTCGCCATTCCTTTTATTTTTCTCTTTTGGCAAGCATCATGTGGTGAGGAAAGATCTAGGCACATATTTCCAGTTGAATATGGGTAGCATGAGTTATTATTGTTGACATCACCCTTGAGGTGAATACGTTGGGAGGAAAAACAATAAGCCCCTATCTTTCTATGTGTCCGGTTGAAACGTTTTGCTGATGTGTATGTGGTGAGTTTTAGCAATCATAGAAGACTACATGATGGTTGAGTATGTGGAGCTCTTACTTAAACTCTATTGAATAAGTTGAATTGCAATTGCTTGGTGACTAAGAACATAGGTTGTTGAGTTTCAAGAGAGTTCATTGTTTGAACCTTAACATGTGAATTGGTTGCTACTACAACATGAGAAGTTCTATAAGAAAGAATTGCTGTTATGATGTGAGGAAAAGTGATTGAAATTGCCATTGATCAAACTTGTGCACTTTGCTAGCATTCACACTTCATAAATTATTTCTTTTATCATTTACCTACTCGTGGACGAGTAGGAATTTAGTTTGGGGATGTTGATATGTCTCCAACGTATCTATAATTTATGAAGTATTCATGCTGTTATTTTATCATTCTTGGATGTTTGACAATCATTTTATAGCAACTTTATATCATTTTTTGGGACTAAGCTATCGACCCAGTGCCCAGTGCCAGTTGCCGGGTAATCTATGCATAGGGGTTGATGCACGTTTTTATTATATTTTCTCTGATAGAAACTTTGGGGTCTCTTTGTAGTCCTTTGTGTGGATTGAGTATTATGAATATGAATTTGCTTTGGTGTTATTTTAGTACGAACTCTACGATAGATCGAACGGGAAAAATAACTTTGTGTTATTTTAGTATGAACTCTTGAATAGATCGAATGGAAAGAATAGCTTTGAGGTGGTTTCATACCCTACATACAATTTCTATCTTTTGTTCTCCTCAAATAGGAACTCGGGAGTGATTCTTTATTGCACTTTGAGGGATAATCATATGATCCAACTATGTTAGCATTGCTGAGAGGTTGCACTAGTGAAAGTACGGACCCTAGTCCTCATTTTCAAGCATTGCAATACCGTTTTTGTTCCCGTTTACTATTTGCCACCTTGCTGTTTTTATTTATTCAGGTTATAAAAATATATTTCTACCATCAATATTACACTTTTATCATCATATCGTGGCCGAACTAGTGCACCTATACAATTTGCCATTGTATTGGGTGTGTTGGGGACACAAGAGATTTCTTGTATTTGGTTGCAGGATTGTTTGAGAGAGACCATCTTCATCCTACACCTCCCACGGATTGATAAACCTTAGGTCATCCACTTGAGGGAAAATTGCTACTGTCCTACAAAACTCTGCGCTTGGAGGCCCAACACGAGTCTACAAGAATAAAGTTGCGTAGTAGACATAAACCGACTCATGGAATGAGTGAACATGAATGTAATGTCGGTGAGAAACATGTACTCCCCCAAGCTTAGGCTTTTGGCCTAACTTGGTAATCGATCAGTAGCCTGGATGGTAGTTGGGGTACTAAGGAGCGGGCATCCACTCATCCCAGTGCTGAGGCTCCTCCTCTGCCTCTGCAGCAGCCTGAGCGTTCCGGTAGGAGATGATGTCCGCACGCATAATCCTATATCCGCCCCTGGCAACAGAATCAAACAAACCAGGAGCAGGCAATGGAATAATATCACGAGTTTCAATGCTAAAAACCAGGTTATAAGGAATAGGAATGCCAAGAGAATTGTTATCAGTGAAATGGTGGTGATCCATGGCTATGCGGTCTAGGTAAACCTTGGTCAGGGGGTAGTCATGAGGGCGTATCTCAACATTAAAGTGAGCGGCCAAACGAGTAGCAAAAATCCCACCATGTATTTTACCCTTGGACTTATTAATGTGGAGGCGATGAGCCACAATATCTCCCAAGCTATAAGTGTTGTCACCTTCTAGTGCACGACGCAAAACAGCAAGGTCTAGTGAACTGAGTGCGCCCACCTTCTCTCTAGCAAGCAAGCATTTTGCAATGAAAAGAGCAAAGTAATGAACGGTAGGAAAATGCAAGCCAGCGATAGCTGACACCCCTCTCTCGTCTCCCACTGTCAAGCTGTGATAAAAGGCCTCAAACTCTGCCGGCCTAGGCTCAGCTAAGCTCCCGTCAGAAGGGATCATGCATATGTTACAAAATTCAGTAAGTGGTATCTGATGGGTTTCAACATATAAATCAAACCGCACTTCAAGAGGATTATTCCTAGAAAGGAAAGTAAAACTTTGAAAGATGTTTGTGAGGATTTGATGTTGTTCGCACTCATCTGCGATGAAGTCGGTGAGGCCGGCATTAGCAGCATATTGTGTGAACTCCTGAAGGATTCCAGCCTCTTCCATGAACTGGATGTGCGGCCATTCTCACGGCCGTACCTCCGCCAACCTCCGAGGATGGAGATCACTGTCAGAAGACTCCCCAATAACACCCTTGGAGTTCTTCTTAGAAGCAAACTTCCTGAAGATGTTCATCTTTTTCCTATGAATAAAATTCTGAAATTTTTAGTCCATAAATTTTTCTCAACAAACTCCACAAAATCGGTAGCAACTACTCATTGGGATGCATAGAGGCCATAGCAAGCATTCAAACTACTTAAAACTCTAAGAACTCAACATGCAAGCTCATCTACAGCATGTAACATCCCAAAATTCTAAATTTTGGAATGTTATATTAAATAGATAGATTTGATTGATTGTTTGATTGTTGTGTGATTGATTGAGTGAAATTCGAAACTTTTTGAAAGTTAAATGAGAGGGAATAAAAGGACTTTCCCAAACTTCCATTTTTGCATTTTATGATCTCCGTGAAAATCAAATTCTTTTCACCAGAAAACCCTGGAGAGAAGATCACATGACTTCTTCCATTTATTTAAATGATAAGGGGTGTTGAAAATATTTGAATTTCATTTGAGAATATTTCCAATTCTGAAACTTTATGCAACTCAATGATTTTCACGAGCGAAGATAAAATGACTTCTTCAAAACATATGAAATATGAGTTGGGAGTTTCAAAGGATCAAATTCAAAGTCCTTTTGGAAATTATTTTTTCAATTTGGAGTTATTGGGTTTTATTCAAATTATTTTTCTCCAAAAATAAAATATACAGAAATTAGGGTAAAATGATTCCCTACATCAGAAAACTGGAGAGAAATAAATTTGAATTCATTTTGGTATTTTTTTAAAATGATTTTTATTGGATTTTATTGCACCAGTGACACTCTTTGCTTTATTTAAATTTTTGTGGATTTTATTTGACGTTAGAAAAATGTTCAGGTTGTAGAAAATCTTTTTCTGAAAATTTTGATAAATTATATGCCTATATAATATTTTTATTTATTTGGTTTTTATTATTTTTGCTTGTCTGGAAAATGTTTTTTTTTTAAAACTTTTCCCGTCTGGACCGACCGGACCGGGCCGGCCCAGTTTGCCAGACCGCGACCCGCCAGCCCATCCCGCTCGTCCCCGAGCTCCGTTCGGTCTCCCGAGCCAGCACGAGGGCGCCGCCGTCGCCGTGCTCCGCCCGGCCTCCCGCTGCCGCCTCCTTTACCCCCTTCCCCACGCCACCACTCGCCCTCCTCTCCTATAAATCCGGAGCCCCGGACCCCCCGGCCCTCTTTTCTCCTCCTCCCGCCGACGCGCCGCACTCACCGAGAACTGCCGCCGCCGGTGAGATCCACTCGCCGCAGCCGCCGCCCGCGACGCCGACAACCGCCGTCGACGCCACCACCGCATCCGCCACTCCGCGCCGCCCCTCCCCGACTACTTCGCCGCCGTCCTCGACGATCGGAGCCGCCACCCCGGCCGGACCCGAGCCGCCGCCGCCGCCGTCCCGTCTCACCGTTGACCATCGCCGCCGCCGCGGTAACTCCCTGCTCCCCCCTCGCCGTCAGATCTGGATCCAATGGACCAGATCGGTTCTATTTTTTTAAACGGTTTTCTTTAATTAGTGAACGCTCGCTGTTTACCTCTCCGCAGCGAACGAATTTCGTCAGTTAGCGTTCGGCAGCAAACGTTCTTTCTGTAGAGCTTTTCTTTTTCTTTTAGTTCCGGTCAGGGACCTATCCGTGATGATTTATTTTACAGATTAGCCCCTGGTTTTCAAACGATCACAACTTTTCGCTCGTTTGTCCAAATCCAACGAAACCAATGCCCACTTCTTCGTTATGATCTCTTCTATCCAGTAATCCAACTCAAACATGTTTTTGAAATTTTAAAATTTGAATTTGACCATATTTGAATTCAAACTTCGTTTGATCGTAACTTGAGTTTCGTAGCTCCGATTTAGTTGATTCTTTTTGCAAATCGAAGCTCTTGACCTAAACTTTCTGATAAGGCCAAATTAATATAATTTTGGTACTGTTAGAAATTGTCTTATGTTGCAAGATTATTTGCTTGGTTTTGATGTTTTCCGAATCGTCTTCTTCGATCTTTCTGATCTTTTGAGTGATTGCTTATGTGTGGTTACTATGTCTTGCCTACGATAGATTGACCGGAGTGTGACGAGTAGAACTATCAGAGGTTATGAGTGCGAATCATCTTCATCAACAGTACAGGCAAGTTCACACTTTGATCATACTTTTCATTACCCAGTTTTTATGCATTAGTTTCAACCCTCAAACATTGCATGGTTAGGATCTGAATAACATGTGGGTTTTGGGAAGTAGATGAGGTAGTACCTATTGCCGTGTTTATTATCAATCCTTTGGGAGTTACTTCTACGTTGCTTATATTGTTATGCTATGCTCGTAGACGTGGATTGGGTTTGAGTGAATTTTCCATGACAGATGTGAGATTGTTAATTAATGGTTCAACTTAAGGTGGCTACTTAATTAAACAACTGGGTGGATTGAGGCACCTGGAGAACCCAGTGTTGCCTGTATTTTTGGATATCCTGGAGTACCCGTGTGATCATCCTATGGACCGCCACCCAGACTCAAAGGGATCATAAGATTATTCATGCTAGAAACTTCCGTGTGCAGCCACAAGCCATTATGGGCTCTGGCATAGTTGATTAAGTTGTGTGAGCTCTTGAAGAGGTGGACTAGCAGATGTAGGGGGATTGTAGGTGTAACGGTCTGCCCGGAGTAGAGAGTAAATGCTTCTGAAAGACTGTGTCTCGATCATCCGTTTCTCAAACACCAAGTAGTGCGAGAAATCCAACGGAGGAGATCGCGCAAACCTCTGCAGAGTGTACAAACTAATCATGATTAGCCGTGTCCCCGGTTATGTACAATCTTGAGTATCTAGTTCTTGGATTATCATGTGGATCTCATCATCATGTTACTTAATTTAAATTTGATTGGGTTTAATCACGTTCTTAATTGGGATTGAGTTGGAGGTACCTTCTCAATGTTTAACAACCACCATGATAGTTAAATAAAATTTATTCCTTTGTTGTAGGGAAAATTTGGCTTTTCGCAAAACTGTAACCATAGAGCTGTCCACCAGCCAAATATGCATGTAGTGATAGCCTTTATTCATCATTGATCTATGGTGTGAATTTGCCAGTGCATTCAATGTACTGACCCTTTGTGGCTGCAACGTCTCATGTTGCAGGATTCTTACGACGAGTAAGTGATACGTTAGGGTTACGATTTCTACACTCAACTTTGCCGTTGGTGTTGATGGGAATCCACAACCTTGTTACTTCCGCTATTGGATTGAGGTAATAGTATTTACGTTATTTTATACATGTGATTTACCTCTGTTATAAATCCTCGAGTACTGTGTGTGTCAGCATACCGATCCAGGGATGACACTTAAGCACAGAGACTTGACCGTCTGAGGTCGGGTTGCTACAAGATGGTATCAGAGCACATGTTGACTGTAGGACGTGACCCTAGAAACTGGCAAGCCCATAGGAAAAGATTTTCTCTACAACTTTCTTTTCAAAAAGGATATTTTACCTCCCTTCTCTTCTGAGCTTATTCAAATATTCCTTTTTAGTGAGACTATACCCCTTTCCCCTTTTGACCACAAAGATTCGACTGACGAGACCACTCCAAGAAGGACAAGATATCAGACAACCAAGACTACTTCGGAATGAAGAGCATTTTTACCAAGCATTTGTTATAATTGGAACTACAACGGTTGAAGACTACAAAGACTAGGAGAATTTGAAGGCTCTGAAGAATTGCCAGATGTGTATGACCTAGGAATGCTACCCCTATGGAACTTGGCAGACTATGGAAGCTGTCAATACCCGAGAACAAGGTGTATCGGAGAAAGACCGGAACATGGAGCATAAGAATCCAAAGTTTTGTAAGAAAACCCTAAGGCAGGAGATATCAACTATGGAATTAAAGCTCATGGCAGTAACATGGGCATAGACATGGCTATCCATGATGTTATCGCCCGCTTATGCTATTGTCACCGTGCCGAGTTAAGCATGCATATGCATGGAAGGATTGGATGGTAGAAGGCTGATGGAGCACCTATCAGCAAGATGAAGTTTTAACCTTAGCCGATGTATCACCAGGATCTGGAGTGTTACATCTAGAAGTTAAGATGGACCTACAAGAAGCAGTATTTTATAAGGAAGCGTTTCATGAAGAACTCAGGACCCAGAAATTGAAAGTAGCCAAGCTAGAGGAGCAAAACCTCGAGATACAGGAGATACGTCAGGAACTGAAGGACAATAGGACTATGGTTCATGCCAAGGATGTAGAAATCCAGAAGTTTGGAACGCAATTATTAAAGGACGCCACGAGAGACTTCGCGTCAACAGACAGGATCTGGCAAAAGGACTTGTGAAAGACAAGCATGATCGGAAGAAGCCATCGGAGACATGAACCAGACTTGAAGAGTTTGGCGATTTTGAAGATTTATTGGCCTTTAGAAGACCAAACCCCTGTTATATACCTACGTTAGATGCGACGTTTGTCAGCTGTCATTTGTTTGATGTTTTTCCGACAGCCACAAATAAAATCTATCTTTTCAAAACTTTTGTTTGTATTGTGTGCATCCCTCTCGATCTCTCTTATCCCACCCCAAACCCATGGACCCAATAGAGGATGAATGGAGATGAGCTTGTATTTTCTGGACCGATGAGTCAATTGGAGACAGACTGGTGGATTCAGAACATGGAAGATCATATGGAATATAACACGATAGCCGGAATGGATATGACCCAGCCTGCTCTTCAGTGTTTTGAAGGAGGTGCTGCTACTTGGTGCAGGAAGTACCAAACCATCAATGGATGGCAAGGAGTAACCGCTTGGGAAGAATTTAAGTTGACTCTGCTAAAGTCTTGGCTTGTGTCCCAGAAATTGAGGCCTTATGGAAAGGATATGGAGAAACCTTGTGCATACAAGCTTTGTGGAGAAATAGGACACAACCATAAAGAAAAAAAGGACGAATACCCTCATAATCGGAGGATTACCAAAGGAGTTAGCCGAGGATCTCAGGGAACTTCGGTTGGAGATTGTTCCCAAAGGTTTTGTTGCAGCAAGGGAAGTTCAGTCTACATTGTTGGGAAAGATCCGTGAAGCTTAGAAGGATGACAAAGAGATTGCTGAGGTAAAAGAGAGGATGAGCAAAGGAAAGGCCAAAGGTTTTCGTAAGGATGAGCACGACACCTTATGGTTCGAGGACCATGTATATGTGCCCAATAATGCAAAAGTCAGGAAGTTAATACTTCAGGAGGCTCATGACTCACCATCTCGATTCGCCCTGGAAACACCAAGATGTATTTGGATTTGAAGGAGCGTTTCTGGTGGACTGGTATGAAGAAGGATATTGCGGAGTATGTAGTCGTAGGTGATGTATGCCAGAGAGTAAAGGCAGATCATCAGAAGCCAGCAGGATTACTACAGCCTATGCCGATACCCGAATGGAAGTGGGATAAGCTTGGCATGGATTTCATTACCGGATTTCCCAGAACCCGATCGGGATATGATTCTATCTGGGTAGTAGTTGATTTGCTTGACCAAAGTGGCTCACGTTATCCCAGTGAAAACCACCTATAGAAGTGCGAAGTTGGCCAAGATATATTTGACCAGGATCGTATGTCTGCATGGAGTTCCGAGGACCATCGTATCAGATAGAGGAACACAGTTTACCTCAAAGTTTTGGAATCAGCTGCACCAGACTTTGGGTACTAGGCTAGAGTTCAGTATAGCCTTTCATCTGCAGACAGATGGATAGACCGAGAGAGTCAATCAGATTCTGGAGAACATGTTGAGAGCGTGTGCGCTAGATTATGGATCTAGTAGGGATGATAATCTACCTTACGCGGAGTTCTCATACAACAACTGTTACCAAGCCAGTTTGAAGATGATCCCTTTTGAAGCTTTGTATGGGAGAAGGAGCCAGACACCGTTGATGCGGGATGAAGTTGGAGACCGTCAGTTGTTTGGACCAAACGTGATCAAGGAGTCAGAAGAGAATGTTAAGTTGATTCGAGATAGACTGAAGGTAGCTCAGTCCAGGCAGAAGAGTTATGCAGACTCAAAAACGCAAGGAGGTAGTCTATGAAATTGGAAACAGAGCATGTCTTCGTGTGTCCCCTCTGCGAGGAGTTAAACAATTTGGAGTTAAGGGAAAGTTAGCCCCGAGATTTGTAGGACCATACCGAGTTTTGGAGTGTATGAGAGAAGTGGCCTACAAGTTGGAGTTACCAGAAGGACTGTTAGGAGTTCATGATGTGTTTCACGTTTCCTAGTTGAAGAAGTGCCATGCAGAGATGGCCAATATTATTCTGTGAGCAGATCTAGCCCATGTATAAGATAATGATATTCCACGAAGTGGACTACGAACAAACTAAGTACGAGATTTATCTCGATATGTGGGATGCCCGAAGGATACGAAGAGATGAAGTATTATTGGATATAAAGGAGGTATAATGTTGGTAATATGGAGCAATTGTAAATCCATGATGAGTCCGAGTAATCACGTCTTAGTTTGGTGCCAATAGAAGGAAGAAGGACAATAAAATTGGATGGATTAAGAATGCTAGGAAGCTGGATGTTGGAATAAGGATCAGTTGCCCTGATGATGAATTCAAGGTTTGCAAGTGATGAGATGGGCCATAACCCATAGGCCCCAGGACCTGCCAAGAAGCAAGCACACTCTTGCTGAAGGAAAAAAACCCTGGAAGAAGTTACGATTTTATCGATAGACGATCTTATAGGAGTTTACGCAAACCTGAGAGTTGTCAAGGAACGATAGATGTTTTTTTGGCTTGCAGAATCAATGGATTTTCCGAACTTAGTTCGTCGACAAAAGAAAATTTTGCAATGCTGTGAGGATGACCGAGTGTTAGAATGCGAGATTCGCTAAACCGTATACAAGGTAATGATTTGGGTGCGGGATGGATTGATCACCATACCGACTTACTCTTGTTATTCGCCTTGCTATACAGGATGGTAAATCTGAGTGACTTACCTATAGTAGAGTGACGACGATCTAAACCTTGTTTAAACCTTAGAATGGTATAGGTATTGTCCCTTGTACAAGGCATCTTTTGCCAACCGTAGGTTATACGGTGAGGATCAACCCAGACCCATTTCCTGCAGGAGAAACCATAAATTGTTGACCACCATGAGATATCGATAGTTGTTTAGTATTGGTGCCAGACCCGTCAGCTAAGAAGACCCAGTCTCGGAACAACCTTACCAAGAAAAAGGACAAAAGAATTGAGGAAAAGGTTATGCCCCTACTGGAAGAGCCCAGAGAAGGAATTTTCCCGAGAATCTGAGAAGACCGACCCTGTCAACAAAAAGGATGGAGTATATGAGTTTTGATGGAATCGTAACAATGTTTCTAAGGGTGGTAGCACCCCAGACCCCCTGTGATGATCGATGGATTTTGAGAAGACCCCGAGCCTAACCTATTTCTTTCTAGCCTCTCTGAATCTCGAGGACGAGATTCATTTTAAGGGTGGTAGGTTTGTAACATCCCAAAATTCTAAATTTTGGAATGTTATATTAAATAGATAGATTTGATTGATTGTTTGATTGTTGTGTGATTGATTGAGTGAAATTCGAAACTTTTTGAAAGTTAAATGAGAGGGAATAAAAGGACTTTCCCAAACTTTCATTTTTGCATTTTATGATCTCCGTGAAATTCAAATTCTTTTCACCACAAAACCCTGGAGAGAAGATGACATGACTTCTTCCATTTATTTAAATGACAAGCGGTGTTGAAAATATTTTAATTTCATTTGAGAATATTTCCAATTTTGAAACTTTATGCAACTCAATGATTTTCACGAGCGAAGATAAAATGACTTTTTCAAAACATATGAAATATGAGTTGGGAGTTTCAAAGGATCAAATTCAAAGTCCTTTTGGAAATTATTTTTTCAATTTGGAGTTATTGGGTTTTATTCAAATTATTTTCTCCAAAAATAAAATGTACAGAAATTAGGGTAAAATGATTCCCTACATCAGAAAACTGGAGAGAAATAAATTTGAATTCATTTTGGTATTTTTTAAAATGATTTTTATTGGATTTTATTGCACCAGTGACACTCTTTGCTTTCTTTGAATTTTTGTAGATTTTATTTGACGTTAGAAAAATGTTCAGGTTGTAGAAAATCTTTTTCTGAAAATTTTGGTATATTATATGCCTATATAATATTTTTATTTATTTGGTTTTTATTATTTTTGCTTGTCTGGAAAATGTTTTTTAAAAAAACTTTTCCCCTGTGGACCGACCGGACCGGGCCGGCCCAGTTTGCCAGGCCGCGGCCCGCCAGCCCATCCCGCTCGTCCCCGAGCTCCGTTCGGTCTCCCGAGCCAGCACGAGGGCGCCGCCGTCGCCGTGCTCCGCCCGGCCTCTCGCCGCCGCCTCCTTTACCCCCTTCCCCACGCCACCACTCGCCTCCTCTCCTATAAATCCGGAGCCCCGGACCCCCCGGCCCTCTTTTCTCCTCCTCCCGCCAACGCGCCGCACTCACCGGGAACTGCCGCCGCTGGCGAGATCCACTCGCCGCAGCCGCCGCCCGCGAAGCCGCCGATGCCACCACCGCATCCGCCACTCCGCGCCGCCCCTCCCCGACTACTTCGCCGCCGTCCTCGACGATCGGAGCCGCCACCCCGGCCGGACCCGAGCCGCCGCCGCTGTCCCATCTCACCGTTGACCATCGCCGCCGCCGCGGTAACTCCCTGCTCCTCCCTCGCCGTCAGATCTGGATCCAATGGACCAGATCGGTTCTATTTTTTTAAATGGTTTTCTTTAATTAGTGAACGCTCACTGTTTACCTCTCCACAGCGAACGAATTTCGTCAGTTAGCGTTCGGCAGCGAACGTTCTTTCTGTAGAGCTTTTCCTTTTCTTTTAGTTCCAGTCAGGGACCTATCTGTGATGATTTATTTTATAGATTAGCCCCTGGTTTTCAAACGATCACAACTTTTCGGTCGTTTGTCCAATTCCAACAAAACCAACGCCCACTTCTTCGTTATGATCTCCTCTATCCAGTAATCCAACTCAAACATGTTTTTGAAATTTTAAAATTTGAATTTGACCATATTCGAATTCAAACTTCGTTTGATCGTAACTTGAGTTTCGTAGCTCCGATTTAGTTGATTCTTTTTGCAAATCGAAGCTCTTGAACTAAACTTTCTGATAAGGCCAAATCAATATAATTTTGGTACTGTTAGAAATTTTCTTATGTTGCAAGATTATTTGCTTGGTTTTGATGTTTTCTGAATCGTCTTCTTCGATCTTTCTGATCTTTTGAGTGATTGCTTATGTGTGGTTACTATTGCTTGCCTACGATAGATTGACCAGAGTGTGACGAGTAGAACTATCAGAGGTTATGAGTGCGAATCATCTTCATCAACAGTACATGCAAGTTCACACTTTGATCATACTTTTCATTACCCAGTTTTTATGCATTAGTTTCAACCCTCAAACATTGCATGGTTAGGATCTGAATAACATGTGGGTTTTGGGAAGTAGATGAGGTAGTACCTATTGCCTTGTTTATTATCAATCCTTTGGGAGTTACTTCTACGTTGCTCATATTGTTATGCTATGCTCGTAGACGTGGATTGGTTTTGAGTGAATTTTCCATGACAGATGTGAGATTGTTAATTAATGGTTCAACTTAAGGTGGCTACTTAATTAAACAACTGGGTGGATTCAGGCACCTGGAGAACCCAGTGTTGCCTGTATTTTTGGATATCCCGGAGTACCCGTGTGATCATCCTATGGACCGCCACCCAGACTCAAAGGGATCATAAGATTATTCATGCTAGAAACTTCTGTGTGCAGCCACAAGCCATTATGGGCTCTGGCATAGTTGAGTAAGTTGTGTGAGCTCTTGAAGAGGTGGACTAGCAGATGTAGGGGGATTGTAGGTGTAACGGTCTGCCCGGAGTAGAGAGTAAATGCTTCTGAAAGACTGTGTCTCGATCATCCGTTTCTCAAACACCAAGTAGTGCGAGAAATCCAACGGAGGAGATCGAGTCTTGTAGGGAAAAGTGCGCAAACCTCTGCAGAGTGTACAAACTAATCATGATTAGCCGTGTCCCCGGTTATGGACAATCTTGAGTATCTAGTTCTTGGATTATCATGTGGATCTCATCATCATGTTACTTAATTTAAATTTGATTGGGTTTAATCACGTTCTTAATTGGGATTGAGTTGGAGGTACCTTCTCAATGTTTAACAACCACCATGATACTTAAATAAAATTTATTCCTTTGTTGTAGGGAAAAATTGGCTTTTCGCTAGTGCATTCAATGTACTGACCCTTTGTGGCTGCAACGTCTCATGTTGCAGGATTCTTACGACGAGTAAGTGATACGTTAGGGTTACGATTTCTACACTCAACTTTGCCGTTGGTGTTGATGGGAATCCACAACCTTGTTACTTCCGCTATTTGGATTGAGGTAATAGTATTTACGTTATTTTATACATGTGATTTACCTCTATTATAAATCCTCGAGTACTGTGTGTGTCATCATACCGATCCAGGGATGACACTTAAGCACAGAGACTTGACCGTCTGAGGTCGGGTCGCTACACAGCAACACCAAGAGTAGCAAATTATTCAAAATATAAACCACAAAAACAAAAACTAATTGGACAAATGGTGGAGTCACATACCAAGCAACAATCCCTCGAAACAGTTTCAGAAATGGAGCTTCGAGCAAAGAGATCGAAATCTATGGGTTTGAGAGCAAGAACACGAGAGAGAGAGCAATGGAGAATTTTTTTCTGGAGGTAAGTGATGATGTGGTGTGAAGAGATAAGTGAGGGGGCCCACGTGGGGACCACAACCCGCCAGGGCGCGCCTGGGGGTCCTGGCGTGCCCAGGTGGGTTGTGACCACCTGGTGCACCTCCCTTTGATATTATTTGCACCAGAAATTCTTAAATATTCATAAAAATCGTATTAAATTTTCAGAGCATTCTGAGAACTTTTATTTTTGGGTCATTTTTTATTGCACGGGAAATTCAGAAAACAGACAAAACATGGCATTTTATTTTATTTAACTAATAAGAAAAGAAAACAAAAGATAGGGAGAGAAGGTAGGGCTTACTAAATTCATCAACTTCATACCGCTCAAAAATGATTCATTAATAAGGTTGATCAGGTCTTATTAACAACCACTTTCGATTAGTATGAAACAGAAGAACTATCGTAAATCTCTAAGTTACCTCAATGGGGATATGAATGTCCCCAACAATAAGCATTTCATATTTCTTTTTAACAGTAGGTAGAGGTATTTGAAAACTTCCAATAGTGATTGTTGGAGATTTTTCAATAACATTAATACCATTCACTTGGAATTGTTTCTTCGGAAAGTGCACCGTATGCTCATTACCATTAATATGAAAAGTGACCTTGCTTTTATTGCATTCAATAACAGCCCTTGCAGTATTCAAGAAAGGTCTACCAAGGATAATGGACAAGTTGTCGTCCTCGGGCATCTCAAGTATAACAAAGTCAGTCAAAATAGTAACATTAGCAACAACAACGGGCACATCCTCACAAATACCGATAAGTATGGCAGTTGATTTGTCAACCATTTGCAAAGATATTTAAGTCGGTGTGAGTTTATTCAAATTATGTCTTTTATATAAAGAGAAAGGCATAACACTAACACCAGCTCCTAAATCACACAAAGCAGTTTTCACATAATTCTTTTTAATGGAGCAAGGTATAGTTGGTATCCCCGGATCTCCAAGTTTTTTAGGTACTCCATCTTCAAAAGTATAATTAGAAAGCATAGTGGAGATTTCAGCTTCTGATATTTTCCTCTTATTGGTGATGATGTCTTTCATGTACTTTGCATAAGGAGGCATTTTCAAGATATCAGTCAAGCGAGTACGCAAAAAGACTGGCCTCAGCATTTCAGCAAAGCGTTCAAATTCTTCATCATCTTTCTTTTTAGTTGACTTAGGTGTAAAAGGCATAGGTTTTTGAACCCACGGTTCTCTTTCTTTACCGTGTTTTCTAGCCACAAAGTCTCTTTTATCATATCTTTTATTCTTAGGTTGTGGGTTATCAAGATCAACATGTGGTTCTATCTCAACATCATTATCTGGTTCTTTATTATTATTGGGTTGGGCATCTTCATGAACCTCATCTTTATATTTTTTATTATCAGACGGGGCGTGTTCATTACCATACTGAGTTTCAGCATCAGAGATAGAAGTTTCATTATCATTGTCAGGAGGTTTTTCTATTTCAGGTTCACTAGAAGCATGCAAATTCCTATCTTTTTCCTTTTCTTTTTCTTTATAGAAGGACTAGGTGCATCAGTGTTAACTCTTTGTGAATCTTGTTCAATTCTTTTTGGGTGTCCCTTAGGATAAAGTGGTTTCTGATTCATTTTACCTCCTCTAGTTGCAACTCTAACAGCAAAGTCATGTATATTATTGTTCATTTCATCAAGCAATTCTCTTTGAGATTTAGCAACTTGTATAACTAAGTTTGAAAGATAGAAGCATGCTTTCCAACACCTCTAACATCATTTGAGATTCTAAATAACAAATCACTCAAGCGAGCAATCATATTAGAATTGTACTTCAATTGTTTCATAACATTTGCATTGAAGTGATCTTGTTTCCTAATGTAGTTTTCAAACTCATAAAGGCATTGGCTAGGGTGCATATTGTGAGGATTGTCATTATAATTGAATTTCATTAGAGAATTTACCTCTACCACCTTAGGCAGTGGTGGTGTATTAAGCCCACGTATTTCATCAATAGCAGGTAAATTTTTAACGTCCTCAGCTTTAATACCTTTTCCTTCATATATTTCTTTGCCTCTTGCATATCTTCAGGACTGAGATATAATATACCCCTCTTCTTCAGAGTGGGTTTAACCGGTTGTTCAGGAAGAGTCCAATCATCATAATTTTTCAATATATTATTCAATAATTCTTCAGCTTGCCCAACAGTTCGTTCCCTGAAAACACAACCAGCACAACTATCTAGGAAATCCCTAGAAGCATCGGTTAGTCCATTGTAGAAGATATCAAGTATTTCATTTTTCTTAAGAGGATGATTAGGCAAAGAATTAAGTAATTGGCAAAGCCTCCCCCAAGCTTGTGGGAGACTCTCATCTTTAGTTTGCACAAAGTTAAATATTTCCTGTAAAGCAGCTTGTTTCTCATGAGCAAGGAAATATTTTTCAAAGAAGTAATAAATCATATCCTGGGGACTACGCACACAATCAGGAGCAAGAGTAGTTTACCAAGCTTTAGCATCACCCTTTAATGAGAACGGAAATAATTTGAGAATAAAGTAAAAGCGAGTTTTCTCATTATGAGTAAAAAGGGTGGCTATGTCATTCAACTTAGTAAGATGTGCCACAGCAGTTTCTGTTTCATAACCATGGAAAGGATCAGATTCAACCAAAGTAATCAACTCTAGGTCGACAGAGAATTCATAATCCTTATCATCAATAAAGATAGGTGAAGTAGCAAACTTAGGATCATATTTCATTCTAGTATTCAAAGATTTTTCTTTATACATGCATAATAATTTTTCTAGATCATCTCTATCCTTACAAGCAAGAATATCTCTAGTTGTCTCCTCATTCATAACATAACCTTCCGGTACCTTAGGCAATTCATATCTAGGAAGGCAAGTTCTAGCAGGTGTTTCAGTTTCAAGCTCATCATCAGATTCAACATCATGTTGTATTACTCTAGCAATTTGTTCATCAAGAAATTCACCAAGTGGCACATTATCATTATCAAGCAAGGTACTAGCATCATCATAAGCATTATCCATAGCAGAAGTAGCATCATCAATAACTTGTGACATATCAGAATTGATAGCATGTGGTGGTGTTGGAAGTTTACTTATAATAGAAGGTGAATCTAAAGCAGAACTGGATGGCAGTTCCTTACCTCCCTCGTCTTAGAGGAAAAAATCTTAGTCTTAACATCATTCAGATTCTTCATAGTGATAATTTGATAATAATCCCAAGTGACTCAACAAATATAGCTATGCTCCCCCGCAACGGCGCCAGAAAAAGCTCTTGATAACCCACAAGTATAGGGGATCACAACAGTTTTCGAGGGTAGAGTATTCAACCCAAATTTATAGATTCGATACAAGGGGAGCCAAAGAATATTTGAAGGTATTAGACGCTGAGTTGTCAATTCAACCACACCTGGAGATTAATTATCTGCAACAACGTGATCAGTAGCAAAGTAATATGATAGTTTTGATAATAGTAACAACAGCAATGGTAACGGTAACAGTGATAGCAGTGATTTTGTAGCAAGTGTAACAGTAATGATAGCAGTTGTAACTTAGCAAGAACAATATAAGATAAATTCATAGGCATTGGATTGGTGACTTGTTGGATGATATTCATCATGAGACAATTATAAGCTAGGTTGATACGGCACTAGCTCCAGTTCGTCAATATAATGTAGGAATGTATTCCGTAAATAGTCATACGTGCTTATGGAAAGAACTTGAATGACATCTTTTGCCCTACCCTCCCGTGGCAGCGGGTCCTATTGGAAACTAAGGGATATTAAGGCCTCCTTTTAATAGAGAACTGGAACAAAGCATTAAGACATAGTGAATACATGAACTCCTCAAACTACGGTCATCACCGGGAGTGGTCCCGACTATTGTCACTCCGGGGTTGCCGGATCATAACACGTAGTAGGTGACTATAACTTGCAAGATCGGATCTAGAACATGGATATAACGATGATAACATAAATAGTTCAGATCTGAGTTCATGGCACCGGGCCCAAAGTGACAAGCATTAAGCATGGCAAAGTCATAGCAACATCGATCTTAGAACATAGTGGATACTAGGGATCAAGCCCTAAAAAAACTAACTCGATTACATGATGAATCTCATCCAACTCCTCACCGACCAGCGAGCCTATGAAGGAATTACTCACTCCCGGTGGGGAGCATCATGGAATTGGCGATGGAGAAGGGTTGGTGATGATGAAGAACGAAGACCCCCCTCTCCGGAGCCCCAAACGGACTCCAGATCTGGCCTCCCGATGAAGAATAGGAGGTGACGGTGGCTCCGTCTCGTGGATCGCAATAATTATTTCTCTTAGATTTTTTCTGGAAAAATAGGATTTTATTGTGTCGGTTTCAGGGTCTGCGGGGCCACCAGGTGGGGACAATCCACGTGGGTGCGCCAGGAGGGGGGGGGGGCTGGTGGGTTGTGCCCACCCAGGTGCCCCCCTCCGGTGGATCTTGGCTCCAGCAATTCTTGTTTATTGTATAAAAAATCCTCGCAAAGTTTCGTTCCATTCCGACAACTTTTATGTCTGCACAAAAACAACACCATGGTAGTTCTGCTGAAAACAGCGTTAGTACGGGGTTAGTTTCATTAAAATAATGTAAATTAGAGTCCAAAACAAGAGGAAAAGTGTTAGGAAAAGTAGATACGTTGGAGACGTATCAAGCACTACGACAATATGACCGGAGGCGTAAACTGTGGAGGGGGGGCGCCGCACACGGCTAAAAGATGTTTTTGTGTCCTCTAGGCGCCCCCCTTCCCCACATATATATAGGTTGGAGGGGGGAAGAGGCAGCTAGGGGGGGCGCTGATAACCCACAAGTATACGGGATCGCAACAGTTTTCGAGGGTAGAGTATTCAACCCAAATTTATAGATTCGACACAAGGGGAGCCAAAGAATATTTAAAGGTATTAGCAGCTGAGTTGTCAATTCAGCCACACATGGAGATTAATTATCTACAGCAAAGTGATCAGTAGCAAAGTAGTATGATAGTTTTGATAATAGTAGCAGCAACTACGGTAACAGTAATAGTGATAGCAGTAATTTTGTAGCAAGTGTAAAATGATGATAGCAGTAGTAACTTAGCAAGAACAATATAAGATAAATTCGTAGGCATTGGATCGGTGACTTGTTGGATGATATTCATCATGATACAGTTATAACCTAGGGCGAGACAACACTAGCTCCAGTTCGTCAATATAATGTAGGCATGTATTCCGTAAATAGTCATACGTGCTTATGGAAAGAACTTGCATGACATCTTTTGTCCTACCCTCCCGTGGCAGCGGGGTCCATATTGGAAACGGAGGGATATTAAGGCATCCTTTTAATAGAGAACTGGAACAAAGCATTAACACATAGTGAATACATGAACTCCTCAAACTACGGTCATCACCGGGAGTGGTCCCGACTATTGTCACTCCGGGGTTGCCGGATCATAACACGTAGTAGGTGACTATAACTTGCAAGATCAGATCTAGAACATGGATATAATTGCAATAACATAAATGGTTCAGATCTGAGTTCTTGTCACCCGGGCCCAAAGTGACAAGCATTAAGCATGGCAAAGTCATAGCAACATCAATCTTAGAACATAGTGGATACTAGGGATCTAGCCCTAGCAAAACTAACTCGATTACATGATGAATCTCATCCAACTCCTCACCGACCAGCGATCCTACGAAGGAATTACTCACTCCCAGTGGGGAGCATCATGGAATTGGCGATGGAGAAGGGTTGGTGATGACGAAGAAGGAAGACCCCCCCTCTCCGGAGCCCCAAACGGACTCCAGATCTAGCCTCCCGATGAAGAACAGGAGGTGACGGCGGCTCCGTCTCATGGATCGCGATAATTCTTTCTCCCTGATTTTTTCTGGAAAAATAGGATTTTATAGCGTCAGTTTCAGGGTCTGCAGGGCCACTAGGTGGGGGCAACCCACCTGGGCGCGCCATGAGGGGGGCGCCCTGGTGGGTTGTGCCCACCCAGGTGCCCCCTTCCTCTGGGTCTTGGCTCCAGAAATTCTTGTTTATTATATAAAAAATCCTCGCAAACTTTTGTTTCATTCCGAGAACTTTTATTTCTGCACAAAAACAATCCCATGGTAGTTCTGCTGAAAACAGAGTCAGTCCGGGGTTAGTTTCATTCAAATCATGCAAATTAGAGTCCAAAACAAGAGGGGAAACGTTAGGAAAAGTAGATACGTTGGAGACGTATCAACTCCCCCAAGCTTAAACCTTTGCTTGTCCTCAAGCAATTCAGTTGATAAACTAAAAGTCAAAAAGAAAAACTTTTATGAACTCTTTTGCTCTTGTTTGCATAAATAAGCTTAAACATCACCCAGGTTTTCAGCCAACATTATAACTAACCTTGCCGACAATAACTCTTAAATATTACATTAACTCATATCAATGACATACTCAGCTAGCGAGTAATAATAAGATATCTCGAACAGCAACATGTTGTCAAAACAACCATGATATAACATGACAATAGTGGTATCTCGCTAGCCCTTTCTGAGACCGCAAAACAAAAATGCAGAGCACCTCCAAAGTTCAAGCAGCTACTAAACATTGTAATTCATGGTAGAAAAGATCTAGTCATGATGCACCCAACATTAGCTACACACAATGCATAAGGGCTGGACTAAAAGCTCGTAGCTCGCGAGCTTAATGAGCGCTCGATAGTTCGGCTCGTTAAACTCAGAGCTCACTTCTTCATGAACAGAGCCAATCATTGATTTCAGCTCGTTAAGCTTAATGAGCTTACCGAATGAGCTAACGAGTTTGACGAATAGCTCGTTAAGCTCGTTAGTAACTACATAACACATATTTTCATATTATGTGACAATCTTTTTGTAACACCTCAGCCCATCAATTCAATCTATTTGACATATGAGGCAACAAACTAGTGCATTTCTTTTTGTAGTCACCATATTTCATCTTGAAAACCACACCTACACATTCATCTTGTATATCATAACACATTATAATCTTAACGAGTGCTCACGAGCGCTCACAAGCTTAACGAGCTTCAAACGAGCCGAGCCGATCCGAGTTTCCTGCTCGTTAATCTTAACGAGCTTAACGAGCCGAGCCTTAACGAGCACGAGCTTAACGAGTACGAGCTTAACGAGCCAAGCTGCTCATTAGTCCACCCCTATGCATAAGTCATGACATCAGTGCTCTCAGGTTCTAGCGCTTGTTTTAGAAGGTGATAACACAACATAAAAGTAAATAGATAGTCCCTTCGCAGTGGGAAGCAGTGATTTGCAGAGGTGCCAGAGCTCAACTTTTTAAAACAGAGGTAAATGATATTTTGAGACATGCACCCTTCTCATTTACTTCACGACCATCAGTTATCAGTATCTTCCATGCTAAGCACGCTAGTGGCGGTTCCCAAGCGATAAAAGTAAAGGTTTTGACTCCATTGGGAGTTTTTGTTTGATTATTTGTAAGTTTTTTCTGTTTACAGCTTGGGACTGGCCATCCCTATTACCGCCCTTTTCTTGTGCGATGGTGAGTGAATAAACACTCGACCTGAGAATAACTCGCTTAGCATGGAAGATACCGACCACCTCCTGTCATTCCATGAACGATCCAGGCACACAAAAGGATATTTATTAGATGTTTTTAGAGGTGGCACATGCAAATTTACTTAGGACGGCAGGGTAATACCGCATATAGGTAGGTATGGTGGACTAGTCGTGGAATTGTCACGGCAGATGTCCTTAGTGTTAGGACTTAGTCGCGAGGCCAACACATCTATGTAGTAGCTTGAGAGGGGTTGAGCGGAATCGAGAGACACAACACAAGACAAGGATTTAGACAACTTCGGGCCCCGGGAAATCATCCGGTAATAACCCTACATGCTGTTTGTGGCTAGGTCTCATTATCATCAAAAGGGAGTCGCCGGTAAACCGGCTCTTGTGTCTAGCCCTAGAGATTGTTTCTTCTTGCCTCTCCCTCTTTGGGGAGCCCTGCCCCTCCTTATATAAGTTAGAGGGGCAGGTTACATGTGGATTCCTATTAGGATTAGGACTAGTCTACCTTCTAATACAAACCGGATACAAGTCCGGGTCTTTAACTCCTTGTAAGGTAATATTCTTCATGCCTTTCCTCTTAAACCGGCCCACCATTAATATAAACCGGCCCTCTGGGCCTTGGGCCTTGTCATCCATCTGTCCCGCCCGCCGGGTTACCAGTGAGTTATAATGTCCAGGCAGGTTGCTTGTAAACCGCTATGTCAGGGCGGGTCGCCAGTGAATCGCCAAGTGCCAGCCGGGTCTCAAGTAAACCGCCAAGTCCGGCCGGGTTATACTTCCGGCCGGTTTACGCCGCGGGGTATATCCCCGACATTAGCCCCCAGTTTAATTTGGATTTATCCATGTTAAACTGATCTGCAACATAAACACAAGAACAAATTTTGGCGGGTTGTGCTCCGGGTTAAATATTCTTATAAACTAGCACTTGATCATCCTTCAGTCCTTGTCATTTCTTCCTTCTAAAAAATCCGAGTCAATATACCAGCTTCATAATCAATTTGCTTGCAGAAGATATTTTGTAAATAAAGAATCCATTTGAATCGGCCTTCAATGCTCTGATTTGACAAAAAATTTGGTCTTCAAATATTCAACTGATATCAGTTGGCTTGAAAATATAGAACTTGCCGATCTATGATTTCCAAAATCGTCGGGTTATAAAAACTGATAATTCCGGGTCATGATTGTTGCCAATGCCGGTTCATGATTATTGATGACGCCGGGTTATAATTGTTGCAGACACCGGGTCAATCTGGTCAGCTCAAAACTGAAAATTGGAAGATATTTCTCCCTTATATCCATATTACCTGTAGCCCCCAAGTCTTGAACAGAACAAAGTGATGATTTGAGGCTTGTTTCCATATAATTACTGCCACTTTGAAGAAATCCATGTTGCTCATCTCAGTCACTAGTAAAAACTGAAGACTCCATATATGTAGCCCCCAAGTGCCGGGTTGTCATGCTTGCAGCAACCTGGGACTTGTAATTGCCTTATACTCATAAAAACTTGAACCAGTGTAGCCCCCAAGGGCCGGGTCATTATGTAATAATGAGCAGGGATTTCATAAATATGATCATGTAGACTTGAACAACATTATATTGAGCTGGGACTTTACATACACTTCATTGAGAATAACATTATATGATGTAACCCCCATCATAGGGCTTGAACCCACGTCCACAAGGTTAAGAGCTTTGTGCTTTACCGACTGAGCAGTGAACCCTTCAATATAATGGATTAAGATTTGTGTACCTTGAATTGTTGACAGGAGCAATTGGTAGCCCCCAAGGGCCGGCTCATTATGATGTGATGAACCGGGTCTTCAATAAGGCCAATAAAAATGACTTTGCATTAGCCCCCAAGTATCACGGTGCATGCTTGCAGCGACATGAGACTTGCATATTTGATATAATCTCAACTTGAATAATGTAGCCCCCAAGTGCCGGGTCGTAAGCCTGCAGCGACTCGGGACTATTCCTTCAATTATAGAATAAGTCATGCCCATTGATAAAATAATAGCCATTGCCCTGTAGCGTCTTTGAAGACCTCCATCATAATACTGGCTATTGATAACCATAATAAAAATCCAGCCATGTTGGCTATTAAAGAATTGAATAATATAATCCAATGATTTATGAGCGCATGATTTCAATGGCGCAATCCAAATATATACTGACGACTTATAATCCCAAGCCAGGCCGGTTTAATAAACACCGGATAATTTATCATCATACTAGCGACTTATAGTCGAAAGCCAGGCCGGGTTAATAAGCACCGGATAATTTATCATCATACTGGCGACTTATAGTCGAAAACCAGGCCGGGTTAATAAACACTGGATAATTTATAATCCTTCTTTATTCAACCTGTTTCTGCATACAACAAGTCTAAAGTGTCCTGGCGGTTTACCGCCGGACGGGTCATAATGCCCAACATATAACCCGGGTTTATAACCAAGGCTGCAGTTAAGAATAATCAAATATGAAATATATCATACCTGTGACATTGAATCACATCGTTGGTTTACCAACTTTTTGTATTAAGGGTGATAACCCCAATCTTGAGTACTGATAACTCCTTCCATATTATACCGGTTTACGATAAAACCGTACCGGGTTGTAATAAACACCGGATTATCCATATATAACACTGGCGACTTGTAGTTGAAACCAGACCGGGTTAATAATCGCCGAATTATAACTGATCATATACTGAAAACTTGTAGTTGAAAGTCAAGCCGGGTTTAATGAACGCCGGTTTATGAAAAACATCATAAGTCTTAAGAGAAAAATTTGGCAAAAAGCAAATGAAAACTTGTAGTCGAGGCTTTTCACGGGCTGCCAGGCCCCAAATTCGAGGCTTTTCATGGGCTGCCAGGCACTGAGTTAAACCATTTCACAAAGCCTTTTAAGATGGTCCTCAATCCTTAACCAATCATCGTTTTAACTTGATAAGTTCAGGGTCTTTATTTAGAGTAACTTGTCAAAGTTCGAAGGGTCATACCAGGTTTACCTGGGCGGAGTGACTTACTTAAATAGGCAGGCTAACCCGGGGTTTTAGGTGTATACACTAGGCTTCCAAGCCATGACTTGATAGCCTATTACAAGTGTAGATTCTTTGTTCATTTCGATAGCAAAGAATCCCCAAGTAACATTTTGAGCTGTGCTCAGCGGGTGCCTATGTTTGAGTTGTTGTTTTGCAACACTCTCTTTGGCACCGGATTGATTTGGCTTTGAGCCGATCAAGAGGTGTGACTATGGTTCGGATACGACCAAGCCCCCAAGTGATGTTGTGGCATTGCGCCGATCAAGAGGTGTAGCTATGGTTCGGATACGACCAAGCCCCCAAGTGATGCTGTATAAAGCTTTGATAAGCTGAATCAGGGGGTAAACCGGACGCCGCTTTATAAACAGAAGTTCCATGTAACCACACATGATAAATAATATGATAAGCCAATAAGGCAGGATACCCATGTTTGAATCGCGCATCATGGCAGCAGGTCCTCTTTGGCAACCTTTAAGTTTTTGCAAGAGATAAATTCTTCTTGAACCGGGATGTTGAACCGGATATTGAGGGCTTCAAAGCTTTGTGCGAGGCATCTTTCCCTTGAACCGGATTTTAAACCGGAATCTTCATTTTCAGCCGGAAATTTTCTGACGGCCTTCAAACTCGAACTTGCGAGAAGTTAATTCCTTTTTGAACCGGAAATTCTTAAACCAGATTTGAGAGCTTCAAGCATTGTAGGAGAACAGATTTTCCTTGAACCGGATTGTAAACCGGCATTCTTCATTTTGAACCGGGTATTTTCTGACGGCCTTTAAATTTTCATCAAGATGGTAGTAGCCTCCGGGACCGGGTTATCTTTCCCTCCAACGTCCTGGGGTTCTTGACTTCACTAAAAACCGGCAACATTTGCTGAGTCATATTATCGTAGCCCCCGAGTCTCAAGGTGACTCGAGGAGTTGGCTTGAAACTCTCCATATTTGACCGTGATATAAACCGGCATAACTTGTATATCATTGGTGTTGATAGCATGATGTGAATCCATAGAAAGTTGAGGTGACTGCGGCGGGTAATAAATGATCCCGTATGAGCCGTGTCAGCAACTCGGCCAATGGTTCCTTCCAACTGGTGATTGAAGTTAACCAAACTGTAGTGGCGGCGACCTGTGCGCCTGCCCATTTGAACCACTCAGTGCAGACGGCGGTTGATAGTATATGATAATTTGCCTCCATTTCGTTGAAATAAAACCAGGCTACCCAAGCTGTGATTTGCTCATACTCAATAAACAGCTCATGCAGACAGGTGCGACCCGGTGTGTTGATGTAGACCAGGCCGCGAGAGACGGACGGTAAAAACGACCGCAGCGTCAGAGGCAACATAGATGAGTCGGCCACGATGTTGTACGCCGGAGCGGACAAGCAAGTTGTCCTCCTCGTTGTAAGCCGGTGCGGACGTGTGAACCGGCCGCGAGAGCGGACGGGCAAGTCGTCCGTGGCGTTGTAAGGTGGTGCGGACGCGCGAGTCAATCACAGGCGCAGTCCCGACTAGTTGATGTAGACCGGGTCGTACGGGCGGCGGGTTGTGCGCGTCCATTCATCGGGTAATATGTTACGGACTATCACCGGGCGGAATATTGTCAGCCCGTGCTCCATACCCATGGTATAAACCATATTTGTAGTGAATGATTGTCCTGTATATAAAAATACACAGATCAAAGTAATTGTTCTTTGACAAAAATAATACGTGCTAATAAAATATACTTTAGATAGATGTCGCCTGATATATTTTTCGGATGAAGTGACTGTACAACAATTTGACCAAGCAGTGGCCTTCACGTACAAACAACCACTCATCCATTGAGTTTTGAGTGGTTTTTGGCCCCTTGAATAACGCATCGAACCTTTGGTGTCGTTGTCGGTTTGGCTTTTACGTAAACAGTACTCAAAGAGTACTACTCTGTAACTGGAGTTACTTCGCTCAATTAGTACCAGATGACCAAACCACTCCATAGTTGATGTCTAATCCTCGGTAACTTGCAACACCGTATAGATGTTAGTAGCTCAGCCTCAAACCAGAGCGGCGACCCGGCGCGACAGCGACGCACCACCGAAGTAGGTTGAGGCAGAGGCGACAGCGCGGCGACTCCTTGGCGCGGTACACCGACTCAGCGGAGGCAAGGCTGGCTTGATGAAGCGGGTTGACAGAGGAGCACCGCGGAGGACGGTGACCCGGCGGCTCACGAAGGCCGCAGCCACGCATGGCAGAGGCAAAGGCCGCTCCGGCGAGGACGGCTTAACATGGAGGCCCGGTGCAACGGCTTGAAGTGGCCATGGCGTAGGTCAGCAGTGGGGACGGCTCGGAGGTCCCCGACGACTTTTGCACCGGGCGGCTCGGCGACTGGCCATAACCACAACAACAAAGACGAAGCGGGGTGGTTCCGAACAAGGCCATGTAGACGACGATTTAGCGATGGCGGCTCACCGGACAGCTCTCCAACAGCGGTTCTCCGCGAGGCGACTCAGCACGGCCACACACGGCGACTTAACACGAAGGCCAGTGACTCAGAGTGGAGTTGCGCGGTGGCGGTTTACCGGACGGCTCTCCAATAGCGGCTCATAGGCACAGGCAAGTGATGACAGGCTTGAAGCGGCGGAGGACCGCGGCAGGTCGATAAAACGCAGGAGGCGGAGCAAATCCGCGGCGACGGGGCGACTTGATGAACCAAGGCGAGTTTCAGCTGCAGCGGCTCGGATAGTCGCGGAGGAGCGAATCACCAGGCCGGCTCAGTGTGCCCCCGTGGATGCAACAGGGGCGGTTTATCGCCTGCCAGCATCTTTGAGGCAGCTCAGGGCACGGGAGGCCGAGCGCGGGGGTGGCTCGGAGTGAGCAGAGGCAACCCGTGGCAGTGCTGCCGGCGGATGCAGCAGCTGACGGTCGAGGCGGGTGGTCGAGGCGAAGTAGAAGCGCCCCAGTGCTGGGCGGCTCAGAGGCGGGACGGCTGCGGCGAGCGTGGCGACTCAACCTGGAGGCGAACGGCGAGAGGCCGGGACGAGCGGGGCTAGCCCAAAACTGAGAATCGGCTCATCACTAATTGGTTTTTGAGAGCTCACGTGATCAAATACAGGCCTTCAAGTAATATTTCGTGGTAGGAGTATTCTGTTGCCATCAATGTGCAAAAAATCGCAGCCAAAGGTATCTGAAAATTCATCGCTTAACACTTGCAGTAGATGGCAGAGCACTTGGGGAAACAACTTGAAGCAGCACCGCGGCGTCTGCGACCGCAACAACGGCGCCCGGTGACTTAGCTCGAAACCGGGCAAGGAGCGGCCTGAGAATGGTGGCGGCCCATGGCGATGTGGAGACGGCGCCAGAGCCGGCCGGAGTGGAGCGGAACAGGCCGCAGTCATGCCGGTTCAGGCATGGCCACGGCGGCTCAGGCGCGGCCTCGGCAGCCTGGATGCGAGCAACGAGGCGGGGCGGCCCTGAATCAGGTGCAGTGTGGCGGACTCATGGCGTTTCCACAACGGCGGCGGTGTAGGAGTCCAGGTTGTGGCCCTTCTTTTTTTACTGGATCCGTATTGACCAAGGCCTGCAGGATTTGCACGCTGATAGCTTGCCTCTGATCAATCTCTCTTTTCCCTTGGTAATCACGTGCTAAGCCCACGTAATAGCTTTTCCTTCTTCAATTCTTGCATTAACCTCCTGGGAGATTCCTTGCATGCATGTAGCAATCAGAGTTTGACAAAAGAAAAAGGCGATTTTGACTTCAGGTGATGTACTAGTCGAAGGTACACCATTGAGCTTGATGTTTGATGTGATGGAATAGCTTCCGCTGTTGTCGCTTTTGGTTTCTGCGCTCGGGAGTAGCAGTCATAGTTCCGGTTGATGTCTTCAGGAATTTAAACCGTGTCTAATCAGAAAAAGGTTTGAGACAACTTGACGGTCTCGGCGACTCTATACGCGGCGGCGTCAACTCGCCGAAAGTGATCCGGCCATGATGGATCGCCCCGTCGCGTGTGACGGTGCACACAGAGGCAACCCTAATTTCCCCTCTCTGACTTGAACCTCACGGATTGTAAAATCTGAGACGATGAACTCAAAGTTGATGCAGATCCTCCAGAGCTGAATCTTTCTTATCCAAAAAATTGTGAATTTCTCGATCCTTGGGAGAGATCCCTTCAAGAACTCAACACCACCGTTCGCAGGCTCCATCGTGGGCGCCAACTGTCGTGGAATTGTTACGACAGATGTCCTTAGTGTCAGGACTTAGTCGCGAGGCCAACGCATCTATGTAGTAGTTTGAGAGGGGTTGAGCGGAATCGAGAGACGTAACACAAGACAAGGATTTAGACAGCTTCGGGCCCCGGGAAACATCATCCAGTAATAACCCTACATGCTGTTTGTGGCTAGGTCTCATTATCATCAAGAGGGAGTCGCCGGTAAATCGGCTCTTGTGTCTAGCCCTAGAGATTGTTTCTTCTTGCCTCTCCCTCTTTGGGGAGCCCTGCCCCTCCTTATATAAGTTAGAGGGGCGGGTTACATATGGAGTCCTATTAGGATTAGGACTAGTCTACCTTCTAATACAAACCGGATACAAGTCCGGGTCTTTAACTCCTTGTAAGGTAATATTCTTCACGCCTTTCCTCTTAAACCGGCCCACCATTAATATAAACCGGCCCTCTGGGCCTTGGGCCTTGTCATCCATCTGTCCCGCCCGCTGGGTTACCAGTGAGTTATAATGTCCAGGCAGGTTGCTTGTAAACCGCTAGGTCAGGGCGGGTCGCCAGTGAATCCCCAAGTGCCAGCCGGGTCTCAAGTAAACTGCCAAGTCCGGCCGGGGTATACTTCCGGCCGGTTTACGCCGCGGGGTATATCCCCGGCAGGACCCATCCGGAATAACTTTTGGGTTCAAGGTTTTTGATGTACAAGCAGAATTCCCACTTAGTACAGGCGAAGGCTAGCAATTAGATTGGGAAGCGACCAGCTAGAGAGCAACAACGGTCATGAACATGCATTATGCATAAGTAACATTGGACACTAGCATGAGTAGGATATGAACACCGTGAACATAAATATCATAGAGGCTATGTTGGTTTTGATTCAACTACATGCATGAACATGTGCCAAGTCAAGCCACTCGAACATTCAGAGGAGGATACCATATCATCATACAACATCACAATCATTTTAACGCAATGTTGATATCCAAGATAAATCATTATCCACTCCCAGCTACTTATGCATGGCATGAGATACTATAATCTCCAATTGTCATTGCAAACATGTTTAATCATAATGGGCTGAATCATGGATAATAGGTTAAACATATTTACACAAACAGAACAAGTCGAGTTCATACCAGTTTCTCTTTGCCACGGCCAGTTCATCGAATATAGTCATTATTGCCTTTCACTTGCACGACCGAACGATATGAAAATAATAAGAGTGCAAGAGTGTCGTGGACTAAGCTAGAATCTGCAAACATTTTATTCAACAGGAGAAGACAAGGTAAAATGAGCTCTTTATTAGTTCAACAATTATTCATATGAGAGCCAGTCAAGATTTTCATCATGGTCTTCTCCTTGGTATAACTCGAATAAAAAGAAAAGAAGTTCAGAGAAACACACTAAAATATTTTTGGAGTTTTTGGTTTTCTTGAACAAGCAAATAAAAGGGAAAAGTAAAAACGAGAAAAACTATTTATATGGGAAAGATCCCAACAAGCAAAAGAGGAACAAGGAAATCTTTTTGGTTTTTCTTTTTAATATTACTACTAAGCATGCATAGAAAGTAGATTAACTACAACTATTTTTTTTTGTTTTTCTAAAGTTTTTCAAACACACAAGAAGAAAGCGAGAAAAATAAATCTAAACATGGTTGATACAATGAAAAAGTGTGATCACCGACAACTGGAATGAAATGTGTGAACATGAATGTAATGTCGGTGAGAAACACGTACTCCCCCAAGCTTAGGCTTTTGGCCTAAGTTGGTAATCGATCAGTAGCCTGGATAGTAGTTGGGGTATTGAGGAGCGGGCATCCACTCATCCCACTACCGAGGCTCCTCCTCTGCCTCTGCGGCAGTCTGAGCGTTCCGGTAGGCGATGATGTCCGTAGGCATAATCCTATATCCGCCCCTGGCAACAGAATCAAACAAAGCAGGAGCAGGCAATGGAATAATATCACGAGTTTCAGTGCTAAAAACCAAGTTATAAGGGATAGGAATGGAAGGGTAATCTCGTGCAATAAAATGGTGGTGTTCCATGGTTGCGCGGTCTAGGTAAACCTTGGTCAGGGGATAATCCTGATGGCGTATCTCAACATTAAAGTGAGCTGCCAAACGAGTAGCAAAAATCCCACCATGTATTTTACCCTTGGACTTATTAATGTGGAGGCGACGAGCCACAATAGCCCCCAAGCTATAAGTGTTGTCGCCCTCTATTGCACGGCGTAGAACAACAAGGTTGGGTGAACTGAGTGCACCCACCTTCTCTCTAGCAAGCAAGCATTTTGTAATGAAAAGAGCAAAGTAATGAACAGCAGGAAAATGTAAGCCAGCAGCAGTGATAGCAGACACCCCTCTCTCATCTCCCACTGTCAAGGTGCGATAAAAGGCCTCAAACTCAGCCGGCCTAGGCTCAGCTAAGCTCCCATCACAAGGGATCATGCATATGTTACAAAATTCAGTAAGTGGTATCTGATGTGTTTCAGCATATAAATCAAACCGCACTTCTGGAGGATTATTCCTAGAAAGGAAAGTAAAACTTTGAACAAAGATGTTTGTGAGGATTTGATGTTGTTCACACTTATCTGCGATGAAGTCCGTGAGGCCAGCATTAGCAGCATATTGTGTGAACTTCTGAAGGATTCCAGCCTCTTCCATGAACTGGATGTGCGGCCATTCGCACTACCGTACCTCCGCCAACCTCCGAGGATGGAGATCACTATCAGATGACTCCCCAATAATAGCCTTGGTGTTCTTCTTAGAAGCAAACTTCCTGAAGATGTTCATCTTTTTCCCATGAATAAAATTTTGAAATTTTTAGTCCATAAATTTTTCTCAACAAAACTTCGCAAATTTGATAGCAACTACTCATAGGGATAGATAGAGGCCATAGCAAGCATTCAAACTACTTAGAACTCTAAGAATTTAACATGCAAGCTCATCTACAGCAGCACCAAGAGTAGCTAATTATTCAAAATATAAACCACAAAAACAAAAACTAATTGGACAAACGGTGGAGTCACATACCAAGCAACAATCCCCCGAAACAGTTTCGGAAATGGAGCTTCAAGCAAAGAGATGAAAATCCACGGGTTTGAGAGCAAGAACACGGGAGAGAGAGCAATGGAGAATTTTTTCTGGAGGTAAGTGATGATGTGGTGTGAAGAGATAAGTGAGGGGGCCCACATGGGGACCACAACCCACCAAGGAGCGCCCGGGGTTCCTAGCGGGCCCAGGTGGGTTGTGCCCACCTGGAGCACCTCCCTCTGATATTATTTGCACCAGAAATTCAGAAATATTCATAAAAAATCGTATTAAATTTTCAGAGCATTCTGAGAACTTTTATTTTTGGGTCATTTTTTTATTTCACGGGAAATTCAGAAAAGAGATAAAACTTAGCATTTTATTTTATTTAACTAATAAAAACATAAAACTAAAAGTAGGGAAAGAAGGTAGTGCTTACTAAATTCATTAACTTCATACCGCTAAAAAATGATCCATTAATAAGGTTGATCTGGTCTTATTAACAACCATTTTTGATTAGCATGAAACCGAAGAACTTTCGTAAATCACTAAGTTACCTCAGTGGGGACATGAGTGTCCCCAACAATAAGCATTTCATATTTCTTTTTGAAAGTAGGTAGAGGTATTTGATAACTTCCAATAGTGATTGTCGGAGATTTTTCAATAACATTAATACCATTCACTTGGAATTGTTTCTTCGGAAAGTGCACCGTATGCTCATTATCATTGATATGAAAAGTGACATTGCTTTTATTGCAATCAATAACAGCCCCTGCAGTGTTCAAGAAGGTTCTACCAAGGATAATCGACATGTTGTCGTCCTCAGGCATCTCAAGTATAACAAAGTCTGTCAAAATAGTAATATTAGTAACAACAACGGGCACATCCTCACAGATACAGATAGGTATGGCAGTTGATTTATCAACCATTTGCAAAGATATTTCAGTAGGTGTGAGTTTATTC
Organism: Triticum aestivum; assembly: GCF_018294505.1. Taxonomy (NCBI): domain Eukaryota; kingdom Viridiplantae; phylum Streptophyta; class Magnoliopsida; order Poales; family Poaceae; genus Triticum; species Triticum aestivum. The sequence continues at coordinate 194,728,372 of NC_057796.1, forward strand.
AAATCAAGTCTTTTATATAAAGAGAAAGGCATAACACTAACACCAGCTCCTAAATCACACAAAGCAGTTTTCACATAATTATTTTTGATAGAGCAAGGTATAGTTGGTATTCCCGGATCTCCAAGTTTTTTAGGTACTCCATCTTTAAAAGTGTAATTAGCAAGCATATCGGAGATTTCAGCTTCCGGTATTTTTCTCTTGTTAGTTATGATGTCCTTCATATACTTTGCATAAGGAGGCATTTTCAAGATATCAGTCAAGCGAGTACGCAAAAAGACTGGCCTCAGCATTTCAGGAAAGCGTTCAAATTCTTCATCATATTTATTTTTAGTGGACTTAGGTGGAAATGGGGTAGGTTTTTGAACCCACGGTTTTCTTTCTTTACAGTGTTTTCTAGCAATGAAGTCTCTTTTGTCATATCTTTTATTCTTAGGTTGTGGGTTATCAAGATCAACAGGTGGTTCTATCTCAACATCATTATCTGGTTCTTTTTCATTATTTGTTTCAGCATCTTCATGAACCTCATCATTATCTTTTTCATTATCAAAAGGTGAGTGTTCATTACCAGGTTGATTTTCATCATCAGAGATAGAAACTTCATTATCATTATCAGGAGGTTTTTCTACTTTAGGTTCACTAGAAGCATGCAAAGTCCTATCATTTTTCTTCTTCTTTTTCTTTTTAGAAGAACTAGGTGCACTACTGTTGTTCCTTTGTGAATCTTGTTCAATTCTTTTTGGGTGTCCCTCAGGATAAAGTGGTTCCTGAGTCATTTTACCTCCTCTAGTTGCAACTCTAACAACAAAGTCATGTATATTATTATTCATTTCATCAAGCAATTCTCTTTGAGATTTAGCAACTTGTTCTAACTGGGTTTGAACCATAGAAGCATGTTTTCCAACACCTCTAACATCGTTTGAGATTCTAAATAACAAGTCACTCAAGCGAGCAATCATATCAGAATTATATTTCAATTGTTTCGTAACATTTGCATTGAAATGATGGTGTTTTCTAATGTAGTTTTCAAACTCATAAAGGCATTGGCTAGGGTGCATATTGTGAGGATTGCCATTATCATTGAACTTCATTAGAGAATTTACCTCTACAACCTTAGGCAATGGTGGTGTATTAAGCCCATGTATTTCTTCAATAGGAGGTAAATGTTTAACATCCTTAGCTTTAATACCTTTTTCCTTCATAGATTTCTTTGCCTCTTGCATATCTTCAGGACTCAGATATAATATACCCCTCTTCTTCGGAGTGGGTTTAGGCGGTGGTTCAGGAAGAGTCCAATCATCATAATTTTTCAATATGTTATTCAATAATTCTTCAGCTTGCCCAATAGTTCGTTCCCTGAAAACACAACCAGCACAACTATCTAGGAAGTCCCTAGAAGCATCGGTTAGTCCATTATAGAAGATATCAAGTATTTCATTTTTCTTAAGAGGATGATCAGGCAAAGCCTCCCCCAAGCTTGTGGGAGACTCTCTTCTTTTATTTGAACAAAGTTAAATATTTCCTATAAGGCAGCTTGTTTCTTATGAGCAGGGAAATATTTTTCAGAGAAGTGATAAATCATATCCTGGGGACTACGCACATAACTAGGAGCAAGAGTATTGTACCAAGCTTTAGCATCACCCTTTAATGAGAACGGAAATAATTTGAGAATAAAGTAATAGCGAGTTTTCTCATCATGAGTAAAAAGGGTGGCTATGTCATTCAACTTAGTAAGATGTGCCACAACAGTTTTAGTTTCATAACCATGGAAAGGATCAGATTCAACCAAAGTAATTAACTCTGGGTTGACAGAGAATTCATAATCCTTATCATCAATAAAGATAGGTGAAGTAGCAAACTTAGGATCATATTTCATTCTAGCATTCAGAGATTTTTCTTTATACTTGCATAATAATTTCTCTAGATCTTATCTATCCTTACAAGCAAGAATATCTCTAGTTGTCTCCTCATTCATAACATAACCTTCCGGTACCTTAGGCAATTCATATCTAGGAGGGCTAGTTCTAGCAGGTGTTTCAGGAGTTTCAGTTTCAAGCTCATCATCAGATTCAACAACATCATGTTGTATTACTCTAGCAATTTGTTTATCAAGAAATTCACCAAGTGGCACATCTTCATTATCAAGCAAGGTACTAGCATCATCATAAGCATTATCCATAGCAGAAGTAGCGTCATCAATAACTTGTGATATATCAGAATTAATAGCATGTGGTGGTGTTGCAAGTTTACTTATAACAGAAGGTGAATCTAAAGCAGAACTGGATGGCAGCTCCTTACCTCCCCTCGTCTTTGAGGGAAATATCTTAGTCTTGCATCCTTCATATTCTTCATAGTGATAATATAATAATAATAACAAGTGACTCAACAAATATTTCTATGCTCCCTGGCAACGGCGCCAGAAAAAAGTCATTATAACCCACAATTATAGGGGATCGCAACAGTTTTTGAGGGAAGAGTATTCAACCCAAATTTATAAATTTGACACAAGGGGAGCCAAAGAATATTTGAAGGTATTAGCAGCTGAGTTGTCAATTCAACCACACCTGGAGATTAATTATCTGTAGCAAAGTGATCAGTAGCAAAGTAGTATGATAGTTTTGATAGTAGTAGCAGCAGCAATGGTAACGGGAACAGTGATAGCAGTAATTTTGTAGCAAGTGTAACAGTGATGATAGCAGTAGTAACTTAGCAAGAACAATATAAGGTAAATTCGTAGGCATTGGATCGGTGACTTGTTGGATGATATTCATTATGAGACAGTTATAACTTAGGGCGATACGACACTAGCTCTAGTTCGTTAATAGAATGTAGGCATGTCACTACTGCAAGATGCTGCTAACGCGACACTATGATCGGAGACCCTTCGAGAAACTGTGTGCGATGCCATAATCACAAATGGTGGTGTATGAAAACCGTCAGAAATGTGTAAAACATTTGCGATGACGGATACATCAAACACGGTTCAGATTTTAGTTGTGTGTGCGATGCAGGGCATACGGTTCAGTTCAATTAACTGTTTGCGATGAGGAGGAACAAAAGAAACGAGCAGCCAGATGAAGGCATGTGCGATACATAGCATACGGTTCACTCGGATGAACTGTTTGTGATTAGGCAACACAAAAGAAACGGGCAGCCAGATGAAGGTGTGTGCGATATACATCATACGGTTCACTCGGATGAACTGTTTGTGATTAGGCAACACAAAAGAAACGGTCAGCCAGATCAAGGTGTGTGCGATATACAGCGTACGGTTCACTCGGATGAACTGTTTGTGATTAGGAAACACAAAACAAACAGTCAGCTAGATAAAGGTGTGTGCGATATACGCATGCGGTTCACTCTGCCCTTGTCGTCAGTGTGTGACTTCTGTGGCAACCGTTCGCTCCCCAAGCGCCTCTTCGTGTACCGTGGCAACCGTCCACCGCCTCTTCGCCTTTCCCTCTTGATTTGGAACTGCTGTCGCACGCTCTTCCTCCCTTCATTTTCCTCCGCCCTTCCTTCTGCCATTGTTCGATCATCTTCTCCATGGAGGGAACAGGCCGAAAATGACCCCGTTATTCTTGCCCCAATCTGAAAGATGATGTGGTGGAGGAACTCATTGATCGGTGCGACATCATCACCTCGGCTAGCATGGTATGTTCGTTCAAGACCATTCTCGGCTCAACTAATAACATCATTACAAGGAACACAAGGGTCCAGGAGCGGTTTGATCTCCCTATCTTCTTCGCCGTGACCCTGCTGACTGGCGCGGGGACGAGGGAAGCCTCGCCTTGTGCAAGTTGATGCCGCTTGATAATGATATGTATGATGTTAAGATGCCATCGCTTGAGGGCCAGGCTTGGGCAGGCGCAAATGGAGATTGGGTTGTTTATATTGGGTACAACTGCGAGTGGGAACTTCTGAATGTGTACACTCGTCACCGGGTTCCACTTCCAAAAATCTCAGACGACTGCCCAGAGGTTGAGTACACCGGTATTCTACGCGAGTTCAAATATGATCATGGTGACTGTCGTCTATGGAAGATAGCGATTTGTCGAGTTCCCAACCGCTCTTGGGATTACATGAACTATGAAGTTGTTGCTATCTTTGACAAGCTTGTTGCCTTCCTTACTTCCACGCCTCGATGGATATTGCTCAAAAATCAATTTCTGTACACGGATGAGTACTGTGATGCAATTCAATACGAGGGTCTTGTGTTTGCTGCCACCACTCGTGGCACTGTTTTTGCATGGAATCATCATGCTTTCGGTACGTTTGTCTTCCACCGTAATTATAATTGTTTCATCCACATGCATGCGGGTTAGCGAGTTTCCCTTTACTAATTAATTAACCTTCTTGTGTTTCCAAGGTCCTGTGAACATTCCACCACCTATACTTGAAATTTTTATAACCAAGGGGGAGATGACGATGCTGATGATCACGAGCAGGACCCATATACTTAGTGGCGCCTGACAACTTATTCCGATGGATCACCTCTTCTTGTCTGTATACAGGGCACTGCTGATGTTACTAAGGAAGCAGGTGTTGTCTCGCATGGTCGCACTCTTTGGACCTATTCCAACATCCATTGCAGGGTATTCGGGATGGATACTAGTGTACTAGCGCCAACACCTTCTCCCTGGTTCAATATTGAAAGTCTTGGAGGAAACTCGCTCTTCCTTGGACAAAACTATCCAATGATGGTGGAAGGTGATCCAGCTGCTGTTGACACAACGTTACTACCATTTATGAGAAGCAACTATATCTATACCTTGAACATTGCTATGCTGCCCTACCATCCCAATATGGGTCCTGACATATGCCACTTCAGCCTGGATGATCTGTCCTGCATTGGTCTCGAGATTGACAGTAGCTGGCCCTTCCTAGAGAATCACTTCTGGTTCAAAGCAAGCGTTTCCAACGCCGACGAGTGGTTGAGCTGAAGTTCATTTCATTGCTTTGCTATTTTTTGTGTGAGAAAAACTTTACTAGAATGTTTTGTTGGAAATGATCTATAATCCAACGTGTATCCTCGTTGTCGTTGTGGGCTGATCACTACTAGAAAAAGGCTTACTAGTGGCGCACCAGTTTTGCCTACTAATGGCGCACTACTGGTGCGCCACTAGCACCACGCCACTAGTATTTTTTACTAATGGCGCACCACTGGTGCGCCATTAGTATCTGGTATACAAATGGTGCACCAGGCAGTGCGCCATTAGTTTAGGCCACGGTGCGCCATTAGTATGCCTCCCAGTGGGCATGTGCTTTGCCATACTAATGGCGCACTGCTGGGTGATGCGCCATTAGTATCCTTTGGCATACTAATGGCTCACATTTGGGCGATGCGCCATTAGTATGTATATTAGGGATTTTTTTCTTTTCTAATATTTGCACAGATTACAAAATATATTATTGGACAGAATATAAACAGCACCACACAGCAACAGCAGATTCATCGAATACAATAGAAGATTAGTCTCCGAATACAATTCATCATATAAGTCTCTGAATTCAAAAGACCGAACAAAGATAGAACATTACAAGTCTCGAGACCGCGAGTAGCGAGTTTGTCGAAAGTAATACTAATCCTAACAAGTCCTACTAATCATCATCATACAACTTCTACTCGTTATTAAGGACCTAAAATACCCTATTTAAGGTAAAATAGCATAAAACAATATAGACCCTGACTCTCCATTATGGAGAATGGAGATCATCCTGTCTCCAATTCTTGCGCGGCGCTTCCTGTTGCTTCCAAGAACCTCCTTACGACTGTCCATACATTTTTTCCATTCTCTGATTAGCATGTCTCCAGTTCTTCTAGAAATCCGGTATGGACAGTTGAGATTCGTAGGATGACCTGGATATAAGTTCAAAACTTGAAGGCTGCCATTCTGATACATCAAATGAGGCACACAATCCTCTGGGATTCTCTGTTGAAAAACATAGTAATAACTTCATAGTTAGCAATGATGTACTAGTTTTAGAAGTATGCAAAAGATGCACGGATGTCGTAATAGTAAAAAATCTTACCAGGGTATCTCCATGGTAGTTACCGTAGTTCAACACGTGCACTAGTGGCACGTATTGACCATAATGTTGAGGAGTTTGATTGTAGATATTGTAATTCTCAAGATCAGTACAAAATCCGACCAGATGATTTTTCTCCTGATAAGTTAACTCGGAGCCATCGGTGTAGTGGGTTTTGTCTACCATTTTCCGCACATTTTTTGAACAATCAAAATAAGCTGTCAATGGAAATAAGTTGTCAACTATTTTGAAATAAACAATATAGATTAGTTAATAATTAACTATGTTTGACAAACTCACATAGCGGTAGAACTGGAGGCGTATCAACAAGGACCCAAATGTCCATATTGTCTTGGTCGATGCCAGGATCACCAAGATCCATGGTGACAAGCATACCCTCATCAAAACCATACATCTTGCAAAATGCTTCCCAATTTTTGCAACCAAAATGGGTTACGCTCTCAGCATTATACAGATTTACTTCAAAATCCACATCATGATGTGTCCTTAGGTGAATTTTCTTCGTTTCAAAATTTTCATGATCTTCAAAATCCATCCTCTCCAAGACATAGCGTCTTGCATGGCATGGGATAAACTATACTCGAATTGTAAAAGATGAAATTACACGTTGGAATAGTTGAAGTCATGCTTAATTATGAAAAAAACACTTGTCGTCGTTGCGTACCGTTTCAACTTCGAAGGTCTCCTCGAGCTTAATGCTGAAGCGCCGATCATCGTCCAGGTGAGGCCTGTCGCACAGACCTCGACCGTCGTGGCACCAGTCGCACTCCCCCGAGAGACTTTCGTCGTCCGATGACGACATTTCCTATGTTCATAATTCAAAACTACATCATCTCTGTTGGGTCCAATAAGATAATCCACAGTGTGGTGAAAACACGCCCATCCAAATAGAATATGTGGTATGGGCTTTTTTAGTAGGTCATCCTACCAGATTAGGGTTTATCGATGACGAGCAACTGACATTAGTAATAACTATGAGTAGATATCACACTTCTATATGTATAACACAAGAGGCAGTTGATCCTACTTAATTAAGTACTAAGATACCCCGGCCCATGCATTAGTCGGAAGTGCCCCATATGTCCTATTTTTAGCAAAGTCATGCTAAAATTCACGGAAAATTTCAGCATGACCTTTGCTGAAAATAGGACATATGGAGTACCCGAATTTGCCGGAACGGAAGTTAATCGACATTCCGGCAAACTCAAGGGCCTCTCGGGGTACCTGCAAAATCATCACGACACGATGGTCGGAGACAAAACCCAGCAAACTAGCACCACAATGTGCCTCTACTTTCATATGGATGAAAAGGCCACAGACCATATGGTCCTCTACTAGCATATCTTCAACACTCCAATTTCTTTCAGTTTTGGCAGTTTATGTGCCTTTGGTAAGCATTATATTACAAAAAAACAAGATATGCAGTACTATACAATATCCATAACCAGAAAACAAGACATGCATAGGCTATATTTGAAACAAGATATTCTGCCACATCACAAAATACTACTACTACTGCTGCATATGATTCATGCCCTAAGCACAATATACTACTACTACTGCTGCATCATATCATAGGAAATAATTGCCACTGATATCATTCCAGCCTCTCAAGTGGAAGATGACCCAGCTAACTGAATTTAGTTTCAGTAAGGTTTTCAGTAAAGCCAAATTAATTGCCACTGATATCATTCCAGCCTCTCAAGAGGCTTGACTATATGTGTGTGTTCTGTCTACTCCATTGTCTCTAGCTGAACTTGACAGTTGACACAGATGCAACCTCATATAAAATATGTGTTGGAAACACTTGAGCTTTATTACAAAGTAGAAGATTTTGCAACATAACCACTTATATTCACTGAAATAAACACTAAAATAACCACCTCTTATATTCATCAACATAACCACTGCCAATCAGAGATGGGGGACAGGGGAGAGGGAGGGCGGACGCCGGCAGCCGGAGGGGCGGGAAGGGGATGAGCATACCTGCGCTGGACGCAGGTGGGTAGGGCTAGAGCTCGCCCCGGTTCTGCTCGATGATGGAGTTCGTCCGATCCTGCAGAGAGAAGGGAAGGTGGAGGAGTCAGGAGGGAATGGAGGGGAGGAGGGAGGTCGAGGTGGACGCCGGCGGGTCAGGAGGGATTTACCTGGCCGCCGCTCGATTTGGCGTGTGGAAGACGAGGTGGGGCGGCGGGTAGACGCGGGGGCGGCGGCGCGGGGGAGCTGCAGTGGTGGGGGCGCGGGGGCGGCGGCGCGGGGGAGCTGCAGTGGTGGGGGAGCGCGGGGGCGGCGGGGGTCGGGGCGGCGGCGTCGTGGGTCAGGCCGGTGGGCGCGCGGGTGGACTGGCGAGGGAGAGGGAGGAATTAGCTAAGGGGGGAAACTTACTATTGGCGCACCCGGAAGCGGTGCGCCATTAGAATGTTTTTTTTACATAGCAATGGCGCACCCACGACGCGTGCGCCATTAGTAAATTTTTTTATGTAGCAATGGCGCACCAGCCAGAGGTGCGCCATAAGTAATTTTTTTATTATTATTTTTTGTTGCATCTAATAATTTTTTAGAAATTGAATATGGATATGAAACAGTAATAATTTATTATTTAAAATATCATCAAATTTATTATTTGAAAATATCATCAAATTTGTTATTTGAAAATATAATCAAATTTGTTTTTTTGCAATTTTAGTTGCATTCATTTGTGACGGTGGAGCGGGCCGGGGAGGGTGCGGGGGGTAGTCGGCGGCGGTGGAGCGGGCCGGGGAGGGTGCGGTGGGTCGTCGGCGGCGGTGCAGCAGGGGAGCTAGGGTGCGGTGGGTCGTCGGCGGCGGTGGAGCGGGGGAGGGTGCGGTGGGTCGTCGGCGACGGTGGAGCAGGGGAAGGGTGGGGTGGGTCGTCGGCGGCGGTTGGAGCGGGGGAGGGTGCGGGGGTCGGCGGCGGCGGCTGGTGGAGCGGGGTAGAGGGTGCGGGGGGTGCTCGGCGGCGAGGGGGACCAGATCTGGCGAGGTGGGATAGCGATCGAGATGGAGGGGGATCGAGATAAAAGTGTCCACGAAATATACACTAATGGCGCACGGGGGAGCAGTGCGCCATTACTAGCTTAAACTAGTAATGGCGCACTGCCCCAGGTGCGCCATTAGTAGTTTTGCAAAAAAGTAAAAAATAAAAAAATAAAAATTTAGTGGCGCACTATGTTGCTGGTGCGCCATTACTAGTTACAACTAGTAATGGCGCACTATGTCCTGGTGCGCCATTAGTATGTCTGGCAAAATAAAAAAAATTGTTACTAATGGCGCACCGCGTGTCTGGTGCGCCATTAGTGTGAAAAACACTAATGGTGCACCAGCACACGGTGCGCCACTGCTACATAGCAATGGCGCACCACATGTCTGGTGCGCCATTAGTGGCCATTCCATCTATAGCCCTTTTCCTAGTAGTGGATGACTTGTTGTATGTAATCAATGGTACATTTGCATATGCGTCCATCAACTCACGCCTGCTACTGGTGTCCATACGAATAGTACTAGTGATTTTAGTTGCAAAAATTAGATAGTGCTAGTGATCTTTAGCTGCATATTTTGACAAATCGCAGTGTTACAAGGTTGCAAATGGCAATGTTACTAGATAAACAAATGTCAATCTTTCCAGTTTGACAAATGGCAACATACCCAAAATGACAGATATGCAAATCTTACCCAATTGTTTGTACGTGGTTGCACACGGTTCATGCAAAACAACCGTTTGCGTTGAAGGGATGCAGAAATCCTACTCGACACATTTTCCCTTGGCTTCCCGGGGAGGCTGTCGGTTTGCATCCGAGTGTTCTAACTAAAACATTTGCGATGAGTGTTTTATATTTAAAAACCATTGACGTTTTTTCAAAATAAAATCGTTTGATAAGTTTCTACATTAAGAGAGAGAAATGCAAGTTCGTTCAAACCATATCTTTCATTCAGTCACACTGCGAATTTATATTCATATGATCGAGAATTCGAGATACAGTATTAAGCCCCCAAAAAACTATTTCCGGCGGCGGCGGAGGCGGAGGCGGCGTGCCGCGCTGTCGTTGTCGTTGTTGTCCTCCGGGACGCCGTTGTTGAAGTCTTCAAGGCAGCACAAAATGTTCTTCACTTGTAAATCAAACATCATGTCGTCGCGCGATCGACGGGCGGGGCGCGGGAGGACGGCAACTGGCGCCGCTGAGAGGTAGCGGTCGACGGCAGCGTCCCATGGCGCTGAGGGGGGCGCGCACGGGCGCGGCGGGTGTAGCAAACGCACGGGAACCGGCGCCACGGTGGGTGGAGAGGCGTGCACGGGCGCTGGCGCTGGCATGTACACGAGCTCGCGCTGGTCCGCGGAGACCTCGCTGGCGCCCGCGGCATCCAGCTCTGCGATAGTGCTCGGCGACCAGCCCGTCAATGCTACGGGGATGGTCGCTGGCGCGGGCGCGGGGATGGGAGCTGGGACGGGAGCGGGGGCAGCAACCGCCCCGGCCAGCTCGTTCTGGGCCATGTCCATGAGGCCCCATTCCTCCTTATTTTCTATCTCCTCCGGCTCGGAGTCGACTTCACCAAACTTGAAGACTAGTGGCAGATGATCGTTCTGCGCCATGGTGTTGGTGGAGGTCTGCGGGACGGAGGGGAATGGGAGGCGAACAGTAAGGCCACCCGTATTAAACAGCGGCTCGGGCGCCATTAATGGAGAGGAAGGCGGGCGGCCGAAGTCAAAGGGCTCACTTCCCAGTGAGCCTGCGCAGCGTACAACTCGCACGCTTCTCGGTGAGCCTGTGCATTGGAGGACAGCTTGCACGCCTCTCGGTCAGCCTGCGCACCGGACTGCGCTCGCACGCCTCCCGTTCAGTGAAGGTCAAGCAGCTGTCCGCACGGCACCTCCTACAACCATTAAAACCAAGACATGTGGCATCACGTGAATGGTTAACAGAACGGACACGGTTTGAATTCTACAAACGTTTGAGATATTAAAGTGGCAGCTATTTTTTCAAAATGCATTTGTTGGCTGTCATTATTCGAGTGCGCCTTCTCTCAAAATGGACACGAAAAATGCCATAGCATGTCGGGTGCCATTCCATGATAGCATGCCAAGTTTCATGAATTTCAGACGAGTTTTGGATTTACTAGAATTTAAAAACCAGGCATCTCAATGTTTTGCCGGCAATCAACGGTGCCCTGGTGTTTGAAATTCATTCCCATTTCTTGCATGGGACCTAAGCATGCACCCAAGGACACAGATTAGATTTTTCAACCAATTTATATGCACTGGAGCATGTGCATGTAGTTCAAGTTTGAAATATGCACATAAATGCATTGAAAACTCGGTTAATGCTTAAAATGTCCAAACGAAACCCAAAAAATCCCAAAAATTGACACAACACTCCTGTTGTTCTATCTTGACACGAGAAATTTTTTGAAAGCAGTAAGAGGCAATGGATATCGTTTCGTCCCCAAAGGTGGGACGTTCCCTACCGAAACCATAATGCTTGTTGTGAGAAGCTTTGGTTTGTGACAAGCATATTCCCGAACCTGCCCCGAATGGGACAATTTTTTTACCACGGCATGTTAATGCCGCTCCATGATAGCATGCCAAGTTTCATGAATTGCAGACGAGTTTTGGATTTACTAGAATTTTAAAACCAGGCATCTCAACGTTTTGCCGGCAATCAACAGTGCCCTGGTGTTTGAATTTCATTCTCATCTCTTCCATGGGACCTAGAAATGCACCCAAGGACATAGATTTGATTTTTCAACCAATTTATATGCACTGGAGCATGTGCATGTAGTTCAAATTTGAATTATGCACATAAATGCATTGAAAACTCAGTTAATGCTTAAAAATGTCCAAACGAACCCCGAAAAATCCCAAAAATTGACACAACACTCCTGTTGTTCTATGTTGACACTAGAATTTTTTGAAAGCAATAAGAGGCAATGGATATCGTTTCGTCCCCAAAGGTGGGACGTTCCCTATCAAAACCATCATGCTTGTTGTGAGAAGCTCTGGTTTGTGAGAAGCTTATACCCGAACCTGCCCCAAATGGGACAATTTTTTTACCACGGCATGTTGATGCCGCTCCATGATAGCAAGCCAAGTTTCATGAATTTCAGACGAGTTTTGGATTTACTAGAATTTAAAAACCAGGGATCTCAACGTTTTGCCGGCAATCAACAGTGCCCTAGTGTTTGAATTTCATTCCCATCTCTTGCATGGGACCTACAAATTGACCCAAGGACACACATGTGATTTTTCAACCAACTTTGGTGCATTGGAGCATGTGCTTGTAGTTCATATTTGAATTATGCACATAAAATGCGTAGAAAACCTAGTTAATGTATAAAAAAGGTCAAACGAACCCCGAAAAATCCAAAAAATTGACACAACACTCCTATTGTTCTACGTTGACACGAGAATTTTTTTGAAAGCAATAAGAGGCAACAGATATCGTCCCGTCCCCAAAGGTGGTACGTTCCCTATCGAAACCATCATGCTTGTTGTGACAAGCTTATACCCAAACCTGTCCCAAATGGGATAAAATTTTCACCACGACATGTTGATGCCGCTCCATGATAGCATGCTGTCAGCGTTCTGGGAATGGGGGTTCCCAGACTTGCCTGCCTGTGGCCCACAGCGTGGCTCTGCGAGCGGGCCCAAACGACCCATCTTCACCAACAAGCTTTCAAGACCCTCGCGAGGGACCAAGCCTCGCGAGGCGGACGACACAAGACCTCCTCGGGAGCGGCCTCGCCAGGCTGGCTTGCGAGGGGCGGGGAGATCAAGGCAAGACAAAACCTCGCAAGGTTCCAGTGACGTAAGCCATGATGATCGAGACCAGGCAGGCGCCAGGCGGGCGCCAGTGCGCACAGTGTCCTTGTTTCCTCTTTGGTGCTAAGGTGGCAAGCGCAGGCGAGGAGTACCGAGGCGTCAAGCAAAGGTTTCCCTATCGGTGCAACAAGATCAAGGCCATCAGGACGGCAGGACGGAGGTCACCATGGAGCCCAATACGGCGTCACCACCAGAGCCTTTGGCAGGCGAAGACTACTTTGGTCAGGATAAGCTGTACTAGTTGTCCCCTTTCAAATTAGCCGTTGTGGGATCCCTTCCTGCTCAATATTTGGGAAGAGGACCGGGGCCTCTATAAATAGGACTAGCCACCACCATCGGAATGGACGGATTCCGATCATCATCACCCACATAAGTTCACCAAGCACAAGAACACCTCTCCTCAGGAGGCTGTTCTTCCCCTTGTACTGTTCATCCTCAGCCCAAGAGGCAATCCACCACCACCACACTTGAGTAGGGTATTACACCACAACGGTGGCCCGAACCAGTATAAATCTTGTGTCCCTTGTGTTGTGAGTTCGTCGGGCTAGCCTAGAGATCGCGAAGTGTGAGAGGGCGTGATCTGCGAGGGGGAGATCTTCGCACGCACCCCAGAGTTCGAACCTTAAGGGTTTTACCGGAACCCGAGATCCGACATTTGGCGCGCCAGGTAGGGGTGCACCGGAGTTTTCCTTCCGTCGATCCGCGCCCCATCGCTTCGTCGCATCGATGGCGGACGCTCGCCGAGCTCCCGTTGAGCGCCGGGCTGCCCTCGCCACCCGCGTCGCCCAGACGGCTCCCATCGGCGGGCCACCTCGTCGTTCTTCGTCGCCTGCCGCCAACGCCGCCACCGGCCCGTCGGGGAACGAGCAGCAAGCCTCCTCGCTGCACCCCTCAGTGCGGCGGGACGGCCGTACCGCCACTCCATCGCTGACCCCGGCCGGCTCGTCGTCTCACGCCCGTTGCGCTCCCACGGACGTGCAGGCCGCGCTGTGCATGGCGCGCGAACTCCTGCGCTAGTGCCCCATCAACGACCTCTACGAGGACTGGCTGGACCGCATCGCCGAGCTTTTCAGCGCCGCAGGGGGCTCCCCCGCACCGTCCCTCTAGCTGCCTCGTCCACCGCCAGCTACAGGCGACGTAGCTAACGGAGCACCTCCACCACCTCTGCACCAAGACGGCGCCCTGGCGCCAAGGCGCGCAGCTCCGCGGCGCGACCCACCGCGTCCGGCGCCCGTGCGCGAAGAAGGAAGCTCCCAAGAAGTCCCTCGCCCGCAAGAGAATGCTCCACCACTCCCCGCACCGCCGCGCCAGGATCGCTTGCTGCGGCAGGGCCCCGCGCTGCTTGCCATGGCGGCGCGCGGGCGCCAAGACCAAGCTCCACCTCCAGGACAGGCCCTGGTGACCACGGCCGGTTGCCGTGCCTTCACCCCCGAGCTGCGTAGCGTCACCTGACCGGGCAAGTTCAAGCCAGACCTGCCTCCGCGCTACGACGGCACCCCCAACCCCGCGGAGTTCCTGCAGCTCTACGAGCTGAGCATCGAGGCGGCCAACGGTGACGAGAAAGTCATGGCGAACTAGTTCCCCATGGCGCTCAAAAACGGCGCTCATTCGTGGCTCCTGAACCTGCCTCTAGGCTCGATCTCCTCCTGGGACGAGATGCGCGACCGCTTCGTCGCCAACTTCCAGGGCACTCACGACCGCCCCCCGGCCACGGGTGATCTGCGCCGCGTCTAGCAATAACCAGGAGAGACCCTCCAGAAGTACATCCAGCGCTTCAAGAATGTTCGTCTCAAGATCCCCAAGGTGACGGACGAGGCCATCATCTCGGCGTTCTCCGATGGTGTCCGCGACGTCAAAATGAAGGAGGAGCTTGCCATCCACGAGGAGCTGTGCACATCCCTGGAGCTATTCAACCTTGCGACCAAGTGCGCAAGGGTTGAGGAAGGGCGCCTTTCCCTTCTCGAGCTCCCAGCTGCCGACCTGGAGGAGAAGAAAGCCAAGGCTAAGGACGTGAAGCGCAAGGGAGCAGCCGTGCTCGCGGCAGAGCCGGACTCGAAGCACGGCAGGGACCAGCCCGAGTCATCCAAGAGCAGCCGACCATTCTCCGCCTTCCACAACATGCACAACCACAACATCAACGATTGTCAGGAGCTCAGGGCCATTCGCGATGGACGCTTCGGTCGACGCCCCGAGCGCAACGACCGGGGCTACGACCGAGGAGGAGGACGTGGCGGAGGACGCTGGGATTACCGTGGCTCACGCCAGGAGTGGCGCGACTGGCCACGTGAGAACCGCTGGCAGGATCAGCCTCGCGAGGGCTCCTGGAGGGTTCAGCCTCGCGAGGACCGTCCTCAGGGAAATGCTGGGCTTCCTCCACTGCCGCCACCACCAAGAAGGAACGACGACCACCATCAAGAGGAGGGGGTTGGGGGCTTCCAGGAGCCGCGTGCTATCGCCTGCATCTTGGGTGGGGCGCAAGCCCCAGCCTCACAGCAGATCTTCAAGCAGTTTGCCCGCGAGGTGAACGCAGTCCTCCCCAAGCTCGAGGCCACACGCCCGCTCAGGTGGTCCAAGTGCGCCATCACTTTCTGTTCGGCAGATCAGCTTAAGTGTGCGGCCACTGCTGGCGTTCTCCCGATGCTTTGTTCGTCCGTCATCAGCAACGTACAAGTCACCAAGACCCTCATCGACGACGGCGCAGGACTCAACGTCTTGTCCGTTGACACGTTCGACAACCTTCAAGTGCCCTACGATCAGCTTCAGCCTACCAAGCCTTTCTCAGGAGTGACCGATGGTTCCACCACACCAATAGGGCAGGTCCGCCTCCCTGTCACCTTCGGAGAACACAACAACTACCGCACCGAGCTCATCGACTTTGACGTCGCACACATCCGCCTGCCGTACAATGCCATCCTCGGGTATCCAGCCCTGGCCAAGTTCATGGTGGTGACGCACCACGGTTACAACGTCCTCAAGATGCCAGGTAGCGGCGGGATCATCACAGTCCCTTGCGAAGAAAGAGATGCGGTGTGCTCCCTCGAGCGTGCCTTCCAAGCAGCGTCAATCGAAGACCCCGACAATAGTGCAGCTTGATACTCTCCTGAGGTTGTCCCCAAGAAGAAGAAGAAGCTACTACGTGCAGGACCTCAGGAGGGTGGCGTCGCGAAAGGTACCTTGTCAGGATCAGCGCCCGCACCTGGGGCGCCTCCCTCCCTTGCATAGGAAGGCGCGCCCGGTGCCCTCCTTGGGCAGGGCTCGGGGGTTCTCTTCTGGAGGGCCTCAGACCTTGCCAACGTAACGACGGAGGCGCTTGGGCACCACTTGGAGGCATGCTTCATGGCACGTCTCCCTCAGGAGGACACAGGGCGAGGGGCGCCCAACGCTCAGGAGTTCATCGCCAAGACCACTCAGGAACTGCAGGACGCAAGAGCCATGCGCGGCGACCGCCACTCACCGGGCGCAGCTCCCCATCCGGGCGAGGATGCCGGGCTGCGCGTCTGCGTCGACGTCCGAGGGCTCAACCGGGCCGCGTGTGAGGAGCTCTTCTGGCCTTCGCGCGTGGGACGCTGCGAGGGCCCACTGCGCAGCTATGTTCGCATGCCTTTTGGCCTCCCGAGCGTGGCATTCACCTATCACCGCAACCTGCGACGTGTCCTGGCATCTCAGGAGGTCAGGCACCACGCCGTCATGACGGAGATGGAGACGGTCCTCAAGGAACCGCCTGGACCCCCAGAGCCTCCCGAGGCTCAGGGCCCCGGTGGCTCGTGAGGAGCAACCCCTTCGCCGCATACCTTCAGCTGGCCCAACATCCCTTCATCAACAGAACCAGGTGACACTTTCCAAGTTTATTCAGCTGGGAGCGCCCTCAGGGCTGCATCATTCCCAGGCCGCGTGGGTACGTCCCTGTGGCATGTATCCCTTTCCTATGTCTTTAGCTTACCTTGTTGGGGGCGCCCCTCAGGCTGCATCATCCCCAAGCCGCTCGGGCCTGACCCAGTGGCAGGTATTTCCCCTGCGTTTACTTAAGCCAGTTTGCTTTCCATGCTTAATCTATCTATGACTATCACCTGTTCGATTGTCGCCCACTGCGGGAGCCGTGCGCCGGTTGTCTTTCTTCAGGACCCTTCGCGTGAGGAAGGTTAGGCACGGCGTCTGTGCTCGGGCCCGTCCCTGCAGCATCGATAAATCCAGCGGCTGAGCTCTGTCTGGCGGGCCGGTCCCGTTCACGTCACCTCCTGGGGCCGTTGGTGCTTGGCCTTCTCACGTGATAACCTCAGGAGATTCGTTCGGTGCAGGTTGTCTGACCACCTCGCAGGACCCACACAGCGAACAAGAACCAAGACCAGGCGCAACCCGCCTTGAGGTAGGGCCTCATGAGTCCCGCGCTGGCTCACGAGTGCCCAGACACACCTCGTCTAGCCCTGCTGTGCAAGCCACGTGTCAGGGCGGGGCTGTACACGCCCCGGGGGCTCTCCGCAGTAGGGAGTCCCCTCCCACATACCAGTGGAAGCACCATGCTCCGCGCTGGCCCTCGACACTGCCGAGGAGCGGCTATGCCCGTGCAAGTGCGGAAGCACTATGCTCCACGCTGGTGATAAACAACTGAGGGCGGCCCCACGGCCGCATCAACCTCAGGGAGCCCCTGAGCTCAGTGTCCGGCCTCATCGCAACACCTCCCCTCGGGAGAGTCGCGCGAGGGGGCTGGGCACGGGGGCTGCGCTCGGGTCACGCCCAAGCGTACGCCACCCAACCAGGTCCCCCGGACCTGGTCGTCGCGCGCCCCTCCCGAGCCGAGCCTCGACGAGGACAAAGGTATGAAGGTTGTTTGCACGTCAAGGGGGACTCCTGAGCATCGCGACTCAGGAGCCTAACTGGTCATGTAGCCCCTCACTCCTTGGGTCCGTCCTGGTCTCCGGTCCGCCCAACGGCGGTTGAGGTATGCGCGGGGCCGGGCTCTGCCGACGTAGAACACTAAACCTATCCTCGCGTCTCCTTCCTATAAGATGTTCGCGCGTCAAGGGGGACTCCTGAGCATCACGATTCAGGAGCCTAACTGGTCACGTAGCCCCTCACTCCTTGGTTCCGTCCTGGTCTCCGGTCGGCCCAACGGCGGTTGAGGTATGCGCGGGGCCGGGCTCTGCCGACGAAGTACGTAAAGCAAATAGGAAGAAAATCGCAAAATCTCAAAGCAAATATTACAAGACATATTGTTCTCCCAAATATCAAGCGCAAGTCTAAACACCTCCACGAGGCATGATGCGTGTTGCAGGAGTAAAACAGGAAAGCTGCCGCGAGCAGGTCACCCCTGGACGCCGACGCCGCCCACAAGAGGTGCTCCTCCCTTGGCGGCGTCGCCTTCACCTGTACCGCCAGTCGGAGCCGCAGGGTTGGTAGCACCGCCGGTCAAAGGCGCGAGAGCGAAGCCGCAGAACTTCTTCAGCAGGGCCTCCACCTGGCCCTTCACGGTTGCGGCAGCGGCCACACAACGCTCCTCGTCCACAGGCTCGAGCAACTCGTCCAGGCGGGCAGCTGGGTCACGAAGATGGAGGTGACTGAACACACGCGTCAGTGTAGCTGAGGAAAGAACGCGGGCTTCTGCCTCGGCCATGGGACCGATGCCGTTCACAACCTCCTCAAGCACGGCAACCAAGTAGGGAAGCAGCTGGGCGGGGCCGTCCTTGTAGGTGGTCAGCGGCCTCTCCAAGCCCTTCTCATAGAGTGACTTCAGAGCCTCGCAAGACCTCTTCTCGAGAAGCGTGAAGGCCGCGCGGTCCTCAGCCAGAACCTTCGCCTTCGCGTCAAGTTCGGCTTGCCCCACCTTCACCTTCCGTTCCAGCTCCTCCAGTCGGCCGCGCTCGATGGCCTGCGCCTTTGTCGACTGCTCCAGCTCGGTGTCGCGACCCTTGACGGCATCCTCCCGGGCCTTCATCTTCTCCTCCTCCGCCTGACGGCCACGAGCTTCCTCTGCGCGTTCGCTGCACATGGTCTTCAGCTCGGCCTCCAGTGCCTGGCAGCGACTCTTAGCGGCCTCGACGTCCTTCAGCGCCACCTCGCGAGTGGCCGCTGCTTGGGCGGCGGCCTGCCTCTCCTTCTCAGAGGTCGCCACGGCCTGGCTCAGCACCGCTCGAATTGACACGTCGAAGCGGAGCCAGCCAGAAACTAGCTCCAGACGCCCGGCCACCAGGAGGGGGTCGGCGCCTTGAAGATCTTCTCGCAGCCGGGTCATCTCCAGAAGGGCGTGCTCCAAGACATCAGGGGAGGCAGAAGGACTTGGGATCAGCAGTGCAGCAGGAGGTGGAGGAGCAGGTATTGTCACCACTGCCTGGAGGACTGGGGGCTCTTGAGCCCTGGAGGCTTCAGCAGCCGAGCCGGACGCCGGTGCCTCCAGAGCCCGCGTGGTCACGGGGGCTAACTCCTCCCGAGGGTTCTCCCCCATACATCGCGAGGACGACCGGGCCGAAGAGACATGAGCACCTATGCTGCCATTCTCCATGGAGAGAGGCTCCAACGGAGCAGGTGGGTTGGTCTCAGGTGGCACCACCGCCCCCTCCTTCCTCTTCTTCATCACATGCGTCGGCCTAATCGCACAGCGGAGAAGCATCAGGAATCAGCAGCATAATCAAGAACAAGGCCAAGCACAAGCACTTACTGGTCCACCGCGGCGTAATCCACCCTCCGCTTGGTGAGCTTGAAGCCCGAGAGCCTCGAGGCTTGAAGCACGGGCGTGCAGGCTCCAGGAGAAGAAGCTGGGGCAGCGGAGGGGCCGGAAGCGGCACCAGGCGGCGCCAGAACAGAAGTAGCATCCCGGTAGATCAGCGTCGATCGGCCCCTCGTCGGGATTGCCGGCGCCTCATCCTTCTCCTGGCTGGCGTCGGACTCGTCGTCGTTAGGAAGGGTGATATGTCTCCAACGTATCTATAATTTTTGAAGTATTCATGATATTATATTATCTGTTTTGGATGTTTATGGGCTTTACTAAACACTTTTATATTATTTTTGGGACTAACCTATTAACCGGAGGCCTAGCCCAAATTGCTGTTTCCTTGCCTATTTCAGTGTTTGGAAGAAAAGGAATATCAAACGGAGTCCAAACGGAATGAAACCTTCAGGAGAGTTATTTTTGGAACAGAAGCAATCCAGGAGACTTCGAGCAGACGTCAGGGAAGCTTCGAGGAAGCCACGAGGCAGGGAGGCGTGCCCTACCCCCTGGGCGCGCTCCCACCCTCGTGGGCCCCTCTTGGCTACCCCGACCAACTTCTTTCGTCTATATATGTCCATATACCCTAAAAACATCAGGTAGCACAATAGATCGGGAGTTCCGCCACCGCAAGCCTCTGTAGCCACCAAAAACCAATCGGGACCCTGTTCCGGCACCCTGTCGGAGGGGGGATCCCTCACCGGTGGCCATCTTCATCATCCCGGCGCTCTCCATGATGAGGAGGGAGTAGTTCACCCTCGGGGCTGAGGGTATGTACCAGTAGCTATGTGTTTGATCTCTCTCTCTCTCGTGTTCTTGAGGTGGTACGATCTTGATGTATCGCGAGCTTTGCTATTATAGTTGGATCTTATGATGTTTCTCCCCCTCTACTCTCTTGTAATGGACTGAGTTTTCCCTTTGAAGTTATCTTATCGGATTGAGTCTTTAAGGATTTGAGAACACTTGATGTATGTCTTGCATGTGCTTATCTGTGGTGACAATGGGATATCACGTGATCTACTTGATGTATGTTTTGGTGATCAACTTGCGGGTTCCGTGAACTCGTGAACTTATGCATAGGGGTTGGCACACGTTTTTGTCTTGACTCTCCGGTAGAAACTTTGGGGCACTCTTTGAAGTTCTTTGTGTTGGTTGAATAGATGAATCTGAGATTGTGTGATGCATATCGTATAATCAAACCCAAGTATACTTGAGGTGACATTGGAGTATCTAGTGACATTAGGGTTTTGGTTGATTTGTGTCTTAAGGTGTTATTCTAGTACAAACTCTTGAATAGATCGATCCGAAAGAATAACTTTG
Source organism: Triticum aestivum (assembly GCF_018294505.1). NCBI lineage: Eukaryota > Viridiplantae > Streptophyta > Magnoliopsida > Poales > Poaceae > Triticum > Triticum aestivum. The sequence goes on from NC_057796.1 coordinate 194,749,271, forward strand.
AGGTGGTTTCGTACCCTACCATAATCTCTTCGTTTGTTCTCCGCTATCAGTGAATTTGGAGTGACTCTTTGTTGCATGTTGAGGGATAGTTATATGATCCAATTATGTTATTATTGTTGAGAGAACTTGCACTAGTGAAAGTATGAACCCTAGGCCTTGTTTCCTAGCATTGCAATACCATTTACGCTCACTTTTATCATTAGTTACCTTGCTGTTTTTATATTTTCAGATTACAAAAACCTATATCTACCATCCATATTGCACGTGTATCATCATCTCTTCGCCGAACTAGTGCACCTATACAATTTACCATTGTATTGGGTGTGTTGGGGACACAAGAGACTCTTTGTTATTTGGTTGCAGGGTTGTTGGAGAGAGACCATCTTCATCCTACGCCTCCCACGGATTGATAAACCTTAGGTCACCCACTTGAGGGAAATTTGCTAATGTCCTACAAACCTTTGCACTTGGAGGCCCAACAACGTCTACAAGAAGAAGGTTTTGTAGTAGACATCAAGCAGTTTCTGGCGCCGTTGCCGGGGAGGTGAGTGCTTGAAGGTATATCTTTAGATCTTGCAATCGAATCTTTTAGTTTCTTGTTTTATCACTAGTTTAGTTTATAAAATAAAATTACAAAAAAATGGAATTGAGTTTGCCTCATACGGTTCTTCTTTTTAATATCTTTCGTGAGAATGATGGAAAGGAAAACTGTGCTCAAGTGCTAGAAGAAGAAGTCTATAAAATGTTTGGCACTAAATCTTTGAATTATGAGCATGATTGCAATGTTGTTAGTATGAACTCCTTGAATATCCATAGTACTAATGATGATTGCACTAGTCATGATGAAAATGTCTCTTATAAGCATGTCAATTTTTGTGGAGTGCATAGAGTTTGCAAGTACACACCAAATAGGGAAGATAGATTTTGCAAGAGGCATAAGTATTTGGAAACTAAATGGTTGCAAGAAAGGCTGGATGTTTGTGCTGAGAATTTAAACTTTCTTTGCCGTCCTTGTGAACTTTGCAATGAACGTGATCATTTCAATACCCAATGCAAATTGTTTCATGATCGTATCGTGTCCAAAAATTGCGATGACTTGATTTCGCTTGCACATCATAATGAACTTAGTTTGCTTTTGGGTTATGAAGAAATGAAACGTATAACTAAGGATCTTCCAGAATTTGTCGTTGATAACGTTCTTGATTTTGATATAGAAGAAATTTTTATGTATTGTGCGGTGAATTGCATTGAAAATCCTTATATTGCCAATTACATCGAGACAAGAAACAAATAGAAGATGAAGAGAATACTAACGAAAGGTAAGAGATTTCCCAATATCCTCCTATTATTTCTTATGATGAATCAGGTAACGAGGAGGAGCCTTCTATGCAACCAATCTCATCAATAAGGAGCTCAAAAAAGAGGGTTAAACCCACATATGATGTGAAGAAGAAAAAGAAAAGATGAAGAAGCAAAGGTAGAAAGGTATCTCTCCCAAATGATGTTGCTCCTATTACTCATTGTGATGATGATAATTGCTATACTATTGGTGCTATCCATACTATTAATGATGAGAGTGATTATGCTTATGATATGAAAAGGCCCAAGCTTGGGGATGCTATGTTTGATGAGAATGACATGTTTGAGAATATATTTGCTGCAATTAATGTTTGTTCCAAGCTTGGGGATGCTATGTTTAATGAAGATGATATTTTTAGTCTCCCAAGTTTTGATATGCAAATTTATTATGATGATAGCATGCCTCCTACTTATGATGATTATATTGATGAAAGTGGGTTTGGAAGAGTGTCAACTTTAGTAAGTAATGATCCCACTATTTTGGAGGGTATTGAATCTTATTGTGATAATTATGAAAGTGGATTTGGAGAGGTCATGACTTTATTTAGTAATGATTCCACTATCTTGGAAGAGGTTTCAATCGATTATGATGAGAACAAAGTTGCTACTTATGATGATTATTGTGATGACACTTATGCTATAAAAAGTAGTGATGATTATATTTATAAAACTTGTCATGATTATGATTACCCTTTTTCTGAACATTACTCCTTTAATGTGGAAACAATTTATAGTATTCGAGTTTCTTATGATACTCCCACTATTCCGAATGAGAAGAATTTTGCTTATGTGGAGAGTAATAAAATTTCTATGCTTGTAGATCATGAAAAGAATGCTTTAGGTGCTGGTTATATTGTTGAATTAATTCATGATACTACTGAAAATTATTATGAGGGAGGAATATATGCTTGTAGGAATAGCAATAATATCAAGTTTCCTCTCTATGTGCTTAAAGTTTTGAAGTTATGCTTGTTTGCCTTCCTATGCTAGTTGATTATTGTTCCCATAAATTGTTTGATCACAAAATACCTATGCATAGGAAGTGGGTTAGACTTAAATGTGCTAGTCATATTCTTCATGATGCACTCTTTATGTTTCAATTCTTATGTCTTATGTGAGCATCATTGAAATCATCATGCCTAGCTAGGGGCGTTAAACGTTAGCGCTTGTTGGGAGACAACCCAATTTTATTTTTGTTTTTTGATTTTTTGTTCTGTTTAGTAATAAATAATTTATCTAGCCTCTTTTTAGATGTGTTTTCATGTTTTAATTAGTGTTTGTGCCAAGTAGAACCTTTGGGAAGACTTGGGTGAAGTCTTTGTGATCTTGCTGTAAAAAACAGAAACTTTAGCGCTCACGAGATTAGCTGCCATCTTTACTGGAGAGTGATTTTAGGTTGATTCTTTTTGCAGATGGTTAATATACAAATTCCTCAGGTCCACCAATTTATTTCAGAATTTTTGGAGTTCATAAGTATACGTGTGATACAGATTACCACAGACTGTTCTGTTTTTGACAGATTCTGTTTTCATTGTGTTGTTTGCTTATTTTGATGAATCTATGAGTAGTATCGGAGGGAATGAACCATAGAGAAGTTGGAATACAGTAGATATTACACCAATATGAATTTAGAATGAGTTCACAACAGTACCTAAGTTGTAGTTTTATTTTCTTATACTAACGGAGCTTATGAGTTTTCTGTTGAGTTTTGTGTTGTGAAGTTTTCAAGTTTTGGGTAAAGATTCGATGGACTATGGAATAAGGAGTGGCAAGAGCCTAAGCTTGGGGATGCCAAGGCATCGCAAGATAATATTTCAAGAAGTCTCAAGCGTCTAAGCTTGGGGATGCCCCGGTTGGCATCCCACCTTTCTTCTTCGACAACTATCGGTTAGTATCGGTTGATCCTAAGTTTTTGCTTCTTCACGTGATGTTTTCTATTCTTAGAATGTCATTTTATTTTGTTTTGCTTGCTGTTTGAATAATATCCCAAGATCTGAAATTCTTAAATGGGAGAGAGTCTTCACATAGTTACATAATTATTTAAGTACTCATTGATATTCACTTATATCTTTTTGGAGTAGTTTGTCATTTACTCGTGTGCTTCACTTATATCCTATGAGTAAATGGTTGAATGATTTGAATGTCATAAATCTGAAATTATATATGTTTCATATGCCTTTCCCATGGGGAGTAATGCCTTCACATATAATAAGTAGAGGTGGTAAATTTTTTGAAGGTTAGCAAACATTGTATTGGTCACTTGAGCAATTCATGAAAGAATATTGAAGGAAGAGAGATTTCACATATAAATATACTATCTTGGACATATTCTATGATTGTGATCCCCATTAATTATTTTCAAACCCGAGCAAATTAGTTGAAGTTGGACAAGAAAGACAACATAATGAGTTATGCTTGGGTATATTTGTATAGAAATTATATTGTTATGGATCCTCTAACATGTGGTGCTTGCTATTTAGAATCCTTTGCTAGCCAAAATATCTGTACTAAGCGGGAATACTGCTTGTGCATCCAAATTCCTTGAACCAAGTTTATTCCATGAGTGTCCACCATATCTACCTATATGCGGTATTTACCTGCCGTTCCAAGTAAATTTGCATCTGCCAAACTCTAAACCTTCAAATAATAATCTGTTTTGTATGCCCGAATCGCTCATGTAGCGACTAGGGGCTGTAAGTATCTTCCATGCTAGGTGGGTTATTCTCACGATGATTGGACTCCGCTCATCATTCACGAGAAAATAGCTGGTAACTGGGATGCCCAGTCCTCTGATCAAAAGATCAAAAACAAATTCGCAAATAATTTAAACAAACTCCCGCAGGATTGTTGAAAGTTGGACGGCACCCATTGTTTCGGACAAGCCGTGGAGTGTGATTGTTGTTGGAGGGGAGTAAAATCTTTACCTTTCTGTTTGGGAACCGCCTATAATGTATCTAGTATGGAAGATATTGGGAACTCTTGGTCGTTATGTTGACAATGAAAGCATACCTCTCAAAATTATTTTCATCTCTGTTTTAGCTTCGAGCTCTGGCACCTCTGCAAATCCCTGCTTCCCTCTACGAAGGGCCTATCTTTTACTTTTATGCAAGAGTCAGTAGTATTCCTTCTCATTCCAACCTACTTTTTAGTTGGCAAGCAACATGTGGTGGAGAAAGATCTAAGCATATATGGCCATTCAAATATATTTGATCATGAATTATTATTGTTGACAATTATCTATATGATAAATAAGTTGGGAGGGGAATCATTAAGCCCCTATCTTTCTCTGTGTTCGATGGATGCTATTTCTTCTAAAAATACGCTTTGAGTGGTAGCAATCATGGAAGACTATATGATAGTTGAGTATGTGGAATTTGCTAAATCAAAGCTCTTACATATACCCTTCCTGAAAATAAGATGAATTGCAATTGTTTGATGACTGAGAACATAGTTTGTTAGTTTTCAAGAAAGTTTATGATCTATGCTTTAACATGTGAATAGATTGTTACTTGATCATGAAAAGTTTTATGAGTTGAGCTACTGTTATGATATATAATGATGCTAGAAACGGTGATTGAAATTATCATTGATCAAACTTGTGTACCTGCTAGCATTCACACTTCATAAATTATTTCTTTTATCATTTACCTACTCGAAAACGAGCAGGAATTAAGCTTGGGGATGCTGATACGTATCCAATGTATCTATAATTTATGAAGTATTCATGCTATTATATTATCTGTTTTGGATGTTTATGGGCTTTACTAAACACTTCTATATTATTTTTGGGACTAACCTATTAACCGGAGGCCTAGCCCAAATTGATGTTTTCTTGGTGTTTCGAAGAAAAGGAATATCAAACGGAGTCCAAACGGGATGAAACCTTCGGGAGAGTTATTTTTGGAACGGAAGCAATCCAGGAGACTTGGAGTAGACGTCAGGGAAGCTTCGAGGAAGCCATGAGGTAGGGAGGCGCGCCCCCACCCTCGTGGGCCCCTCGTGGCTCCCCTGACCGACTTCTTTCGCCTATATATGTCCATATACCCTAAAAACATCGGGAGTTCCGCCGCCACAAGCCTCTTTAGCCACCAAAAACCAATCGGGACCCTGTTCCGGCACCCTACCGAGGGGGATCCCTCACCGGTGGCCATCTTCATCATCCCAACGCTCTCCATGACAAGGAGGGAGTAGTTCACCCTCGGGGCTGAGGGTATGTACCAGTAGCTATGTGTTTGATCTCTCTCTCTCTCTCTCTCGTGTTCTTGAGGTGGTACGATCTTGATGTATCGCGAGCTTTGCTATTATAGTTGGATCTTATGATGTTTCTCCCCCTCTACTCTCTTGTAATGGATCGAGTTTTCCCTTTGAAGTTATCTTATCGGATTGAGTCTTTAAGGATTTGAGAACACTTGATGTATGTCTTGCATGTGCTTATCTGTGGTGACAATGGGATATCACGTGATCTACTTGATGTATGTTTTGGTGATCAACTTGCGGGTTCCGTGACCTCGTGAACTTATGCATAGGGGTTGGCACACGTTTTCGTCTTGACTCTCCGGTAGAAACTTTGGGGCACTCTTTGAAGTTCTTTGTTTTGGTTGAATAGATGAATCTGAGATTGTGTGATGCATATCGTATAATCATACCCACGGATACTTGAGGTGACATTGGAGTATCTTGGTGACATTAGGGTTTTGGTTGATTTGTGTCTTAAGGTGTTATTCTAGTACGAACTCTTGAATAGAACAATCCGAAAGAATAACTTTGAGGTGGTTTCGTACCCTACCATAATCTCTTCGTTTGTTCTCCGCTATCAGTGACTTTGGAGTGACTCTTTGTTGGATGTTGAGGGATAGTTATATGATCCAATTATGTTATTATTGTTGAGAGAACTTGCACTAGTGAAAGTATGAACCCTAGGCCTTGTTTCCTAGCATTGCAATACCGTTTACGCTCACTTTTATCATTAGTTACCTTGCTGTTTTTATATTTTCAGATTACAAAAACCTATATCTACCATCCATATTGCACTTGTATCATCATCTCTTCGCCGAACTAGTGCACCTATACAATTTACCATTGTATTGGGTGTGTTGGGGACACAAGAGACTCTTTGTTATTTGGTTGCAGGGTTGTTTGAGAGAGACCATCTTCATCTTATGCCTCCCACGAATTGATAAACCTTACATCATCCACTTGAGGGAAATTTGCTACTGTCCTACAAACCTCTGTACTTGGAGGCCCAACAACGTCTACAAGAAGAAGGTTGTGTAGTAGACATCAAAGGGTGCGGAAGATGTCACCTTTGCTCAAGGGGGAGGTCTCCCCTGTCCATTCAGGGGTCACCTCCGAGTCTTCCTCCTCCTCCTCCTCCTCCCCACAGGACTCATCAGAAGACAGCTCCATCGGCTTCAACGCCGCAGGGGCGCCGGTAGGCGCCGGCGGCACCAGCCCACGCCCGTCAAAAGTCGGCCTGGAAGCCAGAACCTGCGCCCCGTCCTCACAGCGAAACAAGGGGGTGAAGATGCTCGGCGGGTACTCCTGGTCATCCCCAACCAAGAGGCGAAGAACCACGGCCAACTCTTCGTCAGACAAGGCTTTCGGGCTCAAGCGAACCTTGTCCTCTTCATCCCCAAGCTCCCACAAGGGGCGCATACGGGCCTGAAGCGGGGCTACGCGCAGTATTAGGAATTCCCTCAGAAGCATGGCCCCTGTCACCTTCGCCGCCTTTGCGTTGCCCGGCTTCAGGTCGGTCTTCATGTGCTCCAGCACCAACATCAACCGCTCATTGGCGAGCTTCACGCAGGACCACCCCTTGTCAGACTGGGGCATCTCCGTCGGCAGCCTCAAGCATGCGTGGACACATTTAGCGTCCATCATGGCCCACTTGCTCCGGAAGCCGTCGGCTTTCTTCCCCGTCTTCGAGATCGAGTTGGCCTTGCCGGCCGCGATGAAGTTGGCACACCCGGAGGTGTGACCCTCGTTGATGCGGAGGAAGAAGTGGTGCAGAAGAGCCACGGACGGCATTACATCGAGGTATGCATCGCAGTAGTAGGCGAAGATCGACAAGAAAAGGATGGAGTTGGGATGAAGATGCAGCACCTGCAGCCCATAGTGGCGGAGGACCCCATAGAAGAAGTCGGAGAAGGGGGGAACCAGCCCTGCAACGACGCTGCTCGTGAAGAAGGGGAAGAAGGTGCTCCCCTCGGGCTCCGGCTCGTCGGAGGCAACCCGGAGCTCCGTCTTCCCCCTCTCGTTGCTTTTCCCCACCGTCAGCAAGCGCGTGGCGGCGAGGTTCTTCTGCGAGACGTTGGGCGCGTCGAGAGCTGGCAAATACCAAGCCGGCGACAAGGTAGACTTGGCCTTGCGAGGCGCCATTGGTCGCCGATGCAGTAAAAGATGGAAGCAGATCTGGAGATTTCGGAAGCAGGGCACAAGAAAGGGGATCTGAGCAAGGCGAAAGGAAGCAGTGAAGGAAAGCGCTGTCTGTGCCAGCCTTTTGACAGTCGGGCAGTTGCCGAGGCAGCGTGGGGAAGCGGAGACGCCCACGTCCAATCAACCGCCAGGCGTCGACCAAGGCCGCAGGCTATTGGGGCCAGTGGTGCTCCGCACTTGCCCTTTGTCTTCGCCTCGAAGCCAAGTCCAAGCGCGCCTTGGGCTCGGGGGCTGCTGTCGGTGTTCTGGGAACGGGTGTCCCCAGACTTGCCTGCCTGCGGCCCACCCCGTGGCTCTGCGAGCGGGCCCGTACGACCCATCTTCACCAACAAGCTTTCAAGACCCTCGCGAGGGGCCAAGCCTCGCGAGGCAGACGACACAAGACCTCCTCGGTAGCGGCCTTGCCAGGCTGGCTCGCGAGGGGCGGAGAGATCAAGGCAAGAAAAAATCTCGCGAGGTTCCAGTGACGTAAGCCATGACGATCGAGACTAGGCAGGCGCCAGGCGGGCGCCAGCGCGCACAGTGTCCTTGTTTCCTCTTTGGTGCAAGGGGGAAAGTGATGACCCACAAGTATAGGGGATCTATCGTAGTCCTTTCGATAAGTAAGAGTGTCGAACCCAACGAGGAGCAGAAGGAAATGATAAGCGGTTTTCAACAAGGTATTCTAAAATTATTGGTAACAGATAGTTTTGTGATAAGGTAATATGTAACAAGTAACAAGTAATGAAAGCAAATAAGGTGCAGCAAGGTGGCCCAATCCTTTTTATAGCAAAGGACAAGCCTGGACAAACTCTTATATAGAGAAAAGCGCTCCCAAGGACACATGAGAATTATCGTCAAGCTAGTTTTCATCACGTTCATATGATACGCGTTCGGTACTTTGATAATTTGATATGTGGGTGGACCGGTGCTTGGGTGCTGTCCTTACTTGGACAAACATCCCACTTATGATTAACTCCTATTGCAAGCATCCACAACTACAAAACAATTATTAAGGTAAACCTAACCATAGCATGAAACATATGGATCCAAATCAGCCCCTTATGAAGCAACGCATAAACTTGGGTTTAAGCTTCTGTCACTCTAGCAACCCATCATCTACTTATTACTTCCCAATGCCTTCCTCTAGTCCCAAACAATGGTGAAGTGTCATGTAGTCGACGTTCACATAACACCACTAGAGGAGAGACAACATACATCTCATCAAAATATCGAATGAATACCAAATTCACATGAGTACTAATAGCAAGACTTCTCCCATGTCCTCAGGAACAAACGTAACTACTCACAAAGCATATTCATGTTCATAATAAGAAGGGTATTAATATGCATAATGGATCTGAAAATATGATCTTCCACCAAATAAATCAACTACCATCAACTACAAGGAGTAATCAACACTACTAGCAACCTACAGGTACCAAACCCAGACTTGGAGACAAATATTGGATACAAGAGATGAACTAGGGTTTTAGAGGAGATGGTGCTGGTGAAGATGTTGATGGAGATTGGCCCCCTCCCGATGACAGGAGCGTTGGCGATGATGATGGCGATGATTTCCCCCTCCCGAAGGGAAGTGTCCTCGGCAGAACAGCTCCGCCAAAGCCCTAGATTGGTTCCGCCAAGGTTCCTCCTCGTGGCGGGTCGTCCCGAAAGCTTGCTTATGATTTTTTCTCGGACGAAAGACTTCATATAGTAGAAGATGGGACCGGAGGGCCACCAGGGGGCCCACGAGGCAGGGGGCGCGCCCAGGGGGTAGGGTGCGTCCCCACCCTCGTGGCCAGGGTGTGGGCCCCCTCAGGTATTTTCTTTGCTCAGTATTTTTTATTATTTCCAAAAATGACTTCCGTGGAGTTTCAGGACTTTTGGAGTTGCGTATAATAGGTCTCTAATATTTGCTCCTTTTCCAGCCCAGAATTCCAGCTACCGGCATTCTCCCACTTCATGTAATCCTTGTAAAATAAGAGAGAATATGCATAAGTATTGTGACATAATGTGTAATAACAACCCATAATGCAATAAATATCGATATAAAAGCATGATGCAAAATGGACGTATCAACTCCCCCAAGCTTAGACCTCGCTTGTCCTCAAGCGGAAGCCGATAACGATAAATATGTCCACATGTTTAGAGATAGAGGTGTCGATAAAATAAAATACGGACATGAGGGCATCATGATCATTCTTATAACAGCAACATATATGGATATTGTCATATGATTTCTTATGCTCAAGTAATAATCTATTCACAATGCAAAGTATGAATCAGAAACTTTATTGAGAACTAACAAACGATAATCTCAGTCATTGAGGCAATTGCAATTTATCATAACATTGGAAAGAGTCAATGTAAGAGATTTTCAGCAAGTCCACATACTCAACTATCATTTAGTCTTTCACAATTGCTAACACTCACGCAATACTTGTGGTTACAGAGTTTTAATCGGACACAGAGAAAGATAGGGGCTTATAGTTTCACCTCCCAACCTTTTACCTCAAGGGTAATGTCAATAATAATAGTTCATGCTAACTTACATCCAATTGGATATATATATCAGGATCTTTCCAACACACTGTGCTTGCCAAAGGATAAAATGTAAAAAGGAAAGGTGAAGATCACCATGACTCTTGCATAAGGTAGAAGATAAAAGTAAAATATAGGCCCTTCGCAGAGGGAAGCAGAGGTTGTCATGCGCTTTCAGGGTTGGATGCACAAAATCTTAATGCGAAAGAACGTCACTTTATATTGCCACTTGTGATATGGACCTTTATTATGCAGTCCGTCGCTTTTATTTCTTCCACATCACAAGATCGTATAAAGCTTATTTCCTCCACACTAATCAATCATACATATTTAGAGAGCAATTTTTATTGCTTGCACCGATGACAACTTACTTGAAGGATCTTACTCAATCCATAGGTAGATATGGTGGACTCTCATGGCAAAACTAGGTTTAAGGGTGTTTGGAAGCACAAGTAGTTTCTCTACTTGGTGCAAAGAATTGGCTAGCATGAGGGAGAAAGGCAAACTCAACATGTTGGATGATCCATGACAATATACTTTATCTCAGATATAAGAAAACATGACCCATTACGTTGTCTTCCTTGTCCAACATCAACTCTTTAGCATGTCATATTTTAATGAGTGCTCACAATCATAAAAGATGTCCAAGATAGTATATTTATATGTGAAACCTCTCTTTCTTTATTACTTCCTATTAATTGCAACGATGACCAAAACTATGTTTGTCAACTCTCAACAACTTTTAATCATCAGACTCTTTATATGTGAAGTCATTACTCTCCATAAGATCAATATGATCTCTTTTTATTTCTTTTTATTCTTTCTTTTCCTTTTATTCCCTCAAGATCATAGCAAGATAATCAATCCCTTGACTCAACACTAATCTTTATTATATAGCTCACGGACTCGATTACATAGAAGGATCATAAAGCAAAACTCAAAACTAGATCATACCAAAAACTTTATTCTACTAGATCTAGATATTACCAAAAGGATCGAACTAAGGAAAACGGTAAAGATAGGAGTGTGATGGTAATACGATACCGGGGCACCTCCCCCAAGCTTGGCAGTTGCCAAGGGGAGTGCTCATACCCATGTGATTATATCTCCTTTGCTGGCGAAGGTGATGGAGTTGTTGATGATGTAGGCTTGTCGTCCATCTTCCAAGGCATAGGCTCACCATCATAGAAGCATGATCGAGTCTCCGGAATCCTCAAATCTGCAGCCAAACTCATCCTCTTGAATCTATATTCATACTCACAGTTTTGGTTTTGCAGGTCATAGATTTGGGCTTGGAGGTGCTTAATCTTCTCATGAAGCTTGAAGATGGTCTCCCCAATGTTCTTGGCATCCAGCTTGTGGTTGTTGGTGAACTCCGCAATCATCATATGGTTGGCGTTGAGTCCGCGTTCCACCATCCCCTGGCACTTGAAAACTTGTAGCTCCATTGCTTCGAGTCTCGTCTCCACGTTTCCTGTCCTCCTTGGTCCCTCAACATCGCGGATGTGCAGCAACCCATCACGCATCTCAATGGTTTGAGGGTGTTGCAGCACCTCCGCGAGGTAGCGGTTGATGACCTTCTCAAAGAACTTGTCCTTGGGGGCGCTTGGAGATGTCATGGTGATCTAGATCTGTCGGAAAAACAGCTCGGAACGAAAACAGAGCATATTTGCGTGATACAGGAGTCAAAACCTTCGGGAGATTATATAATGATTTTTTACCGACCGAAAGAAGTATCGTGCAAGAAAACGGAGTCCGGAGAGCACACGAGGTGCCCACGAGGTAGGGGGCGCGCCCAGGGGGTAGGGTGCGCCTTCCACCCTCGTGGAGGCCTCGTGTCCTTCCCGGACTACTTCTTATTTTCCTATTTTTCTAAATATTCCAAAACGGAGAAAATTTGCTATTAGAACTGTTTTGGAGTTGGTTTACTTACCGTACCACATACCTATTCCTTTTCGGAGTCTGAAACATTCTAGAAAGTGTCTCTTATGTATTCCTCCGGGGTTACGGTTTCAATAATATTGGTTTCAACATTTACGGGATTACCTGAGATATAATGTTTGATTCTTTGACCGTTCACCACCTTTGGATTTGTGCCTTCGAAGTTGTTGATTTTTATAGCACTGGAACGATAGATCTCCTCGATAACGTAAGGACCTTCCCATTTAGAGAGAAGCTTTCCTGCAAAAAATCTTAAATGAGAGTTGAACAGCAAAATATAATCACCTACATTAAACTCACGCTTTTGTATCCTTTTGTCATGCCGCCTTTTAACTTTTTCTTTAAACAACTTGGCATTCTCATAGGCCTGAGTTCTCCATTCATCAAGTGAGCTTATGTCAAATAGCCTCTTCTCACCGGCATGTTTAAAATCATAGTTGAGCTCTTTAATGGCCCAATATGCCTTATGTTCTAGTTCGAGAGGTAAATGACATGCTTTTCCATAAACCATTTTATACAGAGACATACCCATAGGATCTTTATATGCAGTTCTATAGGCCCATAATGCATCATCAAGTTTCTTGGACCAATTCTCTCAAGATCTATTAACAGTCTTTTGCAAAATTAATTTGAGCTCTCTATTACTCAATTCTACTTGACCACTAGATTGTGGGTGATAAGGAGATGCAATTCTATGATTAACATCATACTTAGCAAGCATTTTACGAAAAGCACCATGAATGAAATGTGAACCACCATCAGTCATTAAATATCTAGGGACTCCAAACCTCGGAAAAATAACTTCTTTAAGCATCTTAATAGAAGTGTTATGATCAGCACTACTAGTTGGAATAGCTTCTACTCACTTAGTAACGTAATCAACAGCAACTAAAATATGTGTATACCCATTAGTGGAAGGAAAAGGTCCCATATAATCAAAGCCCCAAACGTCAAATGGTTCAATAACAAGTGAATAATTCATAGGCATTTCCTGACGTCTACTAATATTACCAATTCTTTGACATTCATCACAAGATAAGAAAAACTTACGAGCATCCTTGAAGAGAGTAGGCCAATAAAAACCGGATTGCAATACCTTATGTGCAGTTCTATCTCCAGCGTGGTGCCCTCCATAAGCCTCGGAGTGACACTTGCGTAGGATCTGTTCCTATTCATGCTCAGGTACACAACGCCTAATAACACCATCTACTCCTTCTTTATAAAGATGTGGGTCATCCCAGAAGTAATGCCTTAAATCATAGAAAAACTTTTTCTTTTGCTGGTATGTGAAATTAGGTGGTATAAATTTAGTAACAATGTAATTAGCATAATCAGCATACCATGGAGCAGTACGAGAAGCATTTATGACATTCAATTGTTCATCAGGAAAGCTATCATCAATAGGTAGTGGGTCATCAAGAACATTTTCTAACATAGACAAGTTGTCTGCAACGGGGTTCTCAGCTCCCTTTCTATCAAATATGAAAATCAAATTCTTGTAGCAAGAGAACCCATCTAATAAGTCTAGGTTTAGCATCTTTATTTTCCATAAGATATTTAATAGCAGCATGATCACTGTGAATAGTTACTTAAGAATCAACAATATAAGGTCTGAACTTACCACAAGCAAATACAACTGCTAAGAATTCTTTTTCAGTCGTGGCATAATTTCTCTGGGCATTTTTTAGAGTTTTACTAGCATATTGAATAACAATTAATTTCTTATCAACTCTTTGCCCTAGAACAGCACCTACAACATATTCGCTAGCATCACACATAATTTCAAAAGGTAAATTCCAATCAGGTGGCTGAACGATAGGTGCAGAAATCAATGCTTTCTTAAGTATTTCAAATGCTTCTACACAATCATCATCAAAGACAAATGGTATATCTTTTTGTAATAGATTAGTCAGAGGCCGAGCAATTTTTGAGAAGTCCTTAATGAACCTCCTATAAAAACCAGCATGACCAAGGAAACTTCTTATACCTTTGATGTCCTTGGGACACGGCATCTTTGCAATAGCATCAACTTTAGCTTTATCAACTTCAATACCTCTTTTAGAAATTTTATGCCCCAAGACAATGCCTTCATTAACCATAAAGTGGCACTTCTCCCAATTCAAGACAAGATTAGTTTCTTCACATCTCTGCAAAACTCGATCAAGGTTGCTCAAGCAATCATCAAAAGAGGAGCCATAAACAGAGAAATCGTCCATGAAAACCTCACATATCTTTTCACAAAAATCAGAGAATATAGCCATCATGCATCTTCGAAAGGTAGCAGGTGCATTACATAAACCAAAAGCCATACGTCTATAAGCAAAAGTACCGAAAGGGCAAGTAAAAGTGGTCTTTGCTTGATCATCAGCTGACAGAGGTATTTGAGAGAAACCAGAGTAACCATCTAGAAAGCAAAAATGTGTATGTTTGGATAATGTTTCTAGCATCTGATCAATAAAAGGTAAGGGGTAATGATCTTTTTTAGTAGCCTCATTTAATTTGCGGAAATCAATTACCATCCTTTAACCTGTAATAATTCTTTGCGGAATCAATTCATCTTTATCATTAGGAATGACAGTAATACCTCCCTTCTTAGGGACACAATGGACATGACTTACCCACTAACTATCAGCAACGGGATAAATTATACCTGCCTCAAGGAGCTTTAGTATTTCCTTTCTCACCACTTCTTTCATCTTAGGATTCAGCCGTCATTGATCATCAATAACTGGTTTGGCATCTTTCTCCAAATTTATTTTGTGTTGACATAGAGTGGGACTAATGCCCTTAAGATCATCAAGAGTATATCCAATAGCAACACGGTGCTTCTTCAGAGTTTTCAATAATTTCTCTTCCTCATGCTTTGAAAGGTTAGCACTAATAATAACAGGATATATCTTCTTTTCATCTAGATAAGCATATTTAAGAGTATCAGGTAATGGTTTAAGTTCAAACACGGGATCACCCTTGGGTGGAGGAGGATCCCCTAGGATTTCCACAGGTAAATTGTGTTTCAGAATAGGTCCCTGTTTAAAGAATACTTCATCTATTTCCCTTCTTTCATTCATAAACATATCATTTTCATGGTCTAGCAAATATTGTTCTAAAGGATCTCTAGGAGGTACAACAATAGAAGCAAGACCAATTGTTTCATCTTTACTAGGCAATTCCTCATCACGAGGTTGTCTACAAAATTTAGAGAAATTAAAGTCATCAGACATATCATCCAAGCCAATAGTAACAACATCCTTTCGCAGTCTATCTTAGCATTAACAGTGTTCAAGAAGGGTCTACCAAATATAATGGGACAAAAGCTATCTTGTGGGGAACCAAGAACAAGAAAATCAGCAGGATATTTAGCTTTCCCACACAAGACCTCAACATCTCTTACAATCCCAATTGGTGAAATAGTATCTCTATTGGCAAGCTTAATGGTAACATCGATATCTTCTAACTTAGCTGGTGCAATATCATGCACAATTTCTTTGTATAAGGAAATAGGTATTGCACTAGCACTAGCACCCATATCACATAAGCCATGATAACAATGATCACCTATTTTAACAGAAATAACAGGCATGCCTACCACAGGTCTATGTTTATCTTTTGCACCAGGTTTAGCAATTCTAGCAGTTTCATCACAGAAGTAAATAACATGCCCATCGATATTATCAGACAAGAGATCTTTAACAATAGCAATATTAGGTTCAACTTTAACTTTCTAAGGAGGTGTATAAGTTCTAATATTGCTTTTACGAACCACAGTTGAAGCTTTAGCATGATCCTTTATCCTAACAGGGAAAGGTGGTTTCTCAACATAAGCAGTAGGAACAATAGGATCATTATAAGTGATAGTCTTTTCTTCAACTTTAATAGGTTCAACTACTTTTACTTCTATGGGAGGATGATATTTAAACCACTTCTCCTTAGGGAGATCAACATGAGCAGCAAAAGATTCACAAAAAGAAGCTACTATCTCAGAGTCAAGTCCATATTTAGTGCTAAATTTACGGAAAACATCGGTATCCATAAAAGATTTAACACAATCAAACTTAGGTGTTATACCTGACTCCTTACCTTTGTCGAGATCCCAATTTTCAGAGTTGCGTTTAATTCTTTCCAATAAATCCCATTTGAATTCAATAGTAGTCATCATAAAAGAACCAGTACAAGAAGTATCGAGCATGGAGCGATTGTTGTCAGAAAGCCGAGCATAAATTTTTGAATAATCATTTCTCTTGAGAGCTCATGATTGGGGCATGAATATAACATTGACTTAAGCCTCCCCCAAGCTTGAGCGATGCTTTCTCCTTCGCGAGGCCAAAATGTATATATATAATTACGATCACGATGAACAAGATGCATAGGATAAAACTTCTGATGGAATTCCAATTTCAACCGCTTGTATTCCCATGATCCCATATCATCACATAGCCTATACCATGTGAATGCATCTCCGTTCAAAGATAAAGGAAAGACCTTCTTCTTGATAACATCATCGGGCATACCTGCAAGCTTAAATAATTCACAAACTTCATCCACATAGATTAAGTGTAAATCGGGATGCAATGTTCCATCTCCTGCAAAAGGATTAGCTAGTAGTTTCTCTATCATACCCGAAGGAATTTCAAAGTAAACATTTTCATTCTCAGTAGGTTCAGTAGGTTGAGGAGCAACTCTTTGCTCTACTGGTCGAGGTGAAGATACCCCGAACAAGCCCCTCAAAGGATTACTTTCCATAGTAACAAGTGACAGTAAATTTCAGCACACTATATAAATTTTTCCTTACCAAATTCCACCTACCAAAGGCGCTTCACTCCCCGGCAACGGCGCCAGAAAAGAGTCTTGATGACCCACAAGTATAGGGGATCTATCTTAGTCCTTTCGATAAGTAAGAGTGTCGACCCCAACGAGGAGCAGAAGGAAATGATAAGCGGTTTTCAGCAAGGTATTCTCTGCAAGCACTGAAATTATCGGTAACAGATAGTTTTGTGATAAGGTAATATGTAACAGGTAACAAGTAATGAAAGTAAATAAGGTGCAGCAAGGTGGCCCAATCCTTTTTATAGCAAAGGACAAGCCTGGACAAACTCTTATATAGATAAAAGCGCTCCCGAGGACACATGGAATTATCGTCAAGCTAGTTTTCATCACGTTCATATGATTTACGTTCGGTAGTTTGATAATTTGATATGTGGGTGGACCGGTGCTTGGGTGCTGTCCTTACTTGGACAAACATCCCACTTATGATTAACTCCTATTGCAAGCATCCGCAACTACAAAAGAAGTATTAAGGTAAACCTAACCATAGCATGAAACATATGGATCCAAATCAGCCCCTTATGAAGCAATGCATAAACTAGGGTTTAAGCGTCTGTCACTCTAGAAACCCATCATCTACTTATTACTTCCCAATGCCTTCCTCTAGGCCCAAACAATGGTGAAGTTTCATGTAGTCGACGTTCACATAACACCACTAGAGGAGAGACAACATACATCTCATCAAAATATCGAACGAATACCAAATTCACATGACTACTAATAGCATGACTTCTCCCGTGTCCTCAGGAACAAATGTAACTACTCACAAAGCATATTCATGTTCATAATCAGAGGGGTATTAATATGCATAATGGATCTGAACATATGATCTTCCACCAAATAAACCAACTAGCATCAACTACAAGGAGTAATCAACACTACTAGCAACCTACAGGTACCAATCCCAGACTTGGTGACAAAGATTGGATACAAGAGATGAACTAGGGTTTTAGAGGAGATGGTGCTGGTGAAGATGTTGATGGAGATTGGCCCCCTCCCGATGAGAGGAGCGTTGGTGATGATGATGGCGATGATTTCCCCCTCCCGGAGGGAAGTGTCCCCGGCAGAACAGCTCCGCCAGAGCCCTAGATTGGTTCCGCCAAGGTTCCGCCTCGTGGCGGCGGAGTCTCGTCCCGAAAGCTTGCTTATGATTTTTTCTCGGACGAAAGACTTCATATAGCAGAAGATGGGCACCGGAGGGCTACCAGGGGGCCGACGAGGCAGGGGGGCGCGCCCAGGGGGTAGGGCGGGCCCCCACCCTCGTGGCCAGGGTGTGGGCCCCCTCTGGTATTTTCGTCGCTCAGTATTTTTTTATTTCCAAAAAAGACTTCCGTGGAGTTTCAGGACTTTTGGAGTTGCGTAGAATAGGTCTCTAATATTTTCTCCTTTTCCAGCCCAGAATTCCAGCTGCCGGCATTCTCCCACTTCATGTAATCCTTGTAAAATAAGAGAGAATAGGCATAACTATTGTGACATAATGTGTAATAACAGCCCATAATGCAATAAATATCGATATAAAAGCATGATGCAAACTGGACGTATCTGCAAGCGCAGGCGAGGAGTACAAAGGCGTCAAGCAAATGTTTCCCTATCGGTGCAACAAGAACAAGGCCAGTAGGACGGCAGGACGGAGGTCACCGTGGAGCCCAAGACGGCGTCACCACGAGAGCCTTTGGCAGGCGAAGACTACTTTTGTCAGGATAAGCTGTACTAGTTGTCCCCTTTCAATTTGGCCGTTGTGGGATCCCTTCCTGCTCAATATTTGGGAAGAGGACCGGGGCCTCTATAAATAGGACTAGCCACCACCATAGGAACGGACGGATTACGTTCATCATCACCCACATAAGTTCACGAAGCACAAGAACACCTCTCCTCAGGAGGTTGTTCTTCCCCTTGTACTGTTCATCCTCAGCCCAAGAGGCAATCCACCACCACCACACTGGAGTAGGGTATTACACCACTACAGTGGCCCGAACCACTATAAATCTTGTGTCCCTTGTGTTGTGAGTTCGTCGAGCTAGCCTAGAGATCGCGAAGCGCGAGAGGGCGTTTTCTGCGACGGGGAGATCTTCGCGCGCACCCCAGAGTTTGAACCTTAAGGGTTTTGCCAGAACCCGAGATCATGAGTTTCAGACGAGTTTTGGATTTACTAGAATTTAAAAACCAGGTATCTCAACATTTTGCCGGCAATAATCAGTGCCCTGGTGTTTGAAATTCATTCCCGTCTCTTGCATGGGACCTAAGAATGCCCCCAAGGTCACACATGTGATTTTTCAACCAATTTATATGCACTGGAGCATGTGCATGTAGTTCAAATCTGAATTATGCACATAAAATGCCTAGAAAACTCTGTTAATGCATAACAATGTCAAAACGAATCCCGAAAAATCCCAAAAATTGACACAACACTCCTGTTGTTCTATGTTGACATGAGAATTTTTTTGAAAGCAATAAGAGGCAATGGATATCGTTTTGTCCCCAAAGGTAGGACGTACGTTCCCTACCGAAACCATCAGGCTTGTTGTGAGAAGCTCTGGTTTGTGAGAAGCACATACCCAAACCTGCCCCAAATGGGACAAATTTTTACCATGGTATGTTTATGCCGCTCCATGACAGCATGCCAAGTTTCATGAATTTCAGATGAGTTTTGGATCTACTAGAATTTAAAAACCATGCATCTCAATGTTTTCCCGGCAATCAACGGTGCCCTGGTGTTTGAAATTCATTCCCATTTCTTGCATGGGACCTAAGCATGCACCCAAGGATACATATTTGATTTTTCAACCAATTTATATGCACTAGAGCATGTGCATGTAGTTCAAATTTGAATTATGCACATAAATGCATTGAAAACTCAGTTAATGCATAAAAATGTCCTAACGAACACCAAAAAATTGACACAACACTCCTGTTGTTCTATGTTGACACGAGAAAAAATTTGAAAGCAATAAGAGGCAATGGATATCGTTTCGTCCCCAAAGGTGGGACGTTCCCTATAGAAACCATCATGCTTGTTGTGAGAAGCTCTGGTTTGTGAGAAGCTTATACCCGAACCTGCCCCAAATGGGACATTTTTTTACCACGACATGTTGATGCCGCTCCATGATAGCATGCCAAGTTTCATGAATTTCAGACGAGTTTTGGATTTACTAGAATTTAAAAACCAGGCATCTCAACGTTTTGCCGGCAATCAACAGTGCCCTCGTGTTTGAATTTCATTCCCATCTCTTGCATCGGACCTAGAAATTCACCCAAGGACTCACATGTGATTTTTCAACCAACTTTAGTGCATTGGAGTATGTGCTTGTAGTTCAAAGTTGAATTATGCACATAAAATGCCTAGAAAACCTAGTTAGTGTATAAAAAGGCCAAACGAACCCCGAAAAATTCCGATATTAAACACAACACTCCTATTGTTCTATGTTAACACTAGAAATTTTTTGAAAGCAATAAGAGGCAACGGATATCGTCCCGTCCCCAAAGGTGGTATGGTCCCTATCGAAACCATCATGCTTGTTGTGAGAAGCTCTGGTTTGTGAGAAGCTTATACCCAAACCTGCCCCAAATGGGATAAAATTTTCACGACGGCATGTTGATGCCGCTCCATGATAGCATGCCAAGTTTCATGAATTTCAGACGAGTTTTGGATTTACTAGAATTTAAAAACTAGGTATCTCAACGTTTTGCCGGCAATCAACAGTGCCCTGGTGTTTGAAATTCATTCCCATCTCTTGCATTGGACCTAGAAATTCACCCAAGGACACACATGTGATTTTTCAACGAACTTTGGTGCATTGGAGCATGTGCTTGTAGTTCAAATTTGAATTATGCACATAAAATGCCTAGAAAACCCAGTTAATGTATAAAAAAGGCTAAACGAACCCCGAAAAATTCATTCCCATTTCTTGCATGGGACCTAAGCATGCACTGAATGACACAAATTTGATTTTTCAACCAATTTCTTGCATCGGACCAGGCTGCCGAAGAAGTCCTACCTCGGGGTCCGGCAGCGGCGGTGCAGGATGTGGGTCACCGAGATTACAGATCGAGAGACCCACACCCGCCGGTGGCTCAGTACCTTCCACACGGCCGAGCTCGCGGCCATGGAGTACGACCGCTGGCAGGTCCGCTACCACGGCGCGACGGCTAGGCTCAATTTCCCCTTCGGCACACGTCCGGTCCACCTCGTTCCGCTGGAGCCAGGGGTGGTGAGCTCGGCTATGGCGCAGGAGGACCGCGAGGCGTGAGAGCGCCTCGAGGCCGAGGCCGCCGACGAGGCCTACATGCAAGAGCTCCGCCGGCTGCACCCGGAGCTCGTGGAGGCGGAGCGGGCGATCTTTGCCGGCGCGGAGGGCGGCAAGGTTATCACGCTCTCCTCCGATGACGAGGTCGAAGGCGGCGAGAACGGTGGCGCGGAGGGCGGCGAGGTTATCGCGCTCTCCTCTTATGACGAGGTCAAAGGCGGCGGCGGCGCAGAGGGCGTCGAGATGGGCCCCGAGGACGAGGAGATCGACATTGACGAGTGGAGGAGTGCCTTCCCCAACGACCCCGACGTCGGTACTGGCCCGGACCCGGCTCGCGGCACACCGTACATGACGAGGAAGGATTGGCTCGCCCTCTACTTTGACCGAAAGTAGTTTAGCTTAGTTGAAATTTATGTTTTATGTTCGGTTATGCAAAACTATCTATGTTTATGTTTGAATGCATGCTACTTTCGGTTGAACCTGCTTTGAACTTGATCAAATTGAAGTTTACAACCTTAAGTTTAGGGGATCGACTAGAAAAGGCCAAAAATTGCTGGAGTATATATATATATATCCACTAGGGGTTTTAGTCCTTTAACTTTTTAAGGATTGCCTAGAGATGTCCTTATGACTTGTTTATTTCAGTTCTTCACAATGTGATGCTCTATATGTGCAACTATTTGCCGTGCAGTTCAGTTTCATCAATAACAGTTTCAACAATACCACTATGAATTACGATATTTCGTTGCTGTTAAGGATATTGCAGTTAACATGCCTTTTCATTTTTCAATTGTTGTTTAGCAACATGCATTGTACTGAATGTCTAAATATGCAATCCCAGGCTACATAGCAACAAGGAAGAGTGTTACCTTAATGTTCTGATGATGTCTAGATATACATGTAATAAAATCTTATATAATGGGATGGATGGAGTGTTGTACTACATCATTTTTCAATTGTTGTTTAGCTTCTAATATTAACTTGGTGCTTTTTGGTACATATATCATTGCCAAAGATCCACACTTCGACCCTTTCTGCGTATGGGGCAATGAGATATTCATGAACCAGCATCAAGTGAGGAAACTGATAAAGATAAAATGGGTCAAAAGATATCAATCGAACTATTTGTTTACACTTTATGCTAGACAACAGTGAACTGTAGGATGGTAAGTAAGAACCCTGTAGCCTTCTTTTTACTGCCCGTAATGAGTTGTGTTAGATGACAATATCTGAATCTATTTTCTTTTGCAGTGGATCCTGAAGCAGTTTACTCAAGATTACCTCTCAAACTACATGATTGGCGGCCGGCCATCACAAGGGGTTGGACTAGAGTCCTGCATGCCTTCTGCATCCAGGAGAGCACAATAGGGCCATTCCACTTCACCTTGTTCAGCAACTGGAATGTCTATCGCCTCTTTCTTTACCATTTGTAATAGTACAAGTATAGAACCCTGGTACATCATTCTTTATTTGGTGCTTATGTAATTCTTAAACATATGTACCTGTGAATCGAATAATGCATTGGTTGTTTGAACCTGATGGATATGAATAAAGCTATAGCCTACTTTCAAGTTTAAATTAGGTACAATTTTAAATAGCATCAATTAAATTAGGGCGAAATTACGTTGTGCAGGTCATTACGGCACACACGGTTGGTAAAACACAAACGTTTGCGATATACGCCATAATCCGAGACGGTTCACAGAGAGGAAACGTGTGCAAGCATGCACACAGTTGCCATTTGCAAAGCGTGTGTGATGTCAGACACTATCACATACGGGGCAGAAAAACTAAATGTGTGTGATTGTCTACCCATCGTACACGGTTTATAATCATGAACTGTTTGTGATGTGCCGGGCATCGTAAAACTCCTGTGCCTAGAATTTGCCTGGAAAACTCCCGTGCCTGGAATCTACCTGGTTTTAGGCAGAACCACAAAAACTCCGACTGCGATGGCAATGCGAGCACAAACGAGTAGCAAGGATGAAGCGTTTGGGATATTCGAGATATCGGAAACGGTTATGTAGGGACAACTGTATGCATCAAGGCTCCCTATCCCCGGCGGTTTCTTGTAACATCCCAATTTTCAATTGGATGTTATACATAGGTCATCATATGCATATGATATTTTATTTGCATTTTGGTTGTGATCCTAGAAATCTTAAGGAACTCAAGGACCCAAGGAGAGAGTTGGAGATTTCAATTATTTTCATATTTGAATTTTCTCAAATTTGGAAAGAGGATCAATTTGGTTTTAATATTTTTCTCTTCGAATATTTCTAATATTAAAAATAAAAGAGAGAAGATAATATGACTTCTTCAAAAAGAGAGGAATATTGGAGGAAATTTTTTAAAATCAAATAGTGATTTTATTTGGATTTTATTTGAGATTTTATTCGAATTAGAATAATATGCATTATTTTAAAATTGCATTTTTTTGGCTAGAAAAATGCTCACTTTATTCTAAAAATTTTATTTAGACCATGAAAATTATTTTTAGGCATTTTTAGAATTTTTTATATATTTTTTATTAGGATTTTTCTTCGGCGGAATTTATTTTAAAAAAACATTCAGCCTGACTGGGCCAAAGGCCCAGCAGAGCCGGGCCGCCGCCTTCCCCGGGCGGGAGCCGCGCCGCCGCCGGATTCCCAGTTCGAGCCGGACTCCGGGTCCCCGCCGCCTTTGCCCCTCCTCCAAGCCGCCCCCTCTTTATATACCGCCGTCGCCGCCCCCTCTCCTCCCCACCAAGCCGCGCCGCAGCCGCCGTCTCTTGCCGCAGCCGCCGCCGCCGCACGCCGCCGCTCCTCGCCGCCGCCCCGCTGCCGCGCTGCCCCCCGCGACGCCGCCCCGCCTCGCCGTTGCCGCGCCGCCGCCGCCACCCGTCAGACTCGCTGGATCTCGCCGCCACCGGTTTTCTTTGTTGAACCGGTAAAATCGACAAAACCGCCGCCGTTTTTTTTCAGTTTTAGATCTAGATCGGTTTTATTTTAGGGTTAGGGTTTTCTCGGTTTTTCCGATCGGCTCTATTTAGCGAACATTCACCCGAACGTCTCTGTTCGCGAACGTTTTCGTTCGTTTGTCTCTGTTAGCGAACGTTCGTTCGATAGCGTTTTTCTTTTTATTTTATTTTTGGCCAGGGACCTATCCGTGATTATTTTTATCATAGATTAGCCCCTGATCTTCAAACCCTCGCAACATTTTAACCGTTCTTCCAAATCCAGTGAAACCAACGCCCAAATCTTTGTCTTGAACCTCTCTTTCCAGTTAATCAACTTGAACATGGTTTTTACAAATTTAAAATTTGGTTTCAAGCAGATTTGATTTCAAACTTCTATTGATCGTAGTTTGAGTTTCGTAGCTCCGATTCAATTGATTCTTTTTGCGGATCGAAGCTCTTCAGTTGAACTTTCAGTTGGAACTTTTTATTTGAGTTTTACCCTTGTATCTATGCTTGAGTGCTCATGTATGATATTGTTTGTTTGCGATAGAGTTTCCGGAGTGCGAAGCGTGCTACTACGAGTCTCTAGGGTTTGCAGATCGTCAGCAAGGCAAGTAACACTTTGATCATACCCCTTTATTTCCCAGTTTTATGGATTAGTTTCAACCCTCAAACATTGCATGAGTAGGAACTGTTCAACATGTGGGTATTGGGAAGTAGATGATGAGGTAGAACCTATTGTCCTTTATCTGAAACCTTGGGAGTTACTTCTACGTTATGCTTACACTGCTATGCTATGCTCGTAGACGTGGTTTGGTTTGAGTGATTCATGACAGATGTGAGAGATTATTATGAACTAAGGGATTACTTAAGGTGGCTACTTTAATACACATCTGGGTGGATTGTTTGTGGGCACCTGGGGAATCCAGTGTTGTCCAAGGAGATCCCGGGGAATCCGTGTGATCATCCTATGGTTCGCCACCCAGGCTCAAAGGGATCATAAGATTATTCATGCTAGAACTTCCGTGTGCAGCCACAAGCCATTATGGGCTCTGGCATAGTGGAGTATGTTGTGTGACCTCTTTCAGTGGTAAACTAGCAGATGTAGGGGATATAGGTGGTACGGTTTACCCGTCGAAAGAGTTAATGCTTCTGAAAGACTGTGTCTCGGTCATCCGTTTCTCAAACACCATGTAGTGCGAGAAATCCAATGGAAGAGACCGAGTCTTGTGGGGAAAAGTGCGCAAACCTCTACAGATTGTACAAACTAATCATGGTTAGCCGTGTCCCCGGTTATGGACATCTTGAGTATCTGGTGCTTGAATTATTATGATGATCTCATCACTTTACTTAAATAATTTGTTGGGTTATTGATTATTAATTTGGGATTGAGATGGGGTTTCCATTCTCAATGTTTTCAACCAACTTTGTAGTTATATAAAATATATTCCTTTGTAGTAGGGAAAAATTGGCTTTACGCAAAAATGTTAACCATAGAGCCTCCACCAGCCATATATGCATGTAGATATAGCTGTTATCTTATTCATTGCTCTACAGTGTTATTTTGCCATCATATTCCATGTGCTGACCCATTTTCGGGCTGCAACGTCTTATGTTGCAGACTTTTCAGACGAAGAGTAAGGTGCGCTAGGTCGTTGTCGTGCACTCAGCTATGCCGTTGGAGTTGATGAACTCATTTACCTTCGATGCTTCTGCAGTTATCTTATTTAGATGGCCTTAAGCCATATTATTGTTATAAGTTCTCTTTTGAGACATTCGATGTAATAAGTGTGTGATTGCCCTCTATTATAAATCCTTCAAGTACTGTGTGTGTCAGCATTACCGATCCAGGGATGACACTTATGCACAGAGATTTGACCGTTTGAAGTCGGATCGCTATATTTCTGGGCCGTGTGGGAAGGACCCCCCTATCGCCCACACTCACTTGGCGACGGTTCCAAATGCCATTGCGGAAAGGGGTTAAAAACCGTTAGTTTAGGACCGATGTGTACCAGTGTGTATTCCGTAAATAGTCATACGTGCTTATGGAAAGAACTTGCATGACATCTTTTGTCCTACCGCCCCGTGGCAGCGGGGTCCATATTGGAAACTAAGGGATATTAAGGCCTCCTTATAATATAGAACCAGAACAAAGCATTAACACATAGTGAATACATGAAATCCTCAAACTACGGTCATCACCGGGAATGGTCCCGACTATTGTCACTCCGGGATTGCCGGATCATATCACGTAATAGGTGACTATAACTCGCAAGATCGGATCTAGAACATGGATATAATTGTGATAACATAAAATGTTTAGATCTGAGTTCATGGCACCCGGGCCCAAAGTGACAAGCATTAAGCATGGCAAAGTCATAGCAACATCAATCTTAGAACATAGTGGATACTAGGGATCTAGACCTAACAAAACTAACTCGATTACATGATGAATCTCATCCAACTCCTCACGGACCAGCGAGCCTACGAAGGAATTACTCACTCCCGGTGGGGAGCATCATGGAATTGGCGATGGAGAAGGGTTGGTGATGACGAAGAACGAAGATCCCCCTCTACGGAGCCCCAAACGGGCTCCAGTTTTGGCCTCCCGATGAAGAACAGGAGGTGACGGCGGCTTCGTCTCGTGGATGTCGATAATTCTTTCACTCTGATTTTTTCTGGAAAAATAGGATTTTATAGCGTCGGTTTCAGGGTCTGCGGGGCCACCGGGTGGGGACAACCAACCTGGGCACGCCAGGAGGGGGGTGCCCTGGTGGGTTGTGCCCACCCAGGTGGCCCCTCCAGTGGGTCTTGGCTCCAAAATTTCTAGTTTATTATATAAAAAATCCTTGCAAAGTTTCGTTCCATTCTGAGAACTTTTATTTCTGCACAAAAACAACGCCATGGTAGTTCTGCTGAAAATAGCGTCAGTCCAGGGTTAGTTTCATTCAAATCATGCAAATTAGAGTCCAAAACAAGAGGAAAAGCATTAGCAAAAGTCGATACGTTGGAGACGTATCAGGCGTCCAAGTACGCCGAGTCCTACTTGGGCTCCCACCCCAATTCGGCCCCCTTCCTTGTTTTGGCACTAGGAGAAGGAAGGAGGAGGTGGCGCCCTCCCTTTCCTTTCTCCCTTGAGAAGGGGAAGGAAAGAGGGGCTAGCCCTCCTCCCTTGCCTTCCCTAGGGCTTGCCGGCCTGGTGGAGGGGTGCACCAGCCCCTGTGGGGGTGTCTGTCCCTCCCTAGGCCCATTAAGCCCATATAGCTTGCCGAGGGTTGCCCGAAACCCGTTCCGGTGACCCGATACGTACCCGGTACCCCCGGAACACTTTCGGTGTCCAAATACTATAGTCCTATATATGAATATTTACCTCTCGACCATTTTGAGACTCCTCGTCATGTCCGTGATCTCATCCGGGACCCCGAACAACATTCGGTCACCAAATCACATAACTCATGTAATACAAAATCGTCATCGAACGTTAAGCGTGCGGACCCTGCGGGTTCGAGAACTATGTAGACATGACCGAGACACCTCTCCGGTCAATAACCAACAGCGGAACCTGGATGCCCGTATTGGTTCCCACATATTCTACGAAGATCTTTATCGGTCGTACCGTAATGAACACGTACGTTATTCCCTTTGTCATCGGTATGTTACTTGCCCGAGATTCGATCGTCGGTATCTTCATACCTAGTTCAATCTCATTACCGGCAAATCTCTTTACTCGTTCCGTAATACATCATCCCGCAACTAACTCATTAGTCACATTGCTTGCAAGGCTTATTATGATGTGCATTACCGAGAGGGCCCAGAGATACCTCTCCGATACTCGGAGTGACAAATCCTAATCTCCATCTATGCCAACCCAACAAACACCTTCGGAGATACCTGTAGAGCATCTTTATAATCACCCAGTTACGTTGTGACATTTGATAGCAGACAAGGTATTCCTCTGGTATCCGGGAGTTGCATAATCTCATAGTCAAAGGAATATGTATATGACATGAAGAAAGCATTAGCAATAAAACTGAATGATCAATATGCTAAGCTAATGATCAATATGCTAAGCTAATTCTATATCATTTCCAATCAATATTATGACATCTACATATAATATTAGAAATGCTACAGAGCTCCCACTCACTTTCTTGTAAATACAGGCTTCTCCAAAAGTCTGTATAAAACCATATGCTTTGATCACCATCAAAGCGTATATTCCAACTCCGAGATGCTTGCACCAGTCCATGAATGGATTGCTGGATCTTGCACACTTTGTTAGCACCTTTAGGATCGGCACAACCTTCTGGTTGCATCATATACAACTCTTCTTTAAGAAATTCATTAGAATGCAGTTTTGACGTCCATTTGCCAGATTTCATAAAATGCGGCAATTGCTAACATGATTCGGACAGACTTAAGCATCGCTACGAGTGAGAAATCTCATCCTAGTCAACACCTTGAACTTGTCGAAAACCTTTTGCGACAAGTCGAGCTTTGTAGATAGTAACACTACCATCAGTGTCCGTCTTTCTCTTGAAGATCCATTTCTTCTCAATGGCTTGCCAATCATTGGGCAAGTCCACCAAAGTCCACACTTTGTTCTCATACATGGATCCCATCTCAGATTTCAAGGCCTCAAGCCATTTTGCGGAATCTGGGCTCATCATCGCTTCCTCATAGTTCATAGGTTCGTCATGGTCTAGTAACATGACTTCCCGAACAGGATTACCATACCATTCAGGTGCGGAACATGCTCTGGTTGACCTACGAGGTTCGGTAGTAACTTGATCTGAAGTTTCATGATCATTATCATTAGCTTCCTCTCTAGTTGGAGTAGACATCACTAGAACTGATTTATGTGATGAGCTATTTTCCAAATCGAGAGAAGGTACAATTACCTCATCATGTTTGTGACGCCCGGATAGTTAAACTAGAGTGAACCTTTGCTAATGATGCCACGTCACCTCGGTTACCGTTAATAAACTCGCGTCAGTTCGAAACCCAGTTCCAATTTCAAATTTTAAAGTAAAACCAAACCATAAAAGTTTTCAAACAATAAAACAAAACTGTTCGGGTTGTGGCAAATATTCCATACTAAATATTGGTGAAGAAAACCACACTTCTGTAAAGTATATAAGTGCACTATATTAAGTAAAACAGCAGCAAAAATGATTATTTAAATACCTTTTATAATTAATAAAATGTCAAACTAAGTTATTTGGGGTCTAGACTTTTTGTGACTATGGACTAAGTTGAAATACTAATTTTAGGAGGATTTGAAAGGCATTATGGAATTAAGATTTCCCAGGTTTACTAAGTGTATATTTTACTAAAATAAAATGCAACTAAAATAAAACAGGAAAGGATAAATAAAAAAGAAAAGAAATAAAACAAAGCTAAACAAAAAGGACCCCCCCCCCCCACGCGCTGGGCCTTAGACCAGCTGGCCATCCAACCAGACCGGCCCAGCCTTGACCTATATGGCCCTCTCACCCCAT